>NC_025693.1:11037450-11095032 GCF_000633955.1 Camelina sativa
TTTTTTTTTTTTTTTTGCAGTAAGAGCTCGATGAGACTTCAGTCAAAACATAAAAGGTATTCGTGTTTAATTTGAGATTTCGATTTTGAGGTTTTCGTAAATAGGCGATATATTCAGTGTAATCGGTTTCTAATTGATATGTATTTGACTGTTCTTGTCTTGCAGTTTGATTTGGCACTTAGAATAACTAAACAGGTATGTGCGATTTTGATTTTTTTAAGTTTGGTTAATAATCAATTAGAGATTTTGGTTTTAAGGGTTTGTCGATTTCTTTTTGCAGTTAGTCTTCAAATCTTCAAGATTAATGCTGCTGGCGCTTGTTATTACTTTGTAAGCTGTTATTTTCCTACTGTTTGTTTGTTTGTTTACTTTCTTTTTCGTGTGTGTTGTTGATGTGAGTTGACTGTCATTGTTATTTGAGTGTCAGATCCTTAAACTCTTTATCACAAATTGTATACTCGGTGTTGGAGATGTGGTTGTTTTGTTGTGATGTGGACATGGCATGGGTTTGAGAAAGCTTGTGTCATTTAAGGTATCTCTAATCTTCTATGGTTGCAGGATTAGAGATCCAATTTTGTTTTGAGTTTCGGACTTGATTCTTTCTTATCACTTATCAGACTTGCTATTGTAAGAACGCTTGTTGATTAGAAGTGATGACATGTCTTTTAGATTCTCCGTGGAGTTGTAAGATGAGAAATTTCATGAGTAGAATCTCTATTAAAAGTGACTTGTATCTTTTTGCTCATGTTTCAAATAAGATCATAAGTCACTTGCGTATGAATCGTCTCTGTTCACCAAAGCAAGGACATGTATATAGTATAGATGCCAATGTGTCTTCTCTAATTCAACCGGAGAGCTTATTCAATGCTGTAACTCGTTTCGTATAGTCAATCGCAATTGTTGTTGCATAGCTTATCTGATTATCCATGGCTGTAAGCAGTTTACAGCTTTTTTCCTTTTCTTTGTTTAGTTGGCTATACATAAGTGCTGATTTTGCTGCTTGAGATTATAGTTGCTAAATCTGATGAGTAAGATTCATTGAAAGGCCAAGCATAACTGTTACTTTTGGATTTATGTTTTTGCTTTTCTTTGCAGGAGAGATGTGAGAATACGATGGACTATGTAAAAAGGCTTAGGCGAGGGAGGTTCATGACGAAGTGAATCTAACGAGAGAAAAAAACATTTGAAGCCAGGTCTAGGTAGAAGTTTCCAAGATTGGTAGTGCGAGTGTGTGGAGACCAAATTTAGAAATCATATATACTTGGTCTATGTCAGAAAATGAGTTTATGTTTCTGTAATGTTTTTCTATGTTTTAATATCATAAGGTATTTCCTCTTTTACTCTGTCATTGCTATAAACAAACAATCAAAACAACAAATATATGATTTAAAAACTACAAATATATATATATATATACATATATACTAAAAATACACAATACATAACTACAAATAAAACATTAATTTTTATATAAATTATTCTCATACACTCATTTGCTAATTATACCTAATCAATTAATATTCTCAAACTTTTAAATTCATTTGTTAATTATACATAATTATATAATCAAAGATAATAAAGTTTTTATTTTTATTTTTCATTTTTTTCTTAATTGATAAATACTAAAAACATGTTTAAGATTGAACTCGATACCCTAAAACCATTTAGGGTTTAATCTTGAAACATATTTTACTAATTATCAATTAACATAATAAAATGCAAAAAAATATATCATACATATTTTACTATTTATCAATTAAGAATAAAACTTTTATCATTCTATTAACAATAAAATTTGAATAGTATTTTATGGATTTATGAACATGTAATATAAGATCTATAAATTCACACTTGTTTTAATGTTTTTTGACAAAAAAATTATGTTTTTTGAAAAACAAATTATGTTTTTCGAAAAACAAATTATGTTTTTTGAAAAACGAATTATGGTTTTTTGCATTTTACTGTTTTCATTGAAAATAGTGAAATGTGTTTCAAAATTGAATCCTAATTTCTATACCCTAAAGGGTTTAGGGTTATACCCTAAAGGGTTAGGGTATAGAATTTAGGGTTTGGACTTTAGACTTTAGAGTTCAATCTTGAAATATATTTCATTTTTTATAAATTAGTAACATCAAATGTAAAAGAAAAATTGTAATAATAATAGCATACAATAGGAATATATAATATTACAAATTTACAATATACAAATTAATTATAAAAATTGGTTAGTTTTAAGTATTCTTTCATCAATAGTTTACATTATGCTTTATGGTTTTGATTGTAAAAATTTTTAACTTACAAATTAAATCTTTGTTAAAAAAATATTATGATCACAATCTTATTATTGTAACACATTTTTCCATTTGTTAATAGTATTTTAAAACAATTTAAGTTAAGAAAAAATGATTAAAATGTGATAAGAAATATACATAAAACGAGAGCTAATGGAAATTGATCACTCAGATAGCTGACGTGGCGTAATCGTTAACCATAGGATGCGAGTGAATCCAAGGGATACAAAATCTCAACCTCTCTTTATTGTTTCATTGGCTAAGCCAGTAAAATGAGGATCACCTTGTTTGTAATATGAACCGTCGATTATAATAAATCTAACGGACGCGAATTTAACCTTTTTTATTATTTTTTTTCTTCACTTCTTCCCTTCGTTTCTTTCATACTCCTCTAGTCATCTCTCTATCTTCCTTCTATGAAGCCCTACACTACACAGAACCAAAAACCAAACGACCAAAAACTTTTGACTTTTCAATCAAGATTTGCTTATATCTCAATGGACTTCGACCAATGATAAGTACAGAAGTAGCTTATCAAAGAGATAACAGAAATAGGGATGAGAAACAGAAGAAATGGGGATTGAAGTGAATAATCAGATCAGAGAGAGGAGGAAGAGAGAAGGAGGAAGACGATTGGAAAGAAGAAGAAGAACATTGTTTTACTTAATGATTCGATAACCTTCACAAACGATCAAGAGTACTACTTAAACACAACACCAATAAAAGATAAAAGGCCTAATAATAAGAGCCCAACAAGAGCGCATTTGCTATCTGAACAATACCGCCCCGATGAGAACCACCATGTCCTCATGGTGGAAGGAATTGAAACTCTCCAAATTTGGTTGTCTTTCTCGCTCCAGCATCGGCTTCTGTGGACTCAAGTTCAGTCCTTGTTGCTACTGAAATTTCCTTCTTGCTAGAGAGTGTCACTCCAGGCTCTTCACTGTTAGCAGCTCTTGATAGAAGCAACTCGCATATTCATCTTGTTTCCTTGCTTCACCATCACGTGAAGATCTAGCTTGTTTCCTTGCTTCCCCATCACGTGAAAATCCTACCGGTGAAACGCACTCCGCCAAAGCCATCTGATACTGCCTGAACTCACTATTTATTCCTCTCGTACCTTCACACCCAGCAACTCCCAACATTCCATTGCGACTTGGTTTTAGCACTCTCTCCTTTACGTGTTCAGCCACTGCAAAAGGTATTTCCTGAAATCCAATGTATAGTACTGTAGTTTTATCCGCTTCAGCTCCAAGCTCTTGACGTCTCTTTTTTACTTGTTCCCATGAATCTACAGCTTCGGTCCAAGACTTTGAATCACTAATAGCTCTACCATTTCCATCGTGAACAGCCAGAATTCTCGGTAATTCATCAACTGGTTCAACCAATTGAGTTTGAGAGAACTTGTTCACACCTCTAATATGATGTCTCGATCCCCTTCTGATATCAACTCCATCATCAAACTCTTGTGACGCATCATAATCAGATGAGATACACAAACGACTAGCCTTGCTAGCAACAACCTTAATACTAGAGTCATTCCAAGAATAATCAAGTCGTTTACCATGTTTCTTCATGGATTGTTTTCTGACCTTTGTCGCCGATTCAGTCTCATGATGTCTCCTTCGTGTTGACTTCTTCCTAGCCTTATGATAGTTTCGTTGAACAGGAATACTGCCTTCCCCAAGAGACTGAGATGCGTGTGGGAGCTCAAAAACCCACGGACTTAAAGAAACCTCTGGGACCGTAGTGCTCACCAAGTGTTCGATAGAAGTCTCCAGAGGGATTTCTGAAGTTTTTCTTGGTGTAAGAGCTGGACTCACCTCAGCGGGCTGTAGAAACCCCAGCAGAGATTGCACAATCGGAAAAGTATGAGCGGATAAGGGAAGGATTCCGTCCTCTTTAGGTTTTACTGGAACTGATGGAGTCGCGCAAGTGTCAATCGGAGTGTTAGAGCTATGAATATGGGACCCTGACGGTGGAATTGACTCAGTGGAGCTCTTGAGAGCTAGGTTTTCGCGAAACCAACGCATCGCTTCGTCGTGCTTCCTACCTTGTTCGTCAACAAGAGCTCTTTGTTCCCTAGCAATCTTCCTGAGATCCGATATCTGGTCCGCAAGAGACGATTTGAGAAGTTGAAGCTTATCGTTGACTAACGCCATCAAGGATGTGTGAGCAGCTTGAGTCTGAGGAGCCATTTTTTTTTTAATAACTCTCAATGTAAAGCACCATTTGATAAGTACAGAAGTAGCTTATCAAAGAGATAACAGAAATAGGGATGAGAAACAGAAGCATAACTCCTCACTCTACACCGAGTCCTCAAATCATCCCGCAGAGCCAACAAAAACCTCCGCACCTGAGCCGCCTCTGGCTCCCATGCCCTGCCTGCATACCCTACAAGCCGACTGAACTCTGCATCCAGCTCCCGCACTGTACGGTTCCCCTGAGTCAGACCCAAGAACCGTGCCTCCATACGATCAAGAGCCTCCTGAGGAAAATACTTGGAGTTAAACTCCCCCACAAAATCTCCCCAAGACATACCCCTCTGCACCCTCCGTGCTGTCACCGACCTCCACCACACACGAGCATCTCCTGACAAGTAAAACACTGCCAGATCCACCCTGTACCGGTCGGGACACCTAAGCGAAAGGAAAATATCCTCCATCCGCTCTCTCCACTCATCCGCTACACTCGGATCGGTACTTCCTGAGAAATACCCTGCTCCCACATGCCGCAGCTGCTCCATCATCCGAACATACTGAGCATCCACTACCTCGGCCCCCGGCTGCACACCTGCCTGCAAACCCGCCACAGGCTGCACCGCTGGACCCTGCCCACCACCCACGAGCGGCACTACCTGATCCTGCCCACCAACCACTGGCGGCACAGCTGCTGGAAGTCGCTGCAAAGCCTGAGCTACCTGAGCTAGCAAGTCCATCAAGACATCCTCCCTGCCTAGAGCACCTCCCGCTGCAACCCCCACACCCGGGGCAACACCGTGACCGACACCGGGCCCATCCGCCCTGCCGTCACCCAAACCAGCCTGGTCTCCAGACACACTAGGATGAACCTGTGACTCCGCCACCTCCTCACTGGCCATGCTCTGGGCTACACTCACACTGGCCTCAGGAACCTGACCTCGTCCCCGACCACGACCACGACCACGCCCACGACCACGACCGCGACCAACAGCACCCTCTCTAGCCATCTGCACTACCCAGAACAGAAGGCTAAGCACACAATTCAAAAACCGCACATAGAGTACACATCTTACCGTGGAATCTCATTGAAGGCTCGAAGAGGATGATACTAGGACTCCATACCGCAAACAAATTGACTAACTACTCATAATCAATTCCATCACACAACATCATGCATCAAGCAAAAAGGAAAATAATTCACCCAATTAAATTCCTAACCGCTCTAACCATCCATTTAACCATCCTAGAACCGTAAAGGCTCTGATACCAAAATGAAACAACCCGACCCTTTTTTTTTTTTTTTTTATTAATTAAATACAATATATAATTAAGTATCCCATACTACTTAATTAAACAAACCAACCCACACACAGTAACCAACCAATAATAAACCAACATCCAATTACATGCACAGCGGAAACATATCAATAATACAAAACCAATACAATAACATTTCTATCCATTCTATCCAGCAACCTAACATATCTCTATCCAAGGTTCCATCCTAAACAATATAACAAAGACCAACAACACACAAACGAGACCCTAGTTCATCCTCCTCCTCATCGCCATGATTCCACGTCACATACCTGCACACCACAAACAACAATTGAGATGCGTAAGTATTATCATAAATACTTAGTGAGGCCGTCCTCCCATCTACTGGGTTATACACACAAGCATATGAGACCCTCAAGTTTAAGCAAAACAAACAACACACAACAATACATCAAACCAGGAAATCAAGTCTCGACTGAGACCAGTGTCGACCGATGCCTCACGGTGTCGATCGATGCTACAAACAATGGTGTCGACCGATGCTAAACAGTGTCGACCGATGCCACTCCAAATGGTGTCGACCGATGCTTCCTAGTGTCGATCGATGCCTCCTCTGCAGACACGATCTGCGCGAAACCGAACATCGAACTCTCCTTCCCAATCATCTCGAATCCGTCTCAAACTCACCCAATTACCTCAGAAATCACTGGGAATCACAAAAACAACGAACCCAAGCAACAAAACAACACAAACAGCAAGAAAAACACTCAAACAAGAGAGATCTCATGCTTAGATCAACCATGGTCAAGCACTCACCTCAAGAACAGGAAGATTGGATTGAGAAACGTGGAAAACAACACCTCCAGAAGCTCCCCCTTCGTTTCCAGCAACAGATAACCCCTCCTACAGCTTCAGATCTCTCCAAAAACTCCAAGAACAAGCCCAGAAATCTCAGAAGACGTTTTTCTCTCTTTTCTCTCTTTCTTTTCACTCAACGGCGACAAATGAGACTTTCTGAAACCCTTCTTTCGTCCCAGACACTTAACACACGATTAGGGTTTTAAATCAAACCAAACCGAACCAATTCGGCAATTAAATCAAACCCGACCAAACCGGAAAAACATGGTGTCGATCGATGCCACCAAGGGTGTCGATCGACACCCACACCAAAAATACACAAATTGGTTCGCGGGCGTTACACGTTTATTTTTTATGAATTATGAGGATGTTGTTTCTTGCTTTTGAATATCCAATCTTATCATTAACTGATATTGTTCCCAATATATTTATTGTATTTTAGATTTTCTAATTAACTGCTTATGTAAATCCTTCATATGTTGATGTTGTAATAATAAGTTATTTTTTAAAAATAATTATCTTCCGTGTAAATGATTATATTTGTATGCCCATGTTTTGGTCTAATATTAATAAGATCGTTTCTGTTTTTCTTTAGTTGGCTTTGAAACCAATTTTGAGTTAAGCAAATAATGGGTCGAATTAGGGTGTTAATAAGTAATATGATTTTTTTTTTTGATAATATGTGAATTTATATACCAAAAAGGAATGATTGTTTACCAAAAAGTAATATTAATTCTTATGTATATATATTGTATATATGTGACTATAAGTTTAGCTAACTAAAAAATTCTGTAATATTTAAATATAATCTTGAACATATATATATATATATATATATATTTTATTGGGATTTTTGCCAAATATGTCACATTAATAATAAAAGTTTTGGGGAATGCCACATTTTCTTCATCTTTCTAAAAATGCCACATTTTACTGTTCACATGTACTTAAAAGACGAAAATACCCTTGTATCAATGAGAGTGATTGTCATGGACAAGATCTGATGGACAAGTTATTAGAGGAAGTCATAGACTTGTCCACGAATTTTATTTTTATAACTTGTCTACGAGAATTGTAATAACAAAGTTGTCCACGAGTTCAAATTAGTTATTCATATTATTAAAGATAAGTTGTCTATGAGAGGCTGATTGTCGTGGACGAGATCTGATGGACAAGTTATTAGAGGAAGTCATAGACTTGTCCATGAATTTCATTTTTATAACTTGTCTACGAGAATTATAATAACGAAGTTGTCCACGAGTTCAAATTAGTAATCCATATTATTAAAGATAAGTTGTCTATGAGAGATAATTAGACAAAAAGGGTAAAGTTGTCAAAATAAGAAGATGGTGGACTAGAAGAAGATGGTGGACCAAAAGAAGATGTCGAAGATGATAGACCAAATGAGAATGATGTGGATGACGGTGGACCAATAGATGATATGGAGGATTGGGTTTATCGCTATCATCATTCCCATCTTGTCCATCATCCACATCTTGTCTATCATTCGCATATTGTCTATCATCCGCATCTTGTTGATCATCGGCATCTTATCTATCATTCACATCTTGTCCATCATCCTCATCTTGTCTATCATCCGAATATTGTTTATCATCTACATCTTGTCTATCATCCTCATTTTGTCCATCATCCGTATCTTGTCTATCAACAGCATAGTTTTAATCGAAGGGCATTTATGTCTTTTTAAGTGAAGGTTGTGGCATTGTGGAAAAGAAAAGAAAAAAGTGGCATTTTGACTAAAAAAAGTTACTGTTCATGGCATTTTTGTTAAATAACTCTATTTTATTTGTGGGAGGAATGTATGGAATTATTGGATAGAAGTTATTTTTGAGTTATATGACCTTTTATGCATTTAAAGTGAGTTAAATATTAATAAATTATTATATGCGTCTTGACCTTTTTGAAAAGGAATACCAAGTGTTTCCTTCCAAATTTGAAGTGACATAGTATTTCAGTTTTATTATATGATTTTATGAACTTCAATGTAAAGGTTTTCAAAGTAATAAGTACACTCACACTGATTGAATTATAAAATTTAGAGAAATGTTTATTTCGATTAATCATATGCTCTTTTAAATATATTAAATAAGTATGTTGTTGTTCCTACAAATAGGACAACATGTATTATAGTTTAACCATGGAGTTAAGCAATGGAAATAGAACTTGTGATCGCAAGAGAAAATGTTTATATATATTATGTTATACATTGATCGTTTAAAAATGAATAGGAAAATCTGATTCTCATATAAAGTTGATTTTTTTGTTAAAACCAACATATGTGAATTTAAATTTAACTATGCAAATTTAAAAAATAAATATGAATAGATTAGAAATGCAAGAAATATAAAATAAATATTTTGTTTTTATATAAAAAAAATTTGAAAACAATGTTAAATATATATAATACTTTCTAAATTAAAATATAGAATCAAACTCTTACAAGTTACAATACATATGAGATATAACAACATTTGATATTGGTGGGAGATGAGAAGAGAATGATTACTATAAGATGGTAATCCAAATTAGATAATGGAGATGAATCTTTAAAAAATAGAACAATGTAAAATATATATATATATAATACTTTCTAAATTAAAATATAAAATCAAACTCTTACAACACATATGAGATATAACAACATTTGATATTGGTGGGGGAGGAAGAGATAATGATTACTTATAAGATAATAATCCAAATTAGATAATGGAGATGAATCTTTTAAAATAAGAACAATGTAAAATATATATCATGTAGTCTCTAAAATTAAAATTTAGCATTAAAAATTTACAATGATATTTCATTTGTTTTTTACAACCCATACAACAAAAATAAGAAATCAAAAATAAAATTAAAAACGAAAAATGATTTGAGGTATTGTAGAAGAGAATGAGAGAATGTGAAAATGAGATAGTAAAAGAATGCCAATATGAGAGAATGAGAGATTGAGAGAATACTTATTTATATGATAAGAAATGATGGAAGTTACATTTAGAATTATGGAGTTACAATAGTAATTTATTGTATTTGAATAAAATTGAGTGGTAGAATATGATTAATGCATAATTTATTTTATTTTCAGTTATAAGTTTATTTTAATGTGTGAGTTAAATGTATTGTATTTATTGGGTTTTAAATATTGTTTAAAGCAATTAGAAAGCAAATAAAAAATAAAAAAAATTAGAAAACATTAAATGAAAATCAACCAATAAGGAGAGACCAAAACCTTACTTTTATATATATGATATATTGCTTTAAACTTTGAAATGTGAAATATATTATTAACAATAATTTTACATGAGAAATATATTAATTTAGCCAACCAAAAAATGAATATAAATTTAGCCAACCAAAATAAAAAAAAAAATTAAAATTTAACCAAAAATATTTTCTCTTGAAAGATAAATAAGTTAGTAGGAGGAATGAATTATTATACAATTATTGGATAGGAGTTACATTTGATTTAAATGGAGTTACATGCCTTTAATTATAAATAAATATTTTAATTTTTATAACCTAAAATAAAAGGAATATCAAGTGGCCGAATCAAAATTTACATGATTTGGTTGTTTGTTGATATAAACTCAACACCTACACATAATATTTCAAAATATAAAAATATTACTTTTGAAGTGAAAAACTAAATTAGTTTTCTTATAAAATTATATGAATTCTTCAATCTCAATAATTTTTAAAACCCCAAAGATAATTTATATTTTTTTGGTTTTTTTTTCACTTATCAATTTAATTTATAGTGCTAGATTTCATACTAATGGTTTCATCTTGAGAGAATTTAGTTAAATTGTATTTTTTAAATTATATTTTATTTTTATATTTAAGTTCCAGTTGAATATGATTTTTTTTTTGGATCATTTTTTTATTTTGATTAAACACACAAAAACCAATTATTTAATTATGTTCTTTTTGTTTTCAAAAACCTTAAATCATAAAAAAAATATATATATTATATTGATCTTTGCAGATTTATCAATTGGATCACAAAACAAAATAGTCTTTACAAATAGAGTTGATAGACTTTACAAAACAAAATAGACTTTATAAATGGATTATTATATTGATCTTTATAAATTATTAAAAATGATACATGAATATGTAAGATAAATAATTACATATGGATCATTTCAACTTTATGATCTTATTGTGTAGTGTATATTGTAAGGAGTATGAAAATAATGACTTATATGATGTTAATATAAAATAGAAAATGGAGATAAATATTTTAAAAGATTAAAATAAATATATAAAATATACATATCATACAAACTCTAAAACTAAGCTTTTACAATGATATTTGATTTGATTTTTTATAACCCATACAACAACAATAACAAAAGAAAATACAAAACAAAACAAAACAAAACAAAAAAGAGATTTGAGAGTAGTGGAAGAAGATGAGAGAATGAAAGAGTGATAGCTTAAGAGAATAAGATAATGAGTATTTATAGGAAGAAAAATGATGAAAAATTACATTTAGAAAAATGAGAGTTACAATTCTAATTTATTGTTTTGTTTTAATACAATTGATTAATACAACTTAGTGGAGAAAATAAAATTAATGCATAATTTATAAGGAGAATTTATATGATTTCATTTTTATATTATGTGAGTTAAATGTGTAAATTAATTGTTTTTAAATTTATGTTTTAATATAAATATTTTTTTTGTTTAAATTGCATTGCCAAGTGGACCAATGGAGAGAGTGAAACCTTACTTTTCTATATATATGATTCGATAACCTTCACAAATGATCGAGAGTATACTACTATCTTAAACACAACACCGATAAAAGATAAAAGGCCTAATAATAAGAGCCCAACAAGAGCCCATTTGCCATCTTAACAACCAACCCACACCGCAGCCACCTTCTTGAAATGGATCCGACAACCGTTGACCAGAGCAACTCAGACTCATTGGAAACATCAACGGGAAACCATTCAAGCTACGGAGACTTTTCACCTTCTTTCTTTGTTTCCATAAATCTGATGGTTGTTTACTCTTTGCTTAACAAACTTGTGTCTATATTTAAGTAGTAATTTAAGTAAATCTTACTTCTTCGATTCTATGGTCGCAGAGCTAATCAATATGCTCTTTTAGGGTTATTCCTTTGCTTTCATATTTTAGGGGTTCAATGTTCTTAGTGTTTTGATGTGTAGAGCAAGTTAATGGATGAATGCAATTGATGAGATTTAGGGAATTTTTGTTACGGATTTGGTAATTGTGTTTCTTGTTGGTTTGTTGTTTCAGTGATTAGAGCTGTTGATTATAGAAAAGTTTAGGCCTTTGAATTCGATTTAAGATTATTCATTATACTTTTATCTGTTTCTTGATTCGAATTCCCACCCCTTTCCTAAAAAGAGTTTCTTTGCGTTAAAATCTGTTTATCTGATTTGAGAATTTTCTGGTTTTTATTCGGCAAAAACTATTGAGTTCTGGTTCTGACTATGATCTCTTCCAGGACGCAGCACAAGAGCCTTGTGAAGAGAAGGAGATGTGCAACCAAGAAGGCTAGTGGAATACTGGAATGGAGGTGACCACAAAAGCTGAGAAACGAGCTATTCAAGATGTTTCGATTAAGAAGAAAAATCTGTAGATGTTTTTTTTTTTGTCTGAGTTTTTTTGTAACAAAATTATAGAATAAAACAAAAAGCATAATGTGTTTTTATGATAAGAACCCACAAAACAATTGAAGACAAATAATCCCAATAGGATTAGTGTAAAATGTATATATAAAAAATAATGTACTAGCTTTGTAAAATTACTTACTGTAAAATAACTATTAATAATATCAATTAATATTGTTATTTTTTAATAAGCAAACAATCAAATTAAAATTACATACAGCTTGTATAGATACAATATAAATATAGTAAGTAGTATGTATAGATACAATTTTATATAAATAAAAAACTGTGTATGTATTATAAAAATGCTATAATTCAGTATATTAACAGCAAAAAATAAGCGCTATTGTCTATTTAAAAACTTCATATAAAATAAAGCTATGTTATCAAATATGTCGATAACCAGTTACAAAAACCGCTATGTAAAGTGTCAGACCTATTATAATGGGAGCAGTCATAGCGTTTTCAACATCGCTGTTATATCGTTAGATAGCAGTTTTCAGATGCTAATAAAACCCTTATTTCTAGTAGTGAAACCATCATAAACAAGCTAACAAAAGATTACATATAATATAAATTCACTATACACCATATCACTTACCTTTACTCCTTTTTTCTTCTTCTTCCTCTTCTGTGCAGCTCCTTCACCAGATTCACCACCCTGACTGTTGGAAACTTCCACCTTCTGGACTTTCTGCTTCTTTGCGGGAGGAGATTCAGATTCAACAACTGTTTTAACTTTTAGTTTTTTCTTCTTATCACTCCCATTAACATCCCAAAAACCTTTAACAAACTTATCCTCATGTATGTCTTCGATAAGGCGATCAAGTTCTGGGTCGTCTTCTTGATCTGGCCACGTATGAAATAGCTCGCTTACATCATCCTTCATAACCATTTTAGTCACACGCAGCTGTGACATAAGAGATTATGAAACCCATCAGTAAGTTTTAACTCAACCATCACTAAATCATAACTCAGCCATCACTAAATAATAACTCAGCCATCACTAAACAATAACTCAGCCATTACAAAATAATAACTCAGTCATCACTAAATCATACTCATTCATCACTAAATCATAACTCAGCCATTACTAAACAATCACTCAGCCACTAATAAACCTTACCTCACCAAGCACTCTGATCTCTTCAGCAATTACGGATTCCATCGTTGAACGTGTACGATTTCCACCCCATTGAAGCAACGGTATGCCACCATTTTCTGTTTTTGCATTCCCAAATCGTTCTCCAAAGCATTTGACTGACTCATACGCCCAAACCTGTAACACGGGTATAAAACCACTAAGGGTGCACGACTTTCCCTTAGACTTCAACATCTTTATAGAATCAAAAAGAGCTTCAAATGCTGACCGACCCCACGAATAAGTCTTCATGGCTTCATCATCAAAAAACTCTTTTTGCACTTTCAAATGGTATTCTAGAGTTATGATGCATGGCATAAAATCCAATGTCTTGAAAAAACAACAGCCCCAACTATTTACGGGGCTTAGGGAACCATCCCCGACATGCACACTTTTATTCCTGCCCTGAGTTCATTTAGCGATGGACCTTCCCCATCAGACACTTTCAAAAGTCTGAAGAACTCTTTGTATTTCTCGTTAAGTTCAAACCTTTCTGTAGGCATTGGGTCTATGTTTAACCCCGTTACATGAGCAAATTCATTCAGGCCAAACCTGATAGGTTAACCACCGACGATAAACCAAAGCTCCTTCTTATGTATTCTTAACTGGTTACATAGTAGGAAATGTACAACCTTACCAGACCACACGAATTCACCATCAACTAGCTTAGGAATTATTCCAATAGGTAATTGCTTTGTTTCATTCCACGCATCATGTCCTATTGGTTCCCTAATCTCAGGAAAATCTGCCATCTTGAAATTGATATTAATTTTTTTACCATCTAGAATAGACTTCTTTTCTGGGTAAAGTTTTGGGGGGTAATCCCTTGCTTGTTCTTCAGAAATAACATTAGCCATCTGATAAATATAATTCAGCATTAAAGCATAAAATAAATCAGCCATAACATATGACAAACTTAGACGCAAAGCATATAATAACTCAGCCACAAATACATAACTCAGCCGTAAAGCATAAAATAACTCAGTCACCAATACAAAACTCAGCCGTAAAGCATAAAATAACCCAGCCGCAACATAAAACAAACAGTAAATCAGCCATCGAATCGAATAGGTCTAACAAATCAGCCATCATATGTAAATTAACGATGGCAAAAATCAGCCGTAAAGCATAAAATAACTCACCCACAACATAAAACAAACAGTAAATCAGCCATCGAATTGAATAGATCTAACAAATCAGCCGTCATATGTAAACAAAGACAATCAACCGTAAACCATCTATAAAAACCCACATTCAGCCGGAAAACTCAAAAATAAAGGTTCGACACATACCGGAACTCGTAAACAAAGACGTCTGTAGACAAAAATGAACACGACGAAGAGAGAGAGAGCGACGACGAAGAAAGAAAGTGCGACGACAAAGAGAGAGAGAGAGAGAGAGCAAGCAAAGACGGCGAGAGATGACGGCGAGAGATGACGGCGAGAGAGTGGACAAAGACAGAGTATCACCGGCGGAATTAGGGTTTGTCGACGAGAGAGAGAGAGAGTTTTTTTTTTCGCGGTTTTGTGAACAGTGAAAACTGTTCACTTTCCCTCTCATTTGATATAAACAAAGAAACTGTCGATTCTGGGAAAAAAAAACTGACTAGTGACATGGAAAATCGAAAATGATGTGTATTTTAATTTGCTGATGTGTACTTTAAAAAAAAAAATCAAAATCGAAAAACTAAACTCAAGGGGTAAAATTATAATTACACCCAAAGCAATAAACATTTGAGCAATTTTTAGAAGATTGTTAGATATGAGTAATAAACCAACTTTTGGATAACATTTGAGTAATTCTTTCTTCAAAGAATAACTAAACAAGTGCACAGTTTTGAATGTCTAATTTAACATATTAATGTGAAACATCTCATTTTGTTCTTTATCATATAATTTAGTTATCCCCTATATATTAAAAGAGAAACATTTTGGTGAAAAAGCTGATGTATCAACATTACAGAGCTCAGTGCATCATTTAGCAAAGTCCCCTCAAATTTTCTAATTAATTACATCTTTGTGCCATTGTATTTATTGGCAAAAAAAAAACCCATAAACGAAAACCCTATACACATACCTATCCACACCTATATATACATTCTTCGAGCGTAATAGCCAGAGCAAACAAAAAAAATATATCTTCAATAATCACATACCTTCTTTCACCAAGCTTTACGTAAATCATGTAACACCATGGTTTGAGCGTAATAGCCAATCCAGTCATCTACCAATATAATTTGTTTATAATGTGGTGGAAAAACAGTGTCAAAAAAAGAAAAACAGGATTTTTTACCAATTGTGAACCTTTACTCGGTAAGTATTCAAAGTTTTATGATAATCAAGTTGTCAGTTTAATTTCTTTACATATCCAACTCCTAACTAACAAGATCTATCTTACATTTGAACACGTTTCAAAAGCGGTACGTCATGAAGCAAGTGACCAGACACATAAGATTAAAATTCTGTTTCAGTATTTAACCAAAGGAAACAGTTTACCAAATCCCAGAAAGAGAATCAAAATAACTACATAACTACTACTTTGAAGAAATAAAAAACTTTATGTGTATTAATATTTTGGGATAAGCACGATAATGTATGAATTTTATTATTTATTGTATTTCATTCGAATAATTAAATAAATTTGAATTTTCAAAATAACAGAATATTGACAATATTCAAATATTTCTACTCATCACATAAATTTTTGCCTCACACCAATAATTATATAATTATACCGCTAAATATTCTGTTATTTTAAAAATTCACCCTATCACGTCATGTCGGGAACAAATGCATACTAATTAGTTCTTTCGATTCAAATAATTAAATAAATCTAAAATATTATTCTTTCTTTTCCTCTTAATAGTTAATCAAGTACAAAATTTTAGTTGGATTTAGTATTGACAATATTCAGGGGATGTTGATTGAATGAAATCACAATAGTGAAGGGTTATAAATTTGTTGATTGATGCGCTATTTTGGATAATTTTTCCTATGATACGTCGGAGATTACCAGTATCAATTAAACACAAACCAAATATTCGATTACAAAGAAACTCCTAATTCAGTAGAAAAAAATGAATAGAATCTGACAGGCCTAACAATTTTTTTTCATTAAGATGATAGTAACGTTTTTCTTCTATGGTTTAGGGGATTATCAATCAAACAGAAAATGAATATTAGATTCCAAATTAACTGCTAAATTCAATTGAAAAAGGACGAGAATAATATCATACGGTCTATCAATTTACTATTTTCAGTTAAGATGATAATTGCGTAATTTCCTAGATTATAGATGTAAATGACGTATGATTGATTATTGCAATATTAAACAAATAAGTGTGATTACTCTAATTGAAATTAACGTTTTTCCAAAATATCAGGACATAATTAATCAAATATACTACAAACCGAAAGAAAATCAAATCGACCTAAATTAATCCTTTGATTTTCCATTAAAAAAGGAATTTAATTGGCTTTGTCAAATTTAACTTACACATAATTGGCTTTATCAAATTTATGGCTGGCAAAGCCAATAACAGATACCCAATTAGAAACAATTTTTTTTTTTAAATGAAATATATGCACTTCTAAGTTTAACATGATTTAAAGATTCACATTGTCTTTTACAATCAGATCTTTGGGATTATATATGGGGTAAAATACATAGCCTATTTTTTTTAAAAAAGTATAGCTTAAAGAAATTAAAGTATAACATCAAATTATATGAAAAAATTAAATTTTAATAGTGATACTCCCGTGCAACGCACGGGTGCTGTACCTAGTCTAATATATTAACCGAGAAGTTAAGAATGTTCACTTGACAAAAAAAAAAGTTAAGAATGTTCACGTTCACCCTTATGTTCGATGATTACGCTCCTACCTTAAATGAAATATCCCTACCCTTTATTCTTTTTAACTAGGTGAATATCTTTGCTACACACATGGATTTATGTATATAAAAAGATTACAGAAATATCCGTTAAACCTAAATATTATGGTGAAATCATCAATCTTAAGGATTTTACTAAACAACTATTTAATTTGATTAGGAAGGATTTTTTTCCTAACTTCAGTTACTCTTTAATTTGAAAACGTATAGAGGTTACAACACACACACTTCTGCTTGGAAACGCGTTAAGTCAACACTTTTATATTTATTTTTAATAAACAAGTTAATGAATACAAGAATAAATCTAACCACTCTTCTCTTTTCTATCTAAACTAACCCTAATATAGATCTAAGAGAATAATCACATCACTCACCTGCATTTTCAATCTCCCCCGTTTTGACTCAGTTTGATAAACAAGCAACCGATGCATCTTAACCTGAAAAAGACATTGGACACAAAAACACCACACACGAGCTAGGGGAAACACAAAAACAACATACCATAAAAATGTCCAATGCAGGTTCAAAAACTTATTACAGACCAAAACGAAAAACAAGGTTCAAGTTCAAGGATCAATAAAACATTAGAAAACAGAGCAAGCAACAGAGCAAGCTCCCCCACAAACACACAACCCCTTCACTCATCAGATTCTGAGTCCACATCTCCCCCTGCTTGTTTGCCAGAAATGAGTCAAAAATAGACAATTGAGATAGCAAACAGATAGCTGAGTCAAAAGGAAGACTTACCTGCTGCGAGTGCATCCTGCAAGATCTTAATAGCCAGGCGCATGGCTTTACGATCAGCCCCTGGATCAGCCTTAGGAACAGGTTGCACAGGTTCGGGCAGCGTTCTCTTAGCAGCAGTCTTGCGTGGAGGCGGTTGACGATCAATGACAACAGGATGCTGAGCTTGGAGCAGTTGATAGATCAGACTGGGAAACGGAAACCGGAACGTGGACTGAGCTTGCACACCAAGTTGGAGAATCTGGTCATAGACCATCCTGCCAAAATCAAACGGTATCTAATGCATGATCATGTATATGACAATAGCTCGGCTTGCTGATATGTACTCGTTGTTGGCAGTAGGGGACCAGTTGCTGCAACACAGCTTGTGCAGCTCCTTGATGACCGGATTCCGAACCACTGTAGGGATCAACTGCTTACACTACTTTACCTTACCATCAGACAGGAACAGAGCTAAATCTTCATCCAATATTGCAGCAGTGCGGTGGCGTTGTTCACGAAGATCCACCGATCTGAGACCAAACAGCACATTGATTCTCGCAGGAGAGAAATCATACACCTAGTCACGCACGAGTACATCAACTGAATCAGTATCCATCCACCTTAACAGTTGGAAGGTTAGCCCAAAATTCATAGACAATAACATCCACATAGGGACTTACCTCCGTCACAGTCTTAAGCAACCCAGACTTCCTAATCAGGGATCTTCTAGTCCCATCATCACCCAAGCGCAAGCTTCTGGAGCCAAAGTGCGAGTAGAGAAAGAAACATACCAACGCGTCGTGATATATCACGGTTTTTACGGTTTTTAACCATGATATAAGTGTGCTTTTTGAGTCTTTTCATTTGTTTCTAGGTTGTCTTTGAGTCTTTACAGGTTATCTAGGATTTTGGCACGGATGGAGCGAAATGGAGCAATTTGGATCGTTTTGGAGCATTTAATCAAAGAAGTCTGATCAACTGACCAGTGTCGATCGACACTAAAGGAGCATCGATCGACACCCAGTCCACACAGACGAGAGAGCCAAAAATTGGAAGATTTACAATTTAGCCCAAAGTCTTCCATATTTGCAACACAAGTCCCTGACGTGTTTTAGGACATATAAATAGTATTTTTAGGTTTTACAAACCATTAAGTTTTATTCTAGCAAGTTTTTTATTTTTCTGCAACCCTGTGAGATTTTTGAGATCTGATTTCATCTGTAGAGAGAAGAATTCTTGAACTCCTTCTTACTCTTTTTTATTTCAATTGCTTATTATTCAGAAAGATGTTTTGTTCTTCATTAAACATGTCTGAGTAGTTTGCTTGTTAGGTTCAGAGTTTTTCATAGGGTTTTTATGATCTATTAGATCTGTTTATTTAGGATTCATTATCTATCTAGATCTTCATCTTAGTTTGTTCTTCATATTAATTCTTGGTTGATCACCTAGAATTAATACTTTAGGAAAATAAATTGATATGAGAATATAACTGATTTTCCTGATAAAACTTTTTGATGAGCAAAATTTTTTCTTGCAAAGAGATTTGATTTAATAATTTTGTGAACAATCTAAACCTGATTTTATTGCTTATTTTTAACTTAGAATTTTACAAAGAGATTTGGATTTTCTGGTTTTAAACTTAGATATTATTTGCAGTGAGAACTGATTTAGGGGGGTGTATTCAATGAGAGATTTTAGAGGATTTGAATTTTTATTAAAAACACATGTTATTCAATTTGAGATTTTTAAATGTCTTCTCAAATCCTATGTTATTGAATTTGATATTTGGTAAAATCATTCAAAATTATTTACAGTTCCATGTTATTCAATTGATAATTTTTAAAAGTCCTATCAAATTCACTGTTATTCAAAAGTTAACAATTCTTTTTAAAATCCTATTGATACTGATTTTAGGTGATTTTGGGTGATTTTCTATTCATTTTCTAGTTGAAAATACCGATAAAACAATCCCACTACTATAGATGTGATTTTGATGGATTAAAAACAAAAAGAGGATAAAACATTGGAGCATACTCCTTCATCATTGGTCGTCGTCTGTTCATCAATCTCGAAACACAAAAAAAATCAATAGATTTTGGATTAGAACACATATTCGATTGTGAGAGAGATAACGGTTCTGATAAAAGATTCTATCGTGTTTTGTTCTTATCCATTTCGTTTCTGCTCGTCTCCATGTTTCTTTGTTGGAGTTGTCTTCGATGTTTGGTCGGATGCTCGGAGATTCCATAAAATTATGACATTACTCAGGCCTGAGTGAGAGAGGAGAACACTTGCTGGTTGCCATATAGTTTTTTCAAAGGCAAAGGAATCCAACAAAATAAATAAGAAAACAACAACAACATCATCATCGTTTAAGTCATAGGTGTTTTTTTTTCTTTCTTCCTTGTTTATTTATTCAAATTTCAGTCAAACATCAATAAAGGATGATGACAAGTGTTGCCTTGAGCTTCACAGCATTCTTGACATCTCCACTAGCTAATCTTCACTTCTGGGTAAAGAAGAGAGTTAGACCTGTATGTTGAACTCTCTATTGTTTCGTCGGAGGAAGTGTTAGAACAGTCAAACCCAATTTTTCATTTTTTTGTCTAATAATCTTCTAAAATCACCCAAAATTTTTCTTTTAAAATCTCACCAAATCACAAGTTATTTATATAAACTTTTTCAAATTCTACCAAATATTCTAAAAACTCACTCAAATCTCTCCAAATCTAAAATTTCCTAAATCCCACAAAATCATCCAAAATGTTCTATACAATACACCACCTTAATTTACAAAAGTGTTTAGAGTTCTAGATCTGATATTAATTGTTTGAATTCTAATTTATTGATTGATTTAATATTTCATAATTTCCTGAGAAATTCCCTAGGCCTAGCTTTTTAATATTCTGAAATTACAACAGTTTTATTTAATATTTTGCATTGCTTTTATTTTAATTCAAATTAATCTGTTTAGCTTAATTATGAAACTCTATAATTTATTGTGTAGTCTTGAGTCCTTGTGGAATTCGACCCCTAAGTACTGCAGTGATCTCTTAATTTGAGAGAGTAGCTCTAGGGTAAATTTGAGCATATCAAATTTTGGTGCCGTTGCCAGGGATTCTTTGATCTACCATTAGATTTGAGTTTTTGATTTTGTCTAAATTTTTATTTTTATTTGAAACTTACACGCTTTTGTTTTCTTTTCTCTTGTGTGTTTCAGGTGTATGCCTAATAAGCCTAACACAAGGAGCAACAAGACTGGTCCAATTCTGAAGCTTTCAAACCAAGAGTTGGGAAAACTTGAGTGTGAGAACCGAAAAGCAGCCAAATCCTTGAAGATGGTTAACACAATCATTCTGATGCGTGATGAGGATGGTGCTTTGAGGGATCAAGAGGGCCACTTGCGCAATGAACAGGGCCAAAAGCTAGATGCAGAAGGCAATGTGATTGATGAAATTGTTGTTGTCAACGAACCAGCTGATGGTGTCGACGGTGTCGATCGACACCAACAGGGTGTCGATCGACACCCCGTTCCTGCAGACGTACGTGGAGCTGCTAACCACGTCCAGAACCCAGTTCGAAGACAGGATCAAAACCGGGACTTGATTAGGACCATTGTTGACTACAACTGGGCTGATCTTGTGTATGAGAACCGGTCTGCTATTGTTCCTCCACCATTCCAGAGGAATGATTTTGAGTTGAAACCTGCTTACTTTCAACTAGTTGGGCAGAGACCTTTCTCTAACCTGCCCAATGAGAAGCTTTTGGACCACATTGAGCACTTTGAGGATCTTGTGACCAGTATCAAGGCTAATGGAGTGACTGAAGACTTCATCTACTGCAAGCTCTTCCCATACTCACTTGCAGGAGAAGCATCTCACTGGTTAAAATAGTTGCCAGCTGGATCTTTGACATCTTGGCAACAAATTAAGGTGGCCTTCCTTAACCACTTCTATGATGATGCAATGTCAGATGAGCTGAGAGTCAAGATCTCTTCATTCAAGCAAGGACATGATGAAGCTTTCAAGGCAGCTTGGGTGAGATTCAAAGCTTATCAGAGGGACTGTACACACCATGGTTTTTCAAGGATACAACTATTGAGTATCTTCTTAAGAGGGTGTGACTGGAAGTATCAGTTAGCTTTGAATGCTGCAAGTCATGGGAACTTCAAGACAAGATTTCCAGAAGATACAGAAGTTTTGATTGGGAATTTGGCTTCTAGAAATAGCACTAAAAGAGCTGATGCTGAAAGAAAGAGACTGCATGGAGAGTTCGATTCAAACCAGCTAGCTTCTGTTAATGCTAAGCTGGATTCAGTACACAATCTTCTTATGGGTAAGAAGCCAGTCCAATTTGATGCTGTAGTTGAGACATTGGAGCCAGAGCTAGAGAATACAGAGGAGAATGTAAACTATGTGTATGGAGATGGGTATCAGGGACAGAGATTCGGTAATCAGCAAGGCAACAGACCTTACAATGGTGACCAGAAGCAGCAACAGAACAATGGCTATACAAGAACCTATGGGAATTCATCTTATCAGTCTCCACCTCCTAAGACTTCTTCTGAGAGTAGAATGGAGGCCATGCTTAAGCAGATTCTTCAGGGACAAGAGAATTTGACAGTGACATTCAATGGAAAGATTGACAATGTCTACACTGAGCTGAATGGGAAGATAGAAGCATTGAACATTCATGTCAAGAAGATAGAGAATCAAGTTATTCAGACTGCTGGGTATGTCAAACGAAAAGAGGTATTTTCCTGCGAGAACTGAGTCAAACCCCAAGCATGCTTGCAATGCCATATAAGTGAGAGATGAAGATGATGGTGAAATTGCTTCTGCAGAAAAAGGAGAGAAATCGACAAATCTCCCGGTTTCAGATGATGGTGTCGATCGACACCACCTGGGTGTCGGTCGACACTCATCCCAGACGAACCAAGAACCTGCAAAATCTCAGGTTCCAACAGTTGAGAGGGTGTACCAACCTAAGGTTCCTTTTCCTAAGCCTAGGAGGTCTAAGTAGGAGATGGAGGAAGCTAGATGCAAGGCTATGATGGACAAGGTGATGATTGAGATGCCTTTGATTGATGCAGTAAAACTTTCACCACCACTTAAGCGGTATGTGAAGAGAATGGTATCCAATGGTTTGAGCCCTGAAGAAAGAGCACTCTTACAAAAGATGTCAGTGCAATTCTGTTGAGCCAGCCTGTTCAGAGGAAGAAGGAGAGGAAGCAGGAGGTGGTTGTCTCTAAGGAAGTGAGTGCAATAATTCAATGTAGGGCTGCTGAGAAGTTACCAGATCCTGGAAGCTTTGTACTTGATTGCTCCATCTCCACAGGAAGGTTTGCTCACTCACTTTGCGATCTTGGTTCTAGCATCAACTTGATGCCACATTATGTTGCTGTGAGACTTGGGATGACAGAATTCAAGCCAACTCAGATTTCTCTTATCCTAGCTGATCGATCCCGAAGAATTCCTGAAGGTGTTTTAGAGGATATTCCAATTGAGGTTGGCAACTTCATGATTCCCACTGACTTTGTGGTGCTGAAATATGATACAGAGCCTAAAGATCCTCTCATCTTAGGAAGATCTTTTTTGGCTACAGCTGGTGCCATCATTGATGTGCAGAAGGGACAAATAGCACTGAATGTGGATGGATTGAGTATGAGTTTTGTGATGGATAAGCTGAGGAGGGCTCCTACTATTGATGGACAGACATTTTCTGTTCAGAATGTTGCTGCAACAGGAGCATCAGGTTCAGTGTCGATCGATACAGAGGAGGCATCGATCGACACTCCTCTAAGTCCGAGTCTAGACCTGTCCAAAATTGATGACTCGGAGGATGTTCTCTATGCTCCAAGTAAGAAAGTTCTTGCAAAGCAGAAAACTTCACACTCCACACTCCAAAGTCCTCAGGTAAGGAAAAGGTACACATCTTCTACACCTAATCATCCTCAAATCATTAACAAGAATTTCAAAGGTACAAAGACTGTTTTACAATTAACCAAGCCATGAGATTATCGTAGAGCGCTTGTTTCTTCTGTTGATGATTTTGCAGGAATGAAAAGAAACTCACCCATCCCTAAATCCCGCCCTGGTCCTGTTCCTCGTATACTTGGCAAGCCTCATGCACCTAAAGCTTATACACCACCTTGGATGAAGAGGTCATTTTCTCAGAAGCATTCACTGCCACGTTCTGATCCACCGGATGCTTGAGCTTCAGCAAAGTCAAGCTAATGACTGAAAACAAGCGCTTAGTGGGAGGCAACCCACTTCTAGGTTTTTCTTTTCCTTTTGAGTCATTTTTGTTTTTGCATTGAGTCAGTTTGTGTTTGAAATTGTTTGAACTTATGAACTATCTATCTATCATGTTGCTTTTGACTTGTGTTTGAGTGTCTCTTAACAGAATAATCATCCAAGGATTGATATAACAACTCAACAACACAACTAACTGCAACTAACAAGGAGTTACGGCCAAAAACCACCATGCGTGATGAGTGTCGATCGACACTGAAATGGTGTCGGTCGACACCCCGTGGTAACCCGAGAACAGTTCATCTTTTCATTACAATGGTTATCTACTAACTATATGTTTTTGTTTTTGAGTTTCAGTTGTGTTAGTCAAAACCATAAAGTTTGAGTCAAATTTTTCAAAATTTTTCTTTTTGTCTTTGGGAATTATGATCATGATTAATGATTTCTCTTATTTGGCTAATACTCTAATAATTATTTGTTTATGCTTCATCTCAGAACTGAAGCTTAGAAAGACTATGAGCCTTATCAACAATCCTAAAAGCCCATATTCAATGGATATCTGATTGATCTAACGGTGTCTCAACATTTATCAGGATTTTAACCGGACTTAATTGCTTACTTTGGGGTTGGAAATCAGTGTACTAGACTTCTTCTTCGGGCCATACAAGACAGTGCAATTTTTCAAAGTATGTCTCCCCTCTCTCTTCCCTTCAGTGCTTTTAAAAAAAAAAGATCAGAAAAAGGGGATATAAGATGAGATGATTTTGATCAGTTTAGAGAGGTAGGTAAATTACCTGTGACCTCATTATTCTACTCTTGAGTCAAATGATCACACAAAGCTTGGAAGCGAGGGGTAGGTAAATTACCGATGACCCCGGTTTTCGCTTACACCTTTGATTCAGAAAAAAAAAAGAAAAAAATATATATATTGGAAGTGAGAAAAGGGAGAGGAAAGGAGATGTAAGAAGAAAGTCTTGGCCTGAAAGGAGTCCATATGCCACTGATTGATACACCAAGGTAAGAACTCACATGTACTTGCTTTAATATTGACTAATGAGATGACAATGGAGATTTCAGAGATTCCAAAGGATTGTGGGATTTGAGTAAGGAATGTTGATGCTTATCATGGTTAAGTATAAGAAGTAAGTTCTTGAGCCAGGTAAATGAAGAGTGCGAATAAGAATCATCATGCAGTTGAGTGAGTTCCCAGTTTTCAAACTTCTTTCACAGGTCTAAGCTTATGTTTTGCTTTAGGGCAAGCAAAGGCTAAGTCTGGGGGAGTTGATATATCATGGTTTTTACGGTTTTTAACCATGCTATAAGTGTGCTTTTTGAGTGTTTTCATAAGTTTCTAGGTTGTCTTTGAGTCTTTACAAGTTATCTAGGATTTTGGCACNTTTCGCTTACACCTTTGATTCAGAAAAAAAAAAGAAAAAAATATATATATTGGAAGTGAGAAAAGGGAGAGGAAAGGAGATGTAAGAAGAAAGTCTTGGCCTGAAAGGAGTCCATATGCCACTGATTGATACACCAAGGTAAGAACTCACATGTACTTGCTTTAATATTGACTAATGAGATGACAATGGAGATTTCAGAGATTCCAAAGGATTGTGGGATTTGAGTAAGGAATGTTGATGCTTATCATGGTTAAGTATAAGAAGTAAGTTCTTGAGCCAGGTAAATGAAGAGTGCGAATAAGAATCATCATGCAGTTGAGTGAGTTCCCAGTTTTCAAACTTCTTTCACAGGTCTAAGCTTATGTTTTGCTTTAGGGCAAGCAAAGGCTAAGTCTGGGGGAGTTGATATATCATGGTTTTTACGGTTTTTAACCATGCTATAAGTGTGCTTTTTGAGTGTTTTCATAAGTTTCTAGGTTGTCTTTGAGTCTTTACAAGTTATCTAGGATTTTGGCACGGATGGAGCGAAATGGAGCAATTTGGATCATTTTGGAGCATTTAATCAAAGAAGTCAATTTGGAGTCTGATCAACTGACCAGTGTCGATCGACACTGAAGGAGCATCGATCGACACCCAGTCCAAACCGACGAGTGAGCCAAAAATTGGAAGATTTACAATTTAACCCAAAGTCTTCCATACTTGCAACACAAGTCCCTGACGTGTTTTAGAACATATAAATAGTATTTTTAGGTTTTACAAACAATTAAGTTTTATTCTAGCAAGTTTTTTATTTTTCTGCAACCCTATGAGATTTTGAGAGCTTTGGGAGAGAGAGATCTGATTTCATCTGTAGAGAGAAGAATTCTTGAACTCTTTCTTACTGTGAGAACCCGTCCTGCGGACCCCACTATCCCACTGCTAGCTGCCCAAATGGACACTCCGTGGACCCTGCTAGCCCACTGCTAGCCGTCCCAACGGACCCCAAGCTGGCCCTGCAGAGCATTGATCCTAACCCATCACTGTGGATATCCCAATCCACCAGTAGGTTATTGGTGCGCCAGGCGTTCCTCGAACCCTGGTCCCCACCCTTTAACAACCTTCCCACAGGACAAGTTGCCACCAATTGCTCTGATACCAAAAATGAAAGGACCGACCTTTTTTTTTTAAAAAAAAATATTAAATAACAAATATAATATAGTAAATAAACTACAACTAGTGGTCCCATACCCACTAGCCACCTAACCACAATCACAATCATCAGCGGAATAACCAATCTCAATATCCAATAAATATCCAATAATATAACCAATAAATATAACATCAACAATATCCAATAATCAAATAACAGGAAAACATAGAACCATCAACCTAGCAACGTTCTAATGACCCAACTCTAGCAACCTAACAATGCCAGACAATATCCAATCGAGTCCGTAGAACATCCTCCTCTTCATTGCCTTGATTCCACGATCACACTTTGTCTTTACCTGCACCACAAACACATACTGAGATGCATGAGTATTTGATAAACACTCAGTGAGGCAATCCTCCCATCTACTGGGCTATACACACAAGCAAAAGTGATTCCAATGTTCCAAACAAACAACAAACAAAACAAACAAACTAGGAAATCAAACATCGTCTCGCTGGAAGGGAGGCATCGACCGACACCAGCCAAGTGTCGACCAACACTGGCCTTGGTATCGACCGACACTACCCCACAGTGTCGATCGATGCCCGATGTGCTGGTGTCGACCGACACCAGGTGGTGTCGATCGACACTCCCTCTGCAATCGCGATCCGCTCGAAGCCGAGAGTCGAATCTCGCTCCCAACCTCCTCCAAATCGCCCAATACTCATAACCCAAGCCAAATACGTCCATAGGAACCTGTAGTAACCAATCCCAGCAAGAGAAACACACAAAAAAACAACAAAGAAGAAAGAACAAGGAAATCAAAGGCTTAGATTAGCCATGGTCATGCACTCACCTCTTTGCAGGAAGTTTCTGACCAACAATGGAGGAATCTACACTCCCAGCAAGCTTCCCACATGATCCTAGCCTTGAATCCTCACTCCCACAGCAAGATCTCTCCCACAAAGCTTTGAAATCTCACAAACTCTCTCTAGAACCTCAAGAACAACTCTCCCTCTTTGTTTTTCTCTAAAAGCGGCAAGACAAACACCAAAAAACGACCCTAGGCCGTTTTCTCCCTTTTAAGACTCGGTTCAATGGTTTCCTTAAACCAAACCGCTCCAAAATTGATGATTAAATCAATTCGATCGCACCAGAAAAACAATGGTGTCGACCGACACCCCCTTGGTGTCGATCGACACCCTCACCCAAAACGCACAATTTGGTTTGCAGGTGTTACAATTCTCCCCCACCAATCTAGATTTGTCCTCGAATCTCGAACACCCATCAGCCAAGGACTCCCGTGCAACCGTCTCCACGGCCCGCACTCCTCCGACCAATCTAGAAGGTCACCTCTAGGCGATAGACTCACGCTCCAGGCGTCATTTGCTCTCAACTTTTGGACTTTCCTTTACTCACAGGTCTAAACCTTGAGTTTTTATTGGCTCGTCATCAGGCCGAAGCCTGCATGCTATAATATTGGCTCCTCATCGGGCCTAAGCCCGCATGCCATAATATATAAGGAAAATCCAATACTCGTCTCTCGGGTTGCCACCCTACAATGCACCCCCGGATCGTCATCCAAAGTCAATATACCAACCATACTCCCACGCCACAAAGTCTCTGAATATGGTAGTACTAGGAGAACCTAAGTCCTCCAAGAGCTGCGAGCAAACAATTCTGAACACGTCTGAGTCCTATCCCTATCCAGGTTTCCTTCCCGTGGCTCGCGTAAAACGTCTCAATGTCCTACCAACCACATATCCCCTCACTCAAATACCTCATGACCACACAAGGATCATATACATGCCATGAGGGCCGCCACAAAGGCCAAACAAATGTCCTAAACAGGACCGCCACCAAGGCCAAACAAATATCCTAAATAGGACCGCCACCAAGGCCAAACAAATGTCCTAAACAGGACCGCCACCAAGGTCAAACAAATGTCCTAAACAGGACAGCCACCAAGGCCAAACAAATGTCCTAAACAGGACCGCCACCAAGGCCACTCGTCCCGAAGGACCGTCACAAAGACCATCTGCCCCGAAGGACCGCCTAAACACGCACTCTGGCTAAACAGCCCGCCACAAACTAAACAGCCCGCCACAAAGGCAACACAATGGCTAAACAGCCCGCCACAAAGGCCACACATGGCTAAACAGCCCGCCACAAAGGCCACACAATGTCTTAAAAGACCGCCACACACGGGCACACTGACTCAAAATTCTAGCTCCCGCACTGACCGTGTCCCCTGAGACAACTGAAGGAATTGCACCTCCAACTGATCCAATGCCTCTCTAGGAAAATACTTGCGGTTGAACTCCAAGACGAAGTCAGCCCAAGTCATCTCCCGCAGCACTCTCCTAGCAGCCACTGATCTCCACCACAACTCAGCATCACCACTCAAATGGTGGACCTCTATGTCCACCCAAAACTCCTCAGGACACCTCAGAGTATGGAAGTTACGTTCCAAACTCGTCCTCCACGCATCCGCAACAGTAGAGTCTGTACCACCCGAAAACTTCTCAGTGTAAAGACCCTTCAACTCCTTGAGCATAGACAAATAACGTCCATGTGCTCCCACATCCGCAACCACTGGCTTCCGCTCCTCCGCTACCTATAGTGGCACTACCTGAGCCTGAGCCGATACCACTGGTGGTAACCGCTCCAACACCTCTGCTAGCATAGCCGCAAAGTCAACACCAGGAACTCCACCCGCTGGGACTCCCACACCCATGACCCTAGCATCACCGGCCACTAGAGCATCAACACCACCCCCTCCGGCCACACTCAATGAATCCCGCGGAACACCCTGCGACTCGCCAACACCCTCAACTGCCACACTATGGTCCTCGGTATCTTTAACCTCTGGGACTCTGCCCCTACCACGACCATGTCCGCATCCCCGACCACGTCTGCGTCCACGACCATGACCAGCAACTGCACCATCTCTAGCCATCTGCACTACCATGAACAGAAGACTAAGCAAACAACTTCTATTATAACACAGAAACATAAACTCACCGTGGAATCACACAGTCGGCTCGAAGAGGATGTTCAAGGACTCCATGCCACACACAATTGACTAACTCACATAATCAATCAAGACATGCAATCCCAACATCACAACAGAAACCTAGTGAACCCAAACCTAGAACCATAAGGGCTCTGATACCAAAATGAAAGAACCGAACTTTTTTTTTATTTAAAAACATTAAATAATAAATATAATATGGTAAATAAACTACAACTAGTGGTCCCATATCCACTAGCCACCTAACCACAATCACAATCATCAGCGGAATAACCAATCTCAATATCCAATAAATATCCAATAATATAACCAATAAATATAACATAAACAATATCCAATAATCAAATAACAGGAAAACATAGAACCAGCAACCTAGCAACGTTCTAATGACCCAACTCTAGCAACCTAACAATGCCAGACAACATCCAATCGAGTCCCTAGAACATCCTCCTCTTCATTGCCTTGATTCCATGATCACACTTTGTCTTTACCGGCACCAAAAACACATATTGAGATGCATGAGTATTTGATAAACACTCAGTGAGGCAATCCTCCCATCTACTGGGCTATACACACAAGCAACAGTGATTCCAATGTTCCAAACAAAAACCAAACAAAACAAACCAACCAAGAAATCAAACATTGTCGCGCTGGAAGGGAGGCGTCGACCAACACCAGCCAAGTGTCGACCGACACTGGCCTTGGTGTCGACCGACACCAGCCAAGTGTCGACCGACACTGGCCTTGGTGTCGACCGACACTACCCCACAGTGTCAATCAATGCCCGATTTGCTGGTGTTGACCGACACCAGGTGGTGTTGATCAACACTTCCTCTGCAATCGCAATCCGCTCGAAGCAGAGAGTCAAATCTCGCTCCCAACCTCCTCCAAATCGCCCAATACTCATAACCCAAGCCAAATACGTCCATATGACCTCTAGCAACCAATCCCAGCAAGAGAAACACACAAAACAACAACAAACAAGCAAGAACAAGGAAATCAAAGGCTTAGATTAGTCATGGTCATGCACGCACCTCTTTGCAGGAAGTTTCTGACCAACAATGGAGGAATCTACACTCCCAGCAAGCTTCCCACGCGATCCTAGCCTTGAATCCTCACTCCCACAGCAAGATCTCTCCCACTAAGCTTTGAAATCTCACAAACTCTCTCTAGAACCTCAAGAACAACTCTCTCTCTTTGTTTTTCTCTCAAAGCGGCGAGACAAACACCAAAACACAACCCTAGGTCGTTTTCTCCCTTTTAAGACTCGGTTCAATGGTTTCCTTCAACCAAACCTGTCCAAAATCGATGATTAAATCAATTCGATCGCACCAGAAAAACAATGGTGTCGACCGACACCCCCTTGGTGTCGATCAGCACCCTCACCCAAAACACACAATTTGGTTTCCGGGTGTTACACTTACTCTTTTTAATTTCAATTGCTCATTATTCAGAAAGATGTTTTGTTCTTCATTAAACATGTCTAAGTAGTTTGCTTGTTAGGTTCATGGTTTTTTCATAGGGGTTTTATGATTTATTAGATCTGTTTATTTAGGATTCATTATCTATCTAGATTTTCATCTTAGGTTGTTCTTCATATTATATCTTGATTGATCACCTAGAATTAATACTTTAGGAAATTATATTGATATGAGAATATAATTGATTTTCTTGATAAAACTTTTTGATGAGCAAAATTATTTCTTGCAAAGCGATTTGATTTAATAATTTTGTGAACAATCTAAACCTGATTTTATTGCTGTTTTTTAACTTAGAATTTTACAAAGAGATTTGGATTTTCTGGTTGCAAATTTAGATATTATTTGCAGTGAAAACTGATTTAATTTACAAAAGTGTTTAGAGTTCTAGATCTGATATTAATTGCTTGAATCCTTATTTATTGATTGATTTAATATTTCATAATTTCCTGAGAAATTCTCTAGGCCTAGTTTTTTTTATCTTCTGAATTTACAACAGTTTTATTTAATATTTTGCATTGCTTTTATTTTAATTCAAATTAATTTGTTTAGCTTAATTATAAAACTGTATAATTTATTGTGTAGTCTTGAGTCCTTGTGGAATTTGACCCCTAAGTACTGCAGTGATCTCTTAATTTGAGAGAGTGGCTCTAGGGTAAATTTGAGCATATCATGTCGCCTCAGCAGAGGTAAAACGCTTCCGGTCGAACGTAAGAACTAGATAACGACCCCGAGACTTGTTCGAATTCCTGGCAGTACACGATTGCTTGGTAGGGGCTTCCGAGACAACTGTTTCTGGTTATCACTTGCAAAGGCGAGAGGACACAATTGGTCTTGGAATCTCAATAGATGGATTAGAGTCGGAGACCTCAAACACTGGAGAACTGATTATGCCTTGCTTCTGTGGTGGAGAGGTAGAGGAGGAGTCGCATGCAACAGGGGACTGAGGCGGATTAGACACCGAGGAAGATGGACCGTCACCCGAGGATGCAGTGGTGAAGTGTTCGTAGATTTCCTCAGTTTCCAACCCATCGGGGTTGTAGAGAACCATGACTGTACATGGAGGGGTTGCCGGAGTCGATCCCGAGGATGCTGAACCACCACCAGAAAAATGATGTTCCACCAGGGCTATATCTTGTCGAGGTTACACAAGTTTCTGGAAATCACTGAGAATGGACTTCATCTCTGATGTAGGATTAGCACAAAGGAAGTTAAAAGCACAAGAAACGAAGAAACACATGAAGAAGATGAGAATCGGTCAAGGGACTGTTCGTATTCTCAGAGGATGTGATGTGGAAAACCCTAGGCATCGATCCTCTTATACACTACGCTTAACAGGCCAGGATGGGCCTGAGACACATCACCAAGAAAAGCCCATATTGACCTACAACCACTTACAAACAACTCAGTGCAAAAATGCTTAATCACGAGTTTGAGTAAAACAGACACCTACGCTATTACAGCTCATTGATTAGATTATTCAGACAGCACAAAGAATGAGTTTAGGGACCCAAAAAGAATTGGACACATGAATCATATTCTTTTTGGAATCGAATACCTGGAAATTACTCTTTTGTAAGAAGTGCCAATTTTCTCTTCATAACTCACACCGAACACTGCCACAATCTTCTGAAAATTTAAAGAACAGCAGTCGAAAATGGTGGTTAGACTATCACACTGTCATTCCTTCAATTCTTTCATGCCATCCAAACATGCACAAACAGCTGGAAAATCCTTAGGAGAGACCAAGAAGCAAAAAAAAAAAAAAATTCTTTTTTTTTTGCTTGTATAAACACATCTTTGATGTTCCACATGGCTTTGTTATCTCAAGCGCCTCACTGAGCTCCATACATCTTTGTGATTCAATGATATCACTTGACTTCTCAATCATTGAATCTTGTTTAAACTTTTGATGGAGTTATCAGCCTTTGTCTCTCCTCAGCTCTTTGACCTCCTAATGACATGACAACGTTTTACAAGAGGCATGGATCGACATGACAAACAGCTATTTTCCACATAGTATTTAAGAACAAAACAACATACTAATCTTTTATGTATCCTAGGATTTCCATGGTTTGATCTGGTGTGTGTCCCTATCATCCAATCAGCACTACTAAGACAAAGGATTAGATTTCACAGATCCCAATGGACTTTCTCAGATTCGTGAATCTGTTGAAGTCCAATGGCTTCGTAAGTAAATCAGCTAACTGAAATTCAGTGCTTACATGATCAATCTCAATCAGTTTTGCCTCAACTAAATCACGTATGAAATGATGTCTAATATCTATCTGTTTTGTTCGTGAGTGTTGAACATGATTCTTTAAAATGTTAATTGCACTTTGATTATCACAATGAATTAAGATAGAGTCAAAAGCAATACCATAATCAGCGGGCATTTGTTTCATCCACATCAGTTGAGTGCAGCAGCTTCCTAGGGAAATGTACTCCGCCTTAGCAGGTGATAGGGATACACTGTTCTGCTTCTTACTATGTCATGATATTAGATTATTTCCTATGAAGAAGCTTCCAGCACTAGTGCTCCTACGCTCGTCTACAAAGCCCGCCGAGTCAGCATTATAGCATCCTATTGATAACAGAATTTTCACCCAGGTTATCAATTGCCTATGCAGTTGTAGTACAAAGGTTATCAGTCCAAATGGTTGTTATGCTAGTAGATAAGATATGATCAGATCAATGCAAGTCAAGCCAAGCAATAGTGGGGGTTTTTGTAACAACCTAAAGTAAGCAAAACCAAATAAAAGAACAAGAACCACACGACCTAAGCACTCAATGCAAGCATTCAAGTACAAGATCGGGTGGGTAATCGGATGACAGAAGAAATCAAGAACATAAGGATGAACAAGTCGAAGGTATACACGAGGCTGGTAATCGAGTACCATTTCGGGTATGGGGTCGAGTTATAGGTAAAAAGCTAAACAATCAAGATGAGAAAGCTCCTAAGGATGGGGTAATCGACTCCTAAGTGCTCCTGATCAAATTGGGATGTCTTACATGCCTCAAGAAAATATTCCCTAGACAATGAATCTCTAATCCTTGCTAAAACACTCTCATGATAGAAACAATCAACCTTAGTCACTCCCCTACCTAACTCTCGTTGGAGAAACATGACTAAGCAGACATTTAAATCCGATTCATTATTGTCAATAAACTCCTTACACATCTAATCTCTTAGGCTAAGTGAGTAAATTTCTAGCATTGATTGATTCAAGCATTTCAACAACATCTCTCGATGGTAAAACACCCTAGATCTATTCTCAACCTCTCAGTCTGAAAATAGCATTAAGAACACCAATCTAGAAAGGAATTTTTATAAAATAAACATTCAAGCTAAGACATCCTAATCGATCAAGAACACATATTTGTCTATCCCATCCTTAGAAACCTGGATTCACTACTCAGATCTCATGGTGAAAAGCATAAAAACACAAATGAATGAAAGTTGCATTGAATTGAAAATAAGATGAAAGGAATAGAATACAAAATCAAAACTGGAAGAGTAGCAAAAAAGAAGTAAAAATCGAATCCTACCAAAGTAGAAAAAGTGTTTGAATTGCTCTCTCTCTCTCTCTCAGAAGCTCTCGCTCTCTGGTTGTGAGTGTCTACGGCGTGCTAGGGCAAGAAGAAGAAATGGGGTTTATATATGGAAACCCCTTTAACCTAGCTGCTCAGTTCTGCCCGAAGGTCTGCCCGAGATAGTGGACGAGGTTCAAGTCGGGTAGTTACTCGGGTAGGGCTTCGGGTTGTTCTACATGTGCTCAGATCCTCTTTGATCGGGTTGAGGTTCGGACTGTTCTTCTGCAAGATCACTATTTCGGGTACATGATCGGGTTTACCTCATTCTTCCCCATTTTGGGCTCCAAAGCACCTGTTTTCATCTAAAATGCACAAATGCAACAATGCAGCACCCTAAATGGCCTAAATACAAATTCCTACGGTTAAGGACCTAAATATGCTAAGGTTAGGGTACATATACTGCAAAATATGGACAAAAATGGTGTCTAAAACATGTAAATTAGAGAGTTATCACCTGTTAAACTGGTGGTTGTGTCCTTGGTATAATAGATGCCAAGTTCTATTGTGCCTTTGATGTACTTGATGATCTTCTTTACGGCCAGGAGATGTGATTTTTTAGGCCTTGCTTGATATCTCGCACACACACCAACAGCCAAAAAGATGTCTAGCCAGCTTGCTGTCAAGTACAGGAGGCTGCCAATCATTCCTCGATACAGCTTCTCATCCACATCCTCTCCTGTTTCATCCTTTGAGAGCTTGTCATTTACCCCCATAGGTAATTTAGCCTCCTTACTGGTTCTGAGATTGAACCTTGTCACCAAACTTCTTGCATATGTACTTTGAGAAACAAAAATCCCATCAGCTGACTGTTGTACCTACAAGCCCAAGAAGTAGGTTAGTTCACCACACATGCTCATTTCAAACTCATCGGTCATATTCCTCACAAACTGATCCACAAGTTTCTGACGAGTTGATCCAAAGACAATGTCATCCACGTATATTTGCACAAACATCTGGTCTTCGTTGAGACTGAGAACAAACAGAGTATTTTCCACACCTCCATGAACATATCCTTGATTTATAAGAAATGTCGTCAGTCTTTCATAACAAGCTCTAGGTTCTTGCTTGAGTCCATCGAGGGCATTCTTTAGTTTGTATGCCGGCTGTGGATACTAAGGATCCTCGAAACCTTTGGGTTGCTCCACATAGACTTCTTCTTGAAGGATTCCATTGAGAAACACACTCTTGACATCCATCTGATGCAACGTGAAGTTCAAAGCACATGCCATTCCAAACAGAAAACGAATAGATTCCAACCTTGCAACTGGTGCAAAAGTCTCATCAAAGTCAACCCCTTCTACTTGTGAATAACCCTGAGCAACAAGGCGAGCTTTGTTTCTCACAATGCACCCATTTCCATCGCTCTTGTTTTTTAAATTCCTCTTAGTCCCTACAACATTAACATCATTCGGTCTCCTTGTGAGTTCCCATACATCACTGCGAGCAAACTGTTCAAGCTCTGCATGCATTGCAGCTATCCAGAACTCATGTACCAAGGCTCCTTCGTGATTATTTGGCTTAATTGAGGAAACAAAATAGGCAAACTGAACTACTTCAGAGTCCTGAGATACTTTTTGAACGACATGTATCTGCTTTTTTCCATCCAGATGCAAAAAATCAATATGCTTTCATCTAGTAACTCTTTCCCCATGAATCTCACCAATAAAATCGTTGGAGGAGTGATTCTGATTCACCTGAGAGACGTCCGGAAGATCACATGTCTCTGAGGGAACAACAAGTGTCACGGTAGAAGTGAAAGCAGGTTCAGGTACAGCAGTGGAAGTCTCAGGGGCAGCAGTTACCATATCGTTGGTGTATGGGATAAGAATAAAGGACACTTGTTGCAAAGAGATATCATCAAAGACAACATTCACAGTTTCCTAAACAATGCGCAGACATTTGTTGTAAACATGAAATGATGTGCTGTTTCTCGAGTAACCCATGAACAACCCTTCATCACTCTTGGAATCAAAATTTCCGAGCTGGTCTTTGTCATTCAACATGTAGCAAACACACCCAAAGACATGAAAATAACTGACTGAGGGAGTTCTCCCCTTCCACAATTCATAGGGTGTTTTGAATGTACCCAGTCAAACGTACACACGATTAATAATGTAACATGTAGTGTTGACAGCCGCATCCTATAAGTGTTGAGAAATCTAATTCCCATGAAGCATTGCACGAGCCATCTCCTATAGGGTATGATTCATGCGCTCAACCACACTATTTTGTTCTAATGTTCTAGGTGCTGAGAACTGATGAATAATACCCTTCGTTGTGCAGAACTGATCTTACAAATCATTCTAAAATTCACCACCATGATTACTGTGAATGGCCTTGATGGCCCATTTCTTGCCCTTGATATGTAACACAAGAATCCACAAGCAATCAAGTGTATGAAACTTCTCTCGAAGAAATCAGACCCATGTGTAACGAGAATAATCATCGACCATGAAAAAGATAAACCGTTTCCTAGTCATACTATGAACATGACTGTTTCAAACATCAGAAACAGGCTTGTGTGACACCTTCACCTGTTTTCCTTTGTTGCATTGTCCACACCCAAAGTACTAATCAGTCTTGAGCTTTGGTATTCCTCGCACAATTTATTGATGTGCTAGCTTTTTTCATTGTGCGAATGTTCAGATTCCCATCTTCTGGTGCCATAATTCAGTGTCTATACCTATTGACACATGATAGCAATGGCTTGTTGATTTCCACATATAACAATTATTACCAGATCGCTTACCTTCCAGATTCACAGACCCTTGCTGATCAACAGCTTTGCAGTCCTGCTTAATAAATGTAACATCCAGGCCTTCATCACACAGTTGACTGACACTAATGAGATTTGCTTTCAGACCATCAACAAGAAACACATCATTGAGACTGGGCTACGTTTCTCTACCGGTAACACCTTTACCTTTGATTTTTCCTTTTGCTCCATCTCTAAAGGTAACCTGTCCAGCTGTGACATCCTCAAAGTCCAAAAAATTAGTTTGAGCCCCAGTCATATGTCTGGAACAGCCACTATCAAAGTACCACTTCTTCTGATCAGATCCAAATTTATCAGCAGAACGAGCAACATTGTAGTACAGGACACTTTACTTGACATACAATGGCTTGGGTGCCCTCATAACTCCGTGATGCTGCTCTTGTTGTATGACCATTGACAGACGATTGTTGTATCCATAGCACTGTGCCTTAAAATGGTTAAGGTTTCCACAGTACGTACATCCAGTCTTCCGACTGCGATAAACATTGAAGACTAGCCCATACGCATGCTGTGACGAATAAGGATTACTAGCAGAACCGTACGCAGCAAGTGGACGAGTCTCAGGACTGACTCTTTACTGAGCTCTATATGCAGACTGAAACCTTCTTTGAAGAAAATCACTTTTGGTCTGCTGATGATTAACCTTAGCAGGTGCAGGTACTTGTGTCCTTAGTGACGGTTCTGGGATTGCAGTAGCTTTGTCTTCTCAGTTCAGACCCTTGACAAATTTAGTGGACGTTGAGCCATCTTTACCCTAATAGCCGAGACCCCACTTCATATTACCTAATCTCCCATTACTCCGAATTGTGTCGAGATCCTTTGTTCCTTTGCTCAGCATCCTGATGTTTTTCAGTTGTACTTCCAGTTGCTTCTCAAGTCTGTGAGACTTGGTTCTTTCTTCCTCAAGTTCTATAAACAGAATGGTTAGTTTCATTGTTAGGGCTTCATTTTCAGCCAACAGGTCATCATTATCTTGCTTCTTCTAAACCAGACTCGAGATAAGCAAGGTAACTTGTTCTTCAGCCGACAATTCTGCTTTGTCATCTTCTGAGTTAGACACAACAGTTTGTTGAACTCCCACAGTCGGCTCGACAACCTCATCTTCCTCAATCACTCCTAGCAAGGCAACATAATTATTGAGTATTTCACCATCTTGCTCCTCATCAACCGATTCGCTATCACTCCAGATGACAAAGGAGTTGGATTTACTTTCTTTGATAGGACATTCAGACTTGTGTGTCCATATCCTTAGCACCCATAACACTATAGTGATCCCCTGTGTTTATTTTTAGGACACTCCATTCTTAGATGTCAATAACCTTCACACTCCAGGTATTGTCGTTCTTGCTTATCACCCCTATTAAAGTCCTTCTCTGATTCAGATCTAACAGATGATGACGATCCTCTGCGCTGACTTCGCTCTATCTTTCGAAATAATTTTCTTACCAGTAACCCCACTTTTTCTTCATCTGCAGCACCCTGTGTTTCAGCATCTTTTTGTGTTTCAACAACCTTTAACGCAAATGATCGTTCAAAGCGTTGTTCTTTCTTCTTCAACTGCAGCTCAAACAATTGCATCATCCCAACCACTTGACTGAATTTTAATTCATTAGAGTTCAACAATACATCAATAGCAGATCTGTGTGGTTGAAAATTATCTAGCAAAAACTGAGAATTTGTTCAGCAGCTTCTTATCCTTGTACCGTTTCCCCAAGACTACAGCGTCCTGTGCTATAGAGCTCAACCGACTGCTATAACCGGCAATGTTTTCACCTTCTCCCATGGTTAGATTCACAAAATTAGAGGCCAGATTGTCTAGATGTGTTCACTTCACATTGCTAGTTCCTTCAAAGGTGACTTGAAGTATATCCCAAGCCTCTTTAGCCGAAACGCATCCTTGGACACTATTGAACTGATCCAATGGCAAATAATTAAAGATAACAGACAAGGCTTGTGAATTGTGCTTGACTTCAGTTTTTTCCTCTATAGTCCAGTTTTTTTCTTGGTTTCGCCACCAATTCACCTTTGTCATCTTTCACCATCGGCTCTATCCACCCATCTTCAACAGAGAACCAAGCTTCCATGTCAATTCTTTGAATAGCTTGCTTAACCGACACCTTCCAGTGTCCATATTGCTCCGAATCCAAATTTAATACTTTTGGTAGCGCAACATACCCTAGTGATTTCTCCATACCTTTGTCACAAGATCTCACCTGTCGAAAAGACTATTAGACTTTTATCAGGTGTCTGCTCTAATACCAATTGAAAAGGTATAGAGGTTACAAGACGCACACTTCTACTTGGAAACGCGCCAAGCCAACACTTTTATATTTATTCTTAATAAACAAGTTAATGAATACAAGAATATATCTATGCACTCTCCTCTTTTCTATCTAAACTAACCCTAGTATAAATCTAAGAGAATAACCCCAACACTCACCTTGTTAGCTCTTTTTCGATAGCCTTGAAGTTTACAATCTCTCACCAAAGTTCTGAAGTGTTAAAAACTTCTACGACACTACCTTGCCTATTTATACTCAGTTTTCCTAAACCCTAACAAGAATATCTCTGCATCTTCTTCTTAGGGTAATCAATTGCACTCCACGCCTCAATATTCCTTAAACGCCGAGATGGATATTCCCCATATATCTTCTTTCCTGATTCGGTTCTATCTCCAATAGCAGCTCATGACACGTCAGCTCCGCTTCCTTGTCATGCATCATACGGCTGTCAACAAATGCAGAGTCTTATTCCCTTGCAGCTCCTTGTTCCCACAACGACCTGTTATGACACCTGCATCTTCATAATTTACTTAAGATACGAAACTTCCATATCTCTTAGCTTATCATTTTCTTGAGTAGAACTCTAGAGTTTGTTTTTTTATATATAACAAAATCATAATAAGACTCCTTTTCTCTTTACTCTGCGTTTTCTTGAACCAACATTCTACAGTTGTAAATATTTTCAACTAATCTTTCAATCAACAGTGAAAACTCCCTCTCTCTTCTGAATATATACAGTTCTTTCTCCACCATCGTACTTTGGCTCTTCTTCTTTGTCCTACACGCTTGTTTACAAACAAACGTTTGAAATAGAATGAGCTAGGTATCAATTATCGCCGTTCGGAGGGAAAACGTGGGTAAGAGTGGAGAAAACATGCATCACCATATCATATATAATAGGGAGATTTACTCAGATGCACTCCAAATTAGATAATATTACCAGAACCAACAAATCTTTTTTTATTACTAGGATATTTTGGGTATTTTCAAAACATCCAGTGTGCCCTTGCTTTATGTTACCGGAAAAAACGTAATTACAAAAATGTCATTGTCACGGCAGACGCCACGTCAAAAATCACTGACGTGTATTAAATAACTCAGCCGTAACGCTTTTACATAGAAAATGACGGCTGAGTTATGGTATGTTGGGTCTGATTTATGGAAAAAATATTTGAGTACGAGCAAACGGCTGAATTAGAACATAATTCAGCCAAGCGTTACGGCTAACTTAATGAAATATGGCTGAGTTATAGAATAACTCAGCCGTTCTTACGGCTGAGTTTTCACCCGATGGTTGAGTTGTCAAAATTTTGGCTGAGTTATCACTACGACACGGCTAAATTAACTTTTTCCGGCGGGCTGAGTTATATACAACGGCTGACTTATGAGATGTCGTTACGGCTGAGTTATGGTTAAACACTATAACTCAGCCGTGATAAGCTGACTTATCGGACAACTCGACCATTTTACGGCGACTTAGTAGCAAAAGATTAATTACTAGAATATCATTCAGTTACGGCTGAATTATTAAACGATACGGCTAAGTTATAAAGTTTCAGTTGATTAAACGGCTGAATTTGGCAGCCATTTTTTTGCTTTTTTAATTACTGTAATAGTATTCATGTTACGGCTGAGTTATAATCTTGTTTGATGGCTGATTTGATTAGGCTGATTTACATGTTCGTTTGGTGGCTGACTTGCCACTTTGGACGTATCATCCATGTCATTATTCCATGTCATCATCTTCTCCGGAAATATGAAACGTCGTTTTTTCGACTTCTATCTTCTTCACCTGGTTCAAAAGTGAAGTTCTTTACCTTCTTCTTCACCTTGTTCTTTACATTGTTCTTCACCTTGTTCTTCACTTCTTAATTTTCCTCATTCTTCTTCATTTTCTTTCATGGATCCAGTTCCGATAATTGTTGTTTATGGTAATTGGGTAAAGAAACACAAATATGTATTTAACACTAATGATAGAGGGTGTAGATTTGTGCAGATAGATGCGGAAACAATGCACGACAAGTTTTTGAAGCTTGTTCTCGATGATTACGGATTGAACGCGAGGAAGGATGAAAAGGCTAATAAGTCAGCCACGAAGTATTATAACTCAGCCATCATATGAATCTAAGAAACCTTTCGTTTTCCCTTAAGTATTATAACTCAGCCATCAAGTAATAAAATTCAGATGTTTACTTTTATTTCTTGTTATAAGTCAGCCACGAAACATTTTAACTCAACCGTCATATGAATCTATGAGACCTTTTGGTTTTCTTTAAGTATTATAACTCAGCCGTGAAGTAATATAAATCTGATGTTCACTTTCAGCTTATTTATTGTTATAAGTCAGCCACCAAGCATTATAACTCAGCGGTCATATGAATAATAATATACATTAGACGTTCACTGTCAATCATGACGTGAAATCATTTGCTGATGTGTATTTTTTTTAATATTTCCAGAAATAAAAATAAAAAATTAACCCAGGAAAAAAACTATAATTACATCTAGGACACTAAATAACGAGTAGCGCATGTGAGTAATTCTTTCTATATAATATCCAGAAGGCAAATATAATATTATTCAACATGAGGCGGTTCATCGATGTTAAAACACGTTTTCACCCTTGACCCTACAATAACAAAGGAAAATAAATATCTAGAGCGAGTAGATAAAAAACACAAACAATTATGCACATTAGACCAAAGCAGTTTCATAAAGTCTCTTTCACAAGATGATTAAAATATTAGTATATACTCCCTCCGTTCTAGTTTAACTGTCATTCTAGGATTTAATTTTTGTGTCATATTAGTTGTCGTTTCAGATTTTCAATGCAGATGTTTTATGAATATTCCAATCTTATCCCTACTGTTTTAAAGTTTCAACCAATGAAAAAATTATAAAATATATTAATGAAGGGCAAAACATAAAATTTAATAGTTTCCTTAATTTGTGTGCAAAAACCTTAAACGATAGTTAAACTAGAACGGAGGGGGTATATTACATGTATATTTTTATAAATGAACTTTAATCCCCGTAGAAAGAGAACAAAGGCTGGAAAGTTGAGTTAAATCTCCAAAAGATACATGTAGGAATATCGTCACAAACAATAATTCCTAATCTGCTATCCTCTCAATTATGCCATCGTGTATCTGTTCCATGTTTCATAAAGATTTTCCTCTCGTCAGCTCTTAAGATTTGCAAAGCCTTAGCTGCAACAATAACGGGAAAATTATGCCTCCCAGTCTACCCATTTGTTTAAATCTCCATACACAACCTCTTTTTCATTTGGGAGTCCAAAGAACTGCAACAATAACGGGAAAATTATGCCTCCCAGTCTACCCATTTGTTTAAATCTCCATACACAACCTCTTTTTCATTTGGGAGTCCAAAGAACTGCCAGTTGAGAGTTATACATATCAACATGGCCTATTTTGTCATCCTTTTAGTTACGAAAAACATATATCGTAACAAGATTTTCACTTACCATTTGTACAAGATTAAGTGCTTTATGTCTAGACCCAACAGAGTAGAATCATTCTTCTTCCACAAAATGTTGCTACTTCTTCACCACGTTCTTATTTCCTTACTGATGAATCAATCGGAACAAACAAAGTTAAAGATTACTCAAGAAAAAGATGGAACCAAACATAATTTAGAACATATATATCACTTGTAATGTAACAAACAAACCTCTCTTAAACGGCTCCATAACCTATGTCCAAATTTACGGTTTGCTTCTCTGAGAACTTGAAAACAATTCCACCATAACGGCATGTTGTGATTCACATCACATGAATCATAAGCAACCAAGTTTTAAAGAACCAAAACATAGGTAGATTCTAACAAAACAAAAAATAGCCATTACACAGAGAAATAGTAACCTACAAGAACATATTACCTTTGCCCTGATACAAAAATTAAAACTTGTCACCTTCCACGTGGAGTAACTTCCACAACTTGCAAATTCAACCAACAAAAAGCATACAAATTCCTTGAATTTCTAAAAAAGATTTCACATTTGAAAAACAAAAATACAATCTGAAATAGAATTTTAAACTATGTTTCTTTGTCCAAATAGTAAATTTCCTGGTAACACAACAACTTGTTGAAGAATGAAAGTCAATATGAGAAGAAAAGGGAGACTATATACCTTGAGATGACCACTGGATATTTTGATCTCTTATTGCATTATCCAGGAGCCACGATAACAAAATTACGAACATTAGACAGATGTGGAATGATCTCAAATAAAGCAAAAAGGATTATATATCTAAAAGAAGTGACAAATTTAGAATCTTGGACCCTTTGCGCACTAAAGTGCTCGATGTCTTATGTATGATTGGAAAAATTGGGTATGGGGTTTCCAACAATTGAACAACCTATCAATTTCATAACAATTGTTGATTGTTGTGAGAAAGAAGAGACCCCTTCATATCACAGATTTGTAGAGGGTGCTTCTTTTTGTAAGTAGAATCGTTTCTGAAGGAGTGGTAATTGTCCTGCAAAAATTTAGGTAATTTATTGGATACAACCTGATCCATATTTTTTCATAATTGATAGTTATAACGCTTTAACCCTGTGTTTGAGGGATACCGCACGGCTTCATGGGGTGTACCTTGCTTAGTTTTACTAATACGGTATGTGGTGGTTTACTCCGGACTAATTGGGTGGTGCTAAATCACCCTTCTACAATGAGTCTCCCCCAAGTTCATTGAGGAAAGGTGAAACTTGGAGCTCGACGAAGTGAACTAATCCATTAGCTCGGTGTAAACAACTATAAACCTAATTCTCAAAAGGCTTCCCGAAGAAGCCGCCACATCCTAACACATGTTATTTTCCATAAAATGACCAATTAATCATTTGAACCCAGAATCGGAGGAATTCACTTTTCTGCTTCACACAAACTGTCTTTCGCCGTCTTACGATCTCGAGTACTTAAAGCGAAGGTAAATTCCCTTTCTTTTCTTTTATTTCTAATCTTCGGTAGGTTTCAAACTTAGAATAATCCGCCTAGAATTGAAAACATGGTCCGCACTTCTGGTAATGTTGTTGTTGATGAAAATTTTCACCAACGGAGAGCGACAATGTACCGTTGATTTGTTACTCGGCCAACGGTGGGAAAGACACGCCAACAGCACTACAACTTCTAGAGCTACATCCAGATCCAAGAAGGACCGTCCGCGAACAAAATCCTTGAAACCAAGCCTAGATGGATATCGGGATGATAGTTTTGATACGGATTTGGGTCGGAGTTTGAGCCTCAAGATGCCAATAGCTTCCCAGTCGATTGGAATTCCAACAGTACTCGATATGATATGATCAACAGGAACGAAGTTGAAGATCAATTCTTCCAGCCAAACAACCATTTGGGATACATTATTACGGCATCTAGAGCATATCTCGAAGTGGAATCAGTCTAATCAGAGTTCGGATGAAGGATTTATTCATTTTACAAATCAGGGGAACTCATGGCTACGCGACTTGGACCTACGAGCATTCAAAAGAGGTTTCCGACCAAGCAAGAAAGATTCAAGCTATGCACCAAACTTTTCTGGAATCTTGATCCATCCTAGAACCACTGAGAATTTGAATCGCATTCAAATCGGTTCATTCTAGAAAGATATGGATATTTTAATTCAGTGGATCTGTCCTAGTCCCAGTTTTGCGTCTGAGCTAAAGATCGTGTTACCCATACCAACTCAGAATCAATTTCGACAAGAAATCAGTTGGAGGATATCAATGGATCTCTTATGTTTCCAACAAGCCCAAGAACACACGATTTAACCAACAAACCACAAAGTTACCCTCCATTTGCCAAAGGAGGTCAATCTAGTTCTTCACCTGAGAAGCTTTAGGTTCAATTGGTTTAGGTGCTTCCAAAATTATGTTTGGCAACCAGGAGTTGTTTCTACTAAGTCCAAGGTGGATAAATCATACAGTCCATGTTGTTTCTCATCAGCAAGTTGGACCAAAGAGTCAAAGTCAAAGAAGATCAAGGAAACACTTAATGGGTCAATTCAAGAGCTTATGGCCAAAGAGAGCATGATAAATTATATTGGGGATGATGCCTATCAAGTCCAGCCTAATTTGAGTCTAATTCAAGTCCAAGAAAGCCCAAAATAATCATTTTATTTTGTGGTCAAAGAAGAGTGACGAAAATAGAGGTCAAGAGTCACCTTGGGAAAGAAAACTTCAAGAGTTGGGTCTTCATTCAACTATCTATCTTTATTGTCTTTTAGTTTCAAGAATAATTAATACTTGGCTTTTTACCAAGTTTTTTATCCCTATATAAACACATGTAATCTAATCTTAGAAATAAAAATCAATCTAGAAATCTTTTATCTTTTATCTGAGAGTTGTAAACTCCTTGTTCCTTTTGTAACTTGATCTTTTCTCCTTGGTGGGTTACATCAAAGAGTCTCCTTGGTGGGTTACATCAAAGAGTCTCCTTGGTGGCTTACATCAAAGAGTTTTCGGTATATCAAGTGATTCCGACGTACTTAACGTTGCCATTCGTTAGTTGAAGATTGAAGAGTCGTTATAAGAGAGTATAGGACACAAGGATTTTCGGAATTCGTGTCACGCCTTGTCATCTGTCTCTGCAAAAATTCTATTTAAAGCTCCACCGCCTTGCTTTGTTTGGTCTGTTTTAAAAGAGTTTGGGGTATAAAGATTTTCGAGTTCATCTCACGCCTTATCATCCAGCTTTGTGAGCCTTCGAAGTTCTAGGATTATCAACCTACCTGCCTTAGAATGTCGATTCCTTGGGAGAATCACATCACGATGACTCTAGGATAATCGAAGATCTCTCTGCTGTTCTAGGTTTTGAGGGCCCTTTAATTGCAGCCACTCTTTTTGACGAAGGGTCGGTCGGAAGTTTATTCAAGAATTACAAGTTTTCTGACCTTAGGGTCAAATACCTAATTCCATGGGATGATCAAAGTCCTTGGAATCCTCCAAAGGGATAAATTTGTCTTTACGAAGCGTATTTCATCATTGCCATCTATTGTTCCCCCTTCCCATACTGTTACTAAAATACTGCACCCGTAGAGGCATTGCAGTGTGTCAACTTGATCCGGCTTTGATTTGCAATATTGTTGGGATAATCACACTGGGAGCCAAGCTCGGGTTTGATATTCTTCCTTAATTTCTCGAGGAAATTACCCAGTTTAAAGTTTTGAAGAACACGCTCGGGTGCTTCCAAATTACGAAGCACCCTAAACAGAGTGTCGTCCCAGGTCCTAAAGTGAGCAAATTCGATGACTGGGAAAAGTATTACTTCTATGTTCAAGTAGATTCGAACTTGTTTGGGTCCGTTTCTGTTGGGAAAAGGGGAAAGTGGTAGGAAATCGTTGGTAGTGCTCTGGTACCTCTCCTTCATTGCTCTAAAGCTCACATGTTACTAACATCACTCCTCTCCTTTTCAGGTGTCCCGTTATTCTCCAAATTTCTACCCAAGGATGCCGAGAACATCCTCAAGAAACTTCAAGCTATTCGGAATCCGAAGTGGTCTGATTTCAACCGCTCCTGAGTTAACGCTGCTATCAAGAAATTGGTCAGAGTTGAACCAGCTGCTGCTGATTTCAAGTAGGTGTTTGCCCACTTTGGGGGAAACTACTACTTTTGGGGTCAGCCAACCTCGTGAACTGAGCCTATTTCCATCAGATAAGGTTCCTCCTTCCACTTTAGGCCTGCCTGAGCTGACGCCCACTCTGACTGGAGAATCAACAAATCTCGCTCCGAGCCTCCCGACAGAATCCTACATTGTTCCTCCCATGCTTGTGGATCAAGGACATGAAACCGCTCATACTGACTCAAGAGTATCACCTGAGGGTGAGATGAAGATAATAATTCCAACTCGGGGAGCATTTGCTTTGGGAAAAAGGAGGACGGCGCCTTCCTTGTGCCAATAACTAGACCCTCCCGCTCCCAAGAAAAGATCCCAATCTGCAATTCAAGCGGTATCCCGAATTCTTCTCATTTCAATATCCCAATGATGATCTCTTTGTTGCGAATCGGGTTGAATGCGCCAAGCTTGCCTGTTGTGTGAAGATGACTCTGAAGCCTCTGCTGGATGTTCCAAAACTACGCTTCTCAGAGGTATACGAAAAGTATGCCCAATTGTCGATGCAGGTAAACTGTCGACCGCTTTCAGCTTTCATTTAGATTTAGTTTTCCTAATCGTGTGTCAGTTATTGCAGGCATATCATAACGCCTTAGTGATGCAATATGAAAAGGAACTCCACCGGATGGATGGGAGTCGTCCTTTTAAAGAGCTTGCACATGTAAACGTTTAGGAGCGAGAGGTTACCTTCACGCCAAGGAGGAGGAGATTGACAAGTTACTCAAACGGAATACCGAGCTGGCTCTGAGGGCTTTGTCAGTCGAACTCCAGCGTGAATCCCTGGCGGCGAGTTTAGGAGAAGCTTTTCGGTGGCTAGAGGTCAAGGACTCGCTTCTCTCCGAGAGATCCGTCCTCTTGGCGCAGGCTCTCAAAGATAAAAATGCTCACGAGTCACGGTGTAGTGACCTCGATAGGAAATTGAAATCTGAACAAGGTAGGCTCCGATCCTCTCAGGACAAGGGGGCGAAAGCAATCTGGAGTAAGACTCAGAGTCATCTGGAAAGGATTCGTGATGTAGTACTTTTACTTCAATTAAATTATTAATCCACAATTTTCAATGATCAACACACTAAGAATACACAAAGATGCTTAATCTAACCTTAAACAAGAAATGGGATTTGAGACAACTTAACTAACAAACTGGTTTTAAGACAACAATCAAAGCAACTCAAAACAAAGCAACACAAACTTAAAACTGCTTTTAAATCAAGATAAAACAAGTGAACCTTGGGCAAGGTTAATGACTTGGGAGATAGCTAAGCAATCCTAGATGTCTAAGAAACAATCAAGAACAATCCTAAGGCTAAGAACACTTATGCAAATTAATTAATTTCCATGACAGAGATTCTATGCTAATCAAGTAATAATCAACAATTTCCAAAGGCAATCACAAGATTATAAACAAGTCTAAATACCACTAAGTACCCTAATCATCAATTTCCATTGGCTACAAATTCCAAACTGTTGAATAGTTTGGTTCAGGAATTTCATCAAACAGCTTATGGGCATGGAAATCCTAATGTCTAGATTCAAGCTTGATCAAGGCTATCTAACAGTATTATCACTAAACAAGATATGAAACACATAACTAAAGCCATAGACATCAAAGATCAATCATCTATCTCTCTAATCTACCAAGTCCAAAGTTCTAAGAGATCTACTCACTCATCATCATGATTACACAAAGGAAAAAACTAAATCTTTATGAAATCATAACAAGGGGTTGTAGATTTGGAGAAATGAAGAAGAAATTGCTAATAAAAACTTAGAAGTATTCAATCAATTAACAAACCTAGAATAAGCAAGTTTAAGAACCATAAAAGCTGTCAAAACAAAAGATAATTCTCCTCTTAATAGGTTTAATGTATTTATAGGAAAATAGAAGAGAGTCAGGTCAACCCGGGACAAACCGGATCACCCCCGGGTCAAAGCTGGATCAAGTGTAAAGGAGGCAGCTACGGTCTTGACACAGACGAAGGCTGAGGTCGAGTAGGTGCTACGGGGTGGTCATGGCCGATCCATTGTTCTGATCTCGGGGACTCAACACGCGGATCGGTCTTGATCTGACCGAAAGAGGAAGCCAATGATGTCAACTGGTCGTCGTCTGGATGTAGGAGGGAAACCGATTGGGAGCTTCAGCCAAAGTTTGGCCGTAGGAGCCAGGTCGCTTATATGATCTGATCTTCCATCCAAGAAGGTGAGTCGGGCATGGTTCCGATTGACAAAACCAACCGGTTGATGTTTGGCCGAAGGGGATGGCCGCTCACACTTACTAATCTTGTGCCGTTGAGAAGCTTTGGCCATAGCTTGGCCGTATGAGGAAGCCAAAGGAATGAACCAGTTGATGTTCTGGAACTTTGCCACTTCTCCACTTCACTCTTCTTTGCTTATTTTGCACCAAATCCAATCCAAATGCTCCAAATGTGATGAGTCACTTCAAAATCCTGAGAAATTGCCAACAAGATGGAAATGTTCCTAAAGCAACCTAGAATGACAAGATTAGCAACAAAACTATACAAAAACAAGTCTTAAAACCCAATAAAAACACAATATATCATCTCCCCAAACTTATCTCTTGCTAGTTCTCAAGCAATAACCAAACAAGTAAATGAGACAGAGGTTTGAAAGAGGGATTCAGAACCAAAGAGTATCAACAAAGCATTCAAACCACAGTCCTTAAATGCAATTCAATGGTGCTAAGATCAATCAAAGTGCTTACAAATATTTTTCTAAACTTATCGCAATGCACCACTCTAGTTCACCTTCTATCTATTGGTAAGGACTTGCAATCCTCTTAAACATATCTTTCACATTCATTAAAGTGTTTCGTGCAATCTTGCAAATGGAAACCAAATTAAGCTCAATTGGTTCAAGAGTAAAGGCTTTTTAAAGTGGGTTGGCAAAGGTGTTTTTAGGTGGTGTACCCTCAAACAAGAAGGAACACTAGACAGTAGTGAAACCAATCTAAGATTGAGAAAAATTTGGGCATACAAAGCTTAGCTCTTGATGTTCTACCCACCTATAAGCTTTTCTACCCTTTTCTCATCCTTCTTTTCTTTCTTTCTAACCCAATAACTCAACTTGGTTCAACTTAAACCTGTTTTCTCCTTTATTTAAGGTCTTAAAACTTTTGATTATCTCTAAGGGTTCACTTTAAACACAAACACTTTTTTTTTTACTTTTTGAAACTTCCTTTGATGAACTCCTATTCTCATTAAACCTTGCTTTAGCATTTCCTTTTTTACTTCTTTGAAACTTTTGTAGGAGAAATCAACTAGACTTTTCTATCTCTTTTTTTTTTTTTTTTTTAGTGACTTAGAGCTTTTAACCCAACTTAACCTTAGAGACATTTCTTGTCTTTTCTTTTGACCAAGTAATCCTTTCTTTCCCCCTCTTATTCTCTCTTGTTCCCAAACCTGAACCCAAATCAACATTCTAACCACCTATTTCTATCAAAACCAGTCCTATTAGCTAGTTCTAAATATTCCAAACCTAGCTAAAACAAGAGCCAGTTCTTTGTTGTTCTCAATACTCTTAAGATTTCACAACCAATAAATTATCAACAAAGAGGCCTCACTCATCAAATCAATACAAGGCTTAAAAGAAAAAGCTGGGGTTCAAAGGCATGGCAAGAGGTTGGGTTAATCAAAATAGAGTGGCAAATAGAGATTGTTAACCGAAATAAAAGTTCCATGAGCTAGCATTCATAGTCCATAAGCAAGATATTTTAAAGATCAAATTAAAGTCCAAATAATATAGAGATGCATCCAATGATCATACAAGCTTTACACTAGAAGAAAGTGCTTTCAAGTGACACAATGCTTTGAGCTGAGATTCTTCATTTTCTTACCAAAGATTAATCAAGCACAAATGAACTATAGATGTGGGCTGTGGGTTCAATCCTAAGACTCTACTTCTAACAAGGCAACTTCATCATTATCATAAATGCAAATGCATATTAAATTCTTCTAGACTCAATCCTAAACAAAATAATGAATATGCAAAACAACATGATTTGTTTTTTTTTTTGTTTTTTTGATTTTTCTTAAAACATACCTATTAACAATGCAACACACACAAAATGAAAAAAAAAAAACACAATGTTAGATGGTTAGTCTCTCCCCCAAACTTAATTTACACCGTCTCGGTGTAAGAAAAGCCGGGAAAAAAGACTAACAGAAAAATAAAAACGGAAATAACAAAAAAACTCTATATACGAGGTCTTTGAGTATACCTCTAGTTTATGGAGGAGTCAAGAGGGTAGGAGGAGTTACTAGTACATGGTGTTGGAGACTTCTCTGCTCTCCTCTTCCTCCTTTGTCGCCTCTCATAGGCTGAAGCTCTTAGTGGGTCATGAAAGCCAATAACATTGCTAGTTTCTCCATGGAATGAGTGCCTCTCCATCTCATCTTCAACCATGTCTGCTGGCTCCTCTCTTGAGTCTACAACTACTTCAGGATTTGGGTTTGAGAAACTTGCAATGGCAAGCTTTTCTTCGACATGCTTCAACCTTTTGTTCAAACCCTTCACTTCCTTTACTAGCTTCTTGATGGTCTTCCGATCCCTTGCCATTTAATAAAGCGCTGGAAAAGGTGAATGTCAATGTGTGCTTCTCTAAGAGCCTTGTTTGTAATGGCTCCTTCAAATGGTTGGAAATCATACCACGCACTGCCATAGATGGGACTTGGAGGAGCCGCTTGTGAAGAGTCCTCAACTGCACTTCTTCCTTTCTTTGAAGATGTGATTGGCATCACAGGTCCATCATCCTTAAGTTTATAGAGGTAGTCCTCTGTAATGTAGCAGCTTGTTTCAAACCGGAGATAAAGAGATGTGACATCCTTTTGAGGGAGTAGGAGCTCTTCTTCTGCATGATGTGCCAAATGTAACTAAGGTATGCATAGAAGCCTCTCACAGTCTGTTGATATGTATATATTCTACACTCTTTCATGTTACATTTGGCATTCATGTTGCTCCCTTAACTCATTGTTTTGCATTGTTTTTAGTCTCTTTTGTATAATATGCATATCTAGGTAGTCCTTGCATTGGTCTTGCATGCATCTTGCATATTGGAGTTGTTTCAGGTGTTTATGAGATGTCCAAACCATCAAAAAGCAAATATAGAGCAGGAGAGCAATCCAGCGACTCGACCTACACCACCCAACGACCTGACTTAGAAGTCCTTCTACATCTTTGATCGAGTCAAATGAAAATCTTCCGCTGGGATTCAGCTTCTGACGTATTCATCAAAGGTCTAGGGAATGGAGTTATCTTTCCAATTCCGATTATCTCAAGTCAATCCGAGACATAGTTCAAGAGTTATCACCGTTTTAGTGGATGCATGTACACCCAGATTTGCGACTCGACCAGCACAAAAAGGAGAGCTCCCACTCGATCGGACATGTTAGCAGCAACTCAACCAAGACGTCCCAGGAGGGCTTCTGAGCACCCTCAAGACACGACTCAATCAGCAGCTACAAGAAGTTCTCAAGATGCCACTCGATTGACGTTCTCAAGCTGCCACTCGATTGACGTTCTCAAGCTGCCACTAGATCGACAATCTCAAGCCGCAATTCGATCAGACTTTCTAGACTCTGACTCGATTAATACTCCCATGATGCGACTCTATCGACCCTCTTAAACCAACGTCCGAGTTTCCGACTGAAGGCGCGTCTGAGAAGGGTTCCTGAACCGCCTCTCTATTTTGGTTTTTTATGTTTTAAGGTTTTCTATGTTTTACTATAAATAGACTCTTATGCCTTTACCCAAAGCACATTGCTTTTATCCTAGGATTTTTCTGTAACCACCAAAAACGTTTCTGAGTTTGTAATCAAGATATCTCTTAATCTATTTAGTTTTTGTATTTGATTTTTTCTACAAAGTTGTTTATCTCATCTTTATCTATCTAGTCATGCTTAATTTAGTGTTTTCTGCAGTGAACTAGGGTTCTTGAGGATGGGATAGATTAGTCTAATAGGATGCCTAAGCTTAGATTGTTTGATTTCCCTTCTGGATTAGTGTTCTTACTGCTAATTTCGTACTGATCATCTGGGATTAGATCTTAAGCATCTCAGCATCCAAAAGGTGTTCCATGAGATGCTTGAGCAAACTAATACCAGAGATTTACATTCCTAGCCTAAGATATTAGATGTCTAGGGTTTTTATTGAAGTAAATGAACTTGTTTGTCATGTCTTCTTAATCATGTTTCTCTAGCGAGAGTTAGGTTTTGAAGTGATTGAGTCTGAGTAGCTTCTGTCAAGAGATTGGATTAGCTAAGTTGTGATGTTCATTGTCTAGAGATAGCTTGATAGTATTCTGTTAGGCATTCTAGGTAGATTAAGAGACTCCACCAAAATCAATAACCCCCTCCTTAAGGCCTCTACATATATGATTGTTTCTATATCTTTAAATATGTTCTTTGTTTTTGTTGCAATAGCTTGTTTTTGTTATTGCAATTTAGCTCTTGTTATACAAACTTGTTTTGTTCCTGCATCTCGTTTACTCTAGGTTGTTAGACAAACAAAAACTCATTTTGAATCTGACTTAACTTGTGACTGTTTGATTTCATCTCGATTGTTAGTAAAGTTTCCCATTTTGGATTGACACCTTTTGTACTACAATTGCATTAGTTTAATTGAGACCTACTACAATAGACAAGAAGAACCTAATATCATCTGTCTATCCAAATATGTAGTCTTCTTGAGATAAACTCGATCAAGCCTAGCAATTCCATGGTCAAATTCACCAAGCTCAACACCCTTTGCTGCTAAAATGGGAGTGACAAGCCCGCCCATACTTAGAACTGGAGTGCTATCTGTTTCACACCCAGATTTTGGTAATGAAGCATTTGGCGAAGGAAAACGGCGGCAACACAAGTGTCTTCGGCATTGGACAATGGCAGATTCCTTTCTTTGTAAATTCTTATGAATGGTTGCAGTCCCGCTATAAGACAACTGATATGCTCAAATTTAACCCTGAGCTACTCTCTCAAATTAAGAGATCACTGTAATACTTAGGGGTCGAATTCCCCAAGCACTCAAGACTACACAATAAATTATAGAGTTTTATAATTAAGCTAAACAGATTAATTTGAATTAAAATAAAAGCAATGCAAAATATTAAATAAAACTGTTGTAAATTCAGAAGATCAAAAAGCTAGGCCTAGGGAATTTCTCAGGAAATTATGAAATATTAAATCAATAAAATAATTAAGGTTCAAGCAATAAAAATCAGATCTAGAACTCTAAACACTTTTGTAAATTAAATCAGTTCTCACTGCAAATAATATCTAAATTTAAAACCAGAAAATCCAAATCTCTTTGCAAAATTCTAGGTAATAAATCAGCTTTAAAAATAAGTTTAAATTGTTCACAAAATTATTAAATCAAATCTCTTTGTAAGAAATAATTTTGCTCATCAAAAGGTTTTATCAGGAAAATCAATTATATTCTCATATCAATTTATTTTCCTAAAATATTAATTCTAGGTGATCAATCGAGAATTAATATGAAGAACAACCTAAGATGAATATCTAGAAAGATAAAGAATCCTAAATAAACAGATCTAATAAATCATAAAATCCCTGTGAAAATCCCTAAACCTAACAAGCAAACTACTCAGACATATTCAATGAAGAACAAAAACATAATTCTGAATAATAAGCAATAGAGATTAAAAAGAGTAAAAAGGAGTTCAAGAAATTCTTCTCTCAAAGCAGATCTGATCTCTCCAATAGCTCTCAAAAATCTCTCAGGGTTGCAGGAAAAATAAAACTTGATAGAATGCAATTTAAGGGTTTGGAAAACCTAAAAACACTATTTATATGTCCTAAAACACGTCAGGGACTTATGTTGCAAATATGGAAAACTTTGGGGCAGATTTGTAAAACTTCCAAATTTGTGATTCTTCATCGCCTAAAGAGGGTGTCGATCGATGCTAAGGCTGTTTCGATCGACACTCCCTCTCTGTTCTGACTCCAAGTTCTTTTCCTCCGAATTATTGCTCCAAACTGATCCAAATCGCTCCACTTTGCTCCATCCATGCTAAAAACCTGTAAAGACTCAAAAACAATCTAGANGAAAACCTGCAAAAACTCCAAAAACATCCTAGAAAACAAACCAAAAGACTCTAAAAGACTCCTTATATCATGGTAAAAAACCACGAAAACCATGATATATCAACAAGGTTTTTCTTATGGTGGTGAATGATGATGAATGTATGCAATGGTGAGATATGAATGAATGGATGGTAAGGTGTTTCAATTCCCCTTATGCAGTTGCAGTATAAGAGGTGTCAATCCTATCTGAGTGTTTGTGAACAATTAAGACATGCATATGAGACTAAGTCAAGCCAAATTGTAAAGGATGTTTGTCACTAACAATCCTATGATGGAAATGCAAAGTGCAGAAAGTAAAACTACAAGAACTAGATGCTAAATGTAAATGGAACAGAATGATTATGACTAATATGAAGCTAGAACAGAAATAGAAACTACAATAATGAACTAATGCAAGACAATAATGAACAGGACAATAAGTAAATGCAACAGAAATGCAAATAGAATGAGACTAGAGATAAGACAGGACAACTACAAATCATAAACCAAAGTTCTGGGGAAGAACTCGAGCAAGCACTCGATCGAGTGTAGATCGAGTGCAGGGTCGAGCTGGACTAAACGCAAAAACAGAGCAACACAATAAAAACAGAGCAATGCAAAAACGAATCAAACAACAAGCAAGCAACAGGATTAAGACTTAAAAATCAATAAACAAAGAAGGTCCTGAGGAGGGATTCATGGGCTGAACTAATCATTGTGGTTATCTAACTTGGTCAACAAATCTCAAGCAAACTTTGAGCTAATCTCTAGACATATAAATCTAAGACAAGTTTCATCCACTCTCATGGCAAGAAACAATCAAACCTATGCATCTCTAGACTTGTTCTCACAAAGTAAAGAATCTACACAAGCAGGCATTAAGCAATACATCTCAAACCAAACAAGACCTCTAATCTCTTAGCAAGCCTAATGGTAAGCTCTAGATCTAGCCTTATCTATGCTTCTTAAACATTGGTGTGATGCTAAGATGCTTGAAATCAAACCCTACCTTCTCAGATATAGGATCAGCATTAAGAACATCTAGCCTAGAAGAGATCTACAACAATCAAGCTTGACCAAATCAAATAAACCACAAGATCAACCCAGCCTAACCCATCCTCAAGATCCTAGGCAAACTACTCACAAGAACACATGGTGAAATAAGTCAAAAACCCAGAAAATATTGAAACTTGCATCATTAGAAAGATGAAACAGAGATCTACAATATTGATGAAGAAATAAAACTCGAAATCTTAATATTTTGAAAGTTATGAAACAAACAAAATACAAGAATCTAGTCTTTCTTTCTTAAACAAGTACAAAATCTAAAATAAAAGAAAGTGCAAAAGGAATAAAATCTAAAAAAGGTAAAAACTAGGTTTTAGACTCTCTAAAAAGCTGGACTCTTTGGTGGCTGCAGGTACAAGGGCCTTATATAGGAGGTGAGGTGGAAGCCCTAAAAATACAAAAAGTCAAAGCAGTCAACGGCTCGGTCAACTCGACCAGTGCTCGGTCAAGTGGCTGGTCGAGCTGGCTTCTCTCGTGCATTCTCCACTCGGTCGAGTCCTTCTCAGCACACGGTCGAGTGGTGGTCGAGTGGTGCGGTCGAGTTGGACTCCGGACCTTGATTCTACAGCCTTAACTCTCTTGTTTTCTCCTCAGGATTGCTTCACTTCTCCTCAGCATTGCTTCCATGCTCCTTAAGCTCCAAAATCACCTGTTTATGCATGAAAAGATGCAAATGCAATGCAACTAAACTCTAATGTATGATTAGTCCTAAAGCTATGCAATAATGGTGAAAATGGCTAGCAAAAGATGCAAAAGATGTGAATAAACTAAGGGAAAACATGGTAAAATATATGAACATCA
>NC_025693.1:11097179-11098080 GCF_000633955.1 Camelina sativa
TGGGCATTGATCTTGGTCTAGTGAATAAGCAAGCTAACAAGAAAAACTCATCATAGATCCTTAATGCAAATATTACACAATCCTATATGAAACATGCGAAACAAGATCCTAATATGCAATGCAAACTACATGAACACTCTTTTTTTTATAAAGATTTTTGCAAAAAATTTTCTTATTTTTTTGGGTTTTCCTATGCCTTAGATGCTATGCAAATACTAATATGAGGATGCTAAAAATTTGAAATAAGAAGACAAAACACTATGTCAAATGCTATCTCAAACCCTCCCCCAAACTTAAATCACACAGTCCTCTGTGTGAAAGAAATTTGTAAGAGGATTCAAGATCAAAAACAAAACATAATATGAGATGCAATGGTATTTACAAGTGAAGGTGATAGTGGTACCTCAAGGGTTGTGGAAGAAGTTGTCCACATCCTCTTGCATGCTGTCAAAGGAGTAGTTGGGGTCTTGTTGGTGACTTGGAGATGGAGATTGGGGCAGCTCGACGATGGCGATCGATCGGCACTCGGTCGAGTGCGTGCTCGAGTGGGGGGGTTGAGCTGGACCGCGTGTGTCAAAATGTTGAGCCTGCTGCTGGTAAAACTGATGGTAGAGAGCTGGATCCATGAAGTATTGAGGTGGGATGGGAGGGTAACCTGGATAGCCTGGATAAGCAGCTGGAGGTGGGAAGCCATAGGGTGATCTGGGCTGGTACTCGGTTGAGTATGTCGAGGGTGCTCGGTCGAGTGGGCACTCGAGTGACCCGGTCGAGTGCCTCAAAGACTGTTGTTCGCGGGTACTTGAGCTCCTCTTCCTCTGATTTGGCTCATACATTGAAGCCCTAGCTGGTTCCAAAGGGTTTGCAACTCTTGAAAGTGCTCTAGTTGAGCTACTTCTCCTCA
>NC_025693.1:11100396-11100701 GCF_000633955.1 Camelina sativa
TGCTTTCTTCAAAGACCTCTTGTTCAGCTTAACTTGGAGATCCTCAACCATACTAGTCAGCTCTTGAACTGACCTCTTAAGCTTCTCTACAGAATCCTCTTGAAGTGAGAGCTCAGCCTTTGGAGTTACTTTATCACTTAAGACCTCTTGACCACCTTTGTGCTTGATAGTAAAAGGCTGATCATCAATGGTAGGAAGGTTGGTTGGGTTATAGATGTTGAACTTCATAACTATACCCTCTGCAATATTCAAGGACACAGACCTTCCTTGACATCAATGACTGCTCCAACAGTGGCTAAGAATGG
>NC_025693.1:11100761-11101782 GCF_000633955.1 Camelina sativa
TGAAAATGTGATTTCCTTGATGCATCTCTTTGGCCAGAATGAGAGTAGAGGTGAGGTAGTTTGAGTCAATCCATCTTGGTGAGACCCTTTCTCCTCTAAGTGGGACCTTGGCTGCTTGTAGAATTGGAGTAATGATGCCTCCAATGGTTAGTGTNCCCCATGAACTTGGTTAAGTTACTCTTTTCAAAAAGAAACTCCACATCTTCATCAATGGCAAGCTTCTCCATGGTTTCCTTGTGAGGATATCTAGTCCCCAGGAACTCCATTCTCATGAAAGCATCATAAAGCTGCCTCTTTGACAACCCACAAGATTCTGCTTCTCCATCATCCTCTAACTCTTCTTCTTCACTTTCTTCCTCACTCTCATTTTCACTCTCCTCTTGCTCAACCTCAACTGCTGGCCTCTTCCCTTTGGCCTTGTGTCTCCTCATGAACTCATTGAGAGTTGGCTCCCTTTCTTCCTCACTTTCAGTCCTCTCAGGATCTTCCTCAACTGACTCTCTCCTTGGACACGGCATCTGGCTCGACCGACTACTCGAACCACCACTCGGTCGAGTGCATGATCGAGTGGGGCGTCGTGTTATCTTTCCAGCTTCTCCTCTTGATTCAAGGCCAGCATCACGATGTTCCATGGAGCTTGCAGCGGTTTGTTGAGACTTCCTGGGGATCTTTGAAGACATTTTCAAAAAGAACTGAAGGGAATAGACTCAAAGCTCAAAGTTAATAGGTTAGTGACCCAAAAACTTAAAAGAACAAAGCTTGAGCAAAAGATAAACTTGAGAGAGATTTTAAAACTTGAATTTAGTTGTTTTGAGCAAATGAGAGAGTGTGAGAGGTATAATCTCGTGCAAGCTCTATATAAAGAAGCTAAGGGGACAAGGAGACAAGGGTGGAGCGTCCATACCATTCAAATTTGAATTGGGAATCTTTGACCTGCTTTTTGCTGCCACTCGACCCCACAATTGACTGTACACGGTTGAGCACCTTGACCAAATTTTGAAATTTCAAAATTTTTCTTCTT
>NC_025693.1:11101865-11112071 GCF_000633955.1 Camelina sativa
TGGAAGTACCTTAGGACTGGACTCCTTATCCTTGAGCTCTTGGAATTGGAGGATAAGTAGAGTTTGTTGTCTCCAATGGTTTCCCAAACAGCATAGAGTTCTTCTCTTGGAATCATCAAACTCCTATTGCTCCCAACCTCAAATCCAAACACATTTGCTATCTTCTTCATTGAAAGATCATACCTCTTCCCTTTGATTGTGAAAGCAATGTGACCAGCTCCAAACTCAGCATCTTTCCTTGCATATGTAGTCAGGTTGACAGTGGCTAGGAACTCACAACTTTTTTCCTTGTAGCCCTCCATGCAAAGCCCCATGAACTTGGTTAAGTTACTCTTCTCAAAGAGAAACTCCACATCTTCATCAATGGCAAGCTTCTCCATGGTTTCCTTGTGAGGATATCTAGTCCCCAGGAACTCCATTCTCATGAAAGCATCATAAAGCTGCCTCTTTGACAACCCACAAGATTCTGCTTCCCCATCATCCTCTAACTCTTCTTCTTCACTTTCTTCCTCACTCTCATTTTCACTCTCCTCTTGCTCAACCTCAACTGTTGGCCTCTTCCCTTTGGCCTTGTGTCTCCTCATAAACTCATTGAGAGTTGGCTCCCTTTCCTCCTCACTTTCAGTCCTCTCAGGATCTTCCTCAACTGATTCTCTCCTTGGACTCGGCATCTGGCTCGACCGGCTGCTCGAACCACCACTCGGTCGAGTGCATGATCGAGTGGGGCGTCGAGTTGTCTTTCCAGCTTCTCTCCTTCTTTCAAGGCCAGCATCACGACGTTCCATGGAGCTTGCAGCGGTTTGTTGAGACTTCCTGGTGATCTTAGAAGACATTTTCAAAAGGAACTGAAAGGAATAGACTCAAAGCTCAAAGTTAATAGGTTAGTGACCCAAAAACTTGAAAGAACAAAGCTTGAGCAAAAGATGAACTTTGAGAGAGATTTTAAAACTTGAATTTAGTTGTTTTTAGCAAATGAGAGAGTGTGAGAGGTATAGGATCGTGCAAGTCCTATTTAAAGAAGCTAAGGGGACAAGGAGACAAGGGTGGAGCGTCCATACCATTCAAATTTGAATTGGGAATCTTTGACTTGCTTTTGGCTGCCACTCGACCCCACACTCGGCCAGCACGTGGTCGAGCTCCCTTGACCAAAGTTTGAAAATTCAAAATTTTCTTCTTGTTCTTCCCTCCACTTGATCGTTCTAGCGATTTGAAGATCAAATGGGCCTTAGTTCCTTTCCAGCTCGGTCGAGTACCTCTCGTGGGCTGGCCGAGTGGGCTTGCGTTTCTCCTTCTCCAAGTCCAAATCTCTCCTTACCCAACTACATTCTCACTAAAAGGCCTGTCCAACAAAAACATAAAAGAAAACACATCAAAACTACTAAGAAATTAAACCATATTTACAAAGGATACCTTAGGGACTTCCTCCCTAGTGAGCTTGTTTAGAGTCACTAAGCTTGACTTTGGTTTACTTCTTAGACTTGGTCTAGGTACCAAGGAGGTGATGAAATCCTCCCTGGAACCTCTTGGTCACTGTGAAGTTGATCCTTGATCACCTCACCCTTAGCACACAAACCATACTTCTTCTTGATTTTGAGCCTTGGTCTTGCTTTCCTCAAAGACCTCTTGTTCAGCTTAACTTGGAGATCCTCAACCATACTAGACAGCTCTTGAACTGACCTCTTAAGCTTTTCCACAGAATCTTCTTGAAGAGAGAGCTCAGCCTTTGGAGTTGCCTTATCACTTAAGACCTCTTGACCACCTTTGTCTTTGATAGTAAAAGGCTGATCATCAATGGTAGGAAGGTTGGTTGGGTTATAGATATTGAACTTCATAACTATACCCTCAGCAATATTCAAGGTCACAAGACCTTCCTTGACATCAATGACTGCTCCAACAGTGGCTAAGAATGGCCTCCCAAGGATGATTGGATCTTCAGGTTCCTTGTCCATCTCCAATACCACAAAATCTGTATGAACCCTTGCCTTCCCTATCTTGAGTGGGACATTCTCCAACCTTCCAACTACTTCTCTGTTTGACCCATCAGCTAGGCATACATGGAGGTTGGTGGATTTGAAATCAGTTCTCCCAAGCTTTTGAGCTATGGAGTATGGCATCACACTAGTTGAAGCTCCCAAATCACAAAGGCATTGGTTGTAGTGGAGGTAACTGATTGTGCAAGGCAGATAGAATGGTCCTGGATCCTTAAGCTTAATTGGGATGATCACTCCTCCAAGGTTCTCAAGATCCTTCTCATCTTGAGCTTGAGCCTTCTTCTTTGACATATCAAGCAAAAAATCTCTATAGAGAGGATAAGGTTCATACTGTTCCAAGGCAGGTCCTCTCTCCTCTTCTTGATAAGCAATGATGATCTCTTGTATAGCCATCACTTCCTCTTGTTTCTCAACCACAGCTTCTTTCTTCAAAGCTTCCTCATCCTTTTGTTGCTTAGCCAACATCTCCTTTTTCTCAATTATTTCCCTTAATTCCTTGATCCTTTGTGCTTTGAAACGTCCTGGGAATGGTAGAGGTGGTTTGTAAGCAGGAGGAATGTACTTAGCAGGTTTAACAGCTCCTGATCCTTCAGCTCGATCGACCACTCGATCAGGGACTCGGTCGAGTGCTAGCTCTAGTACCTGGTCGAGTGCAATGTCGGATTCAGATTTCTCTGCACAAACTTCACTCAAAGCTTCAATAACTGACCAATCCTCCCCATCTTGAATATCACTGTCCTCAGTGACTTCCTCATCAGAGATATGGATGGCTTTTGCAGTGAACTCCCTTGGATTTTGAACAGCTTTTCCAGGGAGTTGGGTGGGTTTAGGAACAGAAGTAGAGGCAATGTTTCTCTCCATATACTTCACTCTTGAGTTGAGACCTTCAAACTTCATGTTAAGGTCATTATACTGGGATTTGAGCATTTGATTCAACTCAGAAAACTGTTTGGCTTCCTCAATCTTTCCTTGTGTTTGCCCAATCAACAACTGTTGCATCATAGCTCTTAAGTCTTGTTCTTGGCCTTGGTTAGTCTGAATCCCTGGTGGGGGACACAACTGAGGCTGGAACACTTGATGTTGTTGTTTGGGGACATAGTTTTGTTGCTGTTGAGGCTGTTGAGGTGGATACACTTGGTCTTGTGGATTAGCTACATTGGTGCTCCTATAGGAGAGGTTGTTGTTCTTGAACCTTCCTTGGTTGTAGCCTTTGAATCCACCCTGGTTTTGCATGTAACAGAGCTCAGCAAATTCAGTCTCCCCCTCTTGAACTTGAACCTCTTCTTCACCAATGAAGTGAATAGAATTTTGTTGGCTAAGAAGGATCTTGTCAAGCTTCTCATTGACCATCTTTAAGTCCTTCTTGTACTTGTCCTCTTGATCAGTTGATGATGACCTTATGGTTCTGTCATAGTCCTCATTATAGAACCATAAGGTCAACTAATTCCCAGCCTTCTTCCACATTCTTGTTAAGGAAGTTGCCATTAGAGGCTGTGTCAAGAAACATCCTGATCTTGGGAAGCACTCCTCTATACAATGTGCTAAGTAGGGACTCATTGCTGAAGCCCTGGTGAGGACACTGAGTCTGAAATCCTTTGAACCACTCCCAAGCTTCACAAAAGCTTTCATTGTTTCTTTGAGCAAACCCAGAAATTTCATTCCTCAATCTTGCAGTCCTTGCATTTGAGAAGAATTTTGCCAAGAAAGCCTTCTTGCAAGCATCCCATGTGGTTATTGCTCCAGTAGGAAGAGTCTTCTCCCAAAGGTGAGCCTTGTCTCCAAGTGAGAATGGGAAGAGCCTCAACTTGAATCCATCTTCACTCACTCCATTAATCTTGGTAAGACCACAGATTCTGTCAAACTCATCAAGGTGATCTAGTGGATCCTCCATTGGCAACCCATGGAACTTGTTGGCTTGAATCATGGAGATCAATCCACTCTTGATCTCAAAATTATTATTAGGAACTGTAGGAGGCACAATACCAGCTCTTTGGTTGTGTGTGTTGGGTGCATCTCCAGCACCAATGTGCCTAGGTCTCTGCTCATGGTTAGCTTGTTGCTCCATGATGACTTGATCCTCTTGCTGAACTTGAACTACTCTTCTTCTCTGATTTCCCAAACCCTTTTGCAGCCTATGGATGTTGTCAAAAGGCTTTTGAAGATTGTCTTTCCCCTTAGACCTTGTGTGCATCAACAGACACGAGTACAGACTCGAACAGGTACACAGTTGAGCTCAGGCTCGTGTAGGCGGTTAAGGCGACTGGGAAGTGGTGTCCAAATAGAGACGGCTTCTGACTCGATCAGGTGCTCGATCACTGGTCGAGTGGTGGTCGAGTGGTTGGTCGAGTGGGTACCTGAAACTCAAGACAACCCAGCAACTGAAGATTCGAATCCAGCAATATCACAAGTGTATAAACGAACTTAATCTTAGACTAATATGGGTCCTAAATGTCACAAAAACACACTCAAATGGGCAACGGCGCCAAATTGAAACAAGGTTTTTCTTATGGTGGTGAATGATGATGAATGTATGCAATGGTGAGATATGAATGAATGGATGGTAAGGTGTTTCAATTCCCCTTATGCAGTTGCAGTATAAGAGGTGTCAATCCTATCAGAGTGTTTGTGAACAATTAAGATATGCATATGAGACTAAGTCAAGCAAAATTGTAAAGGATGTTTGTCACTAACAATCCTATGATGGAAATGCAAAGTGTAGAAAGTAAAACTACAAGAACTAGATGCTAAATGTAAATGGAACAAAATGATTATGACTAATATGAAGCTAGAACAGAAATAGAAACTACAATAATGAACTAAGGCAAGACAATAATGAACAAGACAATAAGTAAATGCAACAGAAATGCAAATAGAATGAGACTAGAGATAAGACAGGACAACTACAAATCATAAACCAAAGTTATGGGGAAGAACTCGAGCAAGCACTCGATGGAGTGTAGATCGAGTGTAGGGTGGAGCTGGACTAAACGCAAAAATAGAGCAACACAATAAAAACAGAGCAATGCAGAAACGAATCAAACAACAAGCAAGCAACAAGATTAAGACTTAAAAATCAATAAATAAAGAACGTCCTGAGGAGGGATTCATGGGCTGAACTAATCATTGTGGTTATCTAACTTGGTCAACAAATCTCAAGCAAACTTTGAGCTAATCTCTAGACATATAAATCTAAGACAAGTTTCATCCACTCTCATGGCAAGAAACAATCAAACATATGCATCTCTAGACTTGTTCTCACATAGTAAAGAGTCTACACAAGCAGGCATTAAGCAATACATCTCAAACCAAACAAGACCTCTAATCTCTTAGCAAGCCTAATGGTAAGCTCTAGATCTAGCCTTATCTATGCTTCTTAAACATTGGTGTTATGCTAAGATGCTTGAAATCAAACCCTACCTTCTCAGATATAGGATCAGCATTAAGAACATCTAGCCTAGAAGAGATCTACAACAATCAAGCTTGACCAAATCAAACAAACCACAAGATCAATCCAGCCTAACCCATCCTCAAGATCCTAGAGAACTACTCACAAGAACACATGATGAACAAAGTCAAAAACCCAGAAAAATACGAAACTTGCATCATTAGAAAGATGAAACAAAGATCTACAATATTGGAGAAAGAATCAAACTCGAATTCTCAATATTAAGAAAGTTATGAAACCAACAATATTGAAGAATTTAGTCTTTTCTCCTTAAAAACAAGTACAAGATCTAAGAAAAATAAAAGTGCAAAAGGAATAATTCCCAAAAGGGTAAAAACTAGGTTTAGAGAATATCTAAAAAGCTGGACTCCTTTGGTGGCTGCAGGTACAAGGCTTTATATAGGAGAGGGAGTGGAAGCCCTAAAAATACTAAAAGACAAAATAGTCAACGGCTCGGTCAACTCGACCTGTGCTCGGTCGAGTGGCAGGTCGAGCTGGCTTCTCTCGTGCATCCTCCACTCGGTCGAGTCTTCCTCAGCACATGGTGGAGTGTCTGGTCGAGTGTGCGGTCGAGTTGGACTCTAGACCTTGGTTCTTCAGCCTTAACTCTCTTGCTTTTCCTTCATGATTGCTTCACTTCTCCTCAGCATTGCTTCCATGCTCCTTAAGCTCCAAAATCACCTGATTATGCATGAAAAGATGCAAATGCAATGTAACTAAACTCTAATGCATGATTAGTCCTAAAGCTATGCAAGAATGGTGAAAATGGCTAGCAAAAGATGCAAAAGATGTGAATAAACTAAGGGAAAACATGGCAAAATATATGAACATCACTTGCCCTCAAGCAAAACATAAACTTAGACCTGTGAAAGAGGTTTGAAAACAGGGAACTCACTCAACTGCAGATTATTCTTATTCACACTCTTCAATTACCTGACTGAAGAACTTACTTCTTATACTCAACCATGATAAACATCAACATTCCTTACTCAAATCCCACAATCTTTTGGAATCTCTGAAATCTCTATTGTCATCTCATTAGTCAATATTAAAGCACAAATAAGGTGAATTCTTACCTTGGGTGTATTCATCAGTGGCATATAGACTCTCTTCAGGCCAAGACATTCTTCTTACATCTCCTTTCCTCTCCCTTTTCTCACTTCCAAATTTTTTTCTTTTTTTTTTTTAAATCAAAGGTGTAAGCGAATACCGGGGTCATAGGTAATTTACCTATCCCTCGCTTCCAAGCTTTGTGTGATCATTTGACTCAAGAGTAGAATAATGAGGTCACAGGTAATTTACCTACCTCTCTAAACTGATCAAAATCATCTCATCTTTTATCCTTTTTTCTGATCTTTTTTCTTGTTTTTAAAGCACTGAAGGGAAGAGAGAGGGGAGACATACTTTGAAAAATTGCACTGTCTTGTATGGCCCGAAGAAGAAGTCTAGTCCACTGATTTCCAACCCCAAAGTAAGAGATTAAGTCCGGTTAAAATCATGATAAAGGTTGAGACAACGTTAGATCAATCAGATATCCATTGAATAAGGGCTTTCAGGATTGTTGATAAGGCTCATAGTCTTTCTAAGCTTCAGTTCTGAGATCAAGCATAAACAAGTAATCATTAGAGTGTTAGCTAAATAAGAGAAATCATTAATCAAGATCATAATTCCCAAAGAAAAAAAGAAAATTTTTGAAAATTTGACTCAAACTTTATGGTTTTGACTGACACAACTGAAACTCAAAAACAGAAAACATAGTTAGTAACAAACCTCCCCCAGACTTAAACAACAATGTTATCAAGTAAGAGGAAAGCAAAAATAAAAATAAAATAAATAAAAATCAAAATTAAAAGAAAAAGAAAAACCTAACAGTGGGTTGCCTCCCACTAACGCTTTTTTTTTTTCAGTCATTAGCTTGACTATGTGGAGCTGAGGCATCCGATGGATTAGAACATGGCATTGAATGCTTCTGAGTGAATGACCTCTTCATCCAAGGTGGTGTATAAGCTTTAGGGGCATGAGGCTTGCCAAGGATGTTAGGAACAGGACCAGGGCGGGATTTAGGTATGGGAGTGCGTCTCTTATGTCCTGCAAAATCATCAACAGAAGAAACAAGTGCTCTACGATAATCTCGTGGCTTGGTTAACTGCAAAACAGTTTTTATCTCTTTGAAATTTTTGTCGATGATAGGAGGAGGATTAGGTGCAGAAGATACATACCTTGGCCTTACCTGAGGGCTCTGGAGCGTGGATTGGGGGGCTTTCTGTTTGGGTATAGGTTTCTGACTTAAAACATCAGTCTTGGAGCTGTTCTGTCTCGGTCGTGGAGGGGTGTCGATCGATGCCTCCTTGTTGGTGTCGATCGACACCGAGCCTGATGCCCGTGTTGCAAAAAAAATTTCAACAGAAAATGTCTGTCCATCAATAGTAGGAGCCCTCCTCAGCTTATCCATCTCAAAATTCATACTCAATCCATCCACATTTAGTGTTATGTGTCCCTTCTGCACATCTATGACTGCACCAGCTGTAGCCAAGAAAGATCTTCCCAAGATGAGAGGATCTTTAGGCTCTGTATCATACTTTAGCACCACAAAGTCTGTGGGAATCATGAAGTTGCCAACCTTAACTGGAATATCCTCTAAAACACCTTTAGGAATTCTTCGGGATCGATCAGCCAAGATAAGAGAAATCTGAGTTGGCTTGAATTCTGTCATCCCAAGTCTCACAGCAACAGAATGTGGCATCAAGTTGATGCTAGAGCCAAGGTCACAAAGTGAGTGAGAAAACCTTCCTGCTGAGATTGAGCAATCAAGTACAAAGCTTCCAGGATCTGGTAACTTCTTAGCAGTCCTACATTGAATGATTGCACTCACTTCCTTAGAGACAACCACCTCCTGCTTTCTCTCCTTCTTCCTCTGAACAGGCTGGTTTAACAGAATTGCACTGACGTCCTTAGTAAGCAAGGCTCCTTCTTCAGGGCTCAAACCCTTGGATACCATTCTCTTGACATAGCGTTTTAGTGGTGGTGAAAGCTTTACTGCATCAATCAATGGCATCTCAATCATCACCTTGTCCATCGTTGCCTTGCATCTAGCTTCCTCAATTCCTTCTTAGACTTTCTTGGCTTGGGAAAAGGAACCTTAGGTTGGTACACCCTCTCAACTGCTGGAACCTGAGATTTTGCGGTTTCTGGGCTCGTCTGGGATGAGTGTCGACCGACACCCCGGTGGTGACGATCGACACCATCATCTGCAGTCGAGGATTTGGTCGATTTTTCACCCAGTTCGGCAGAAGAAATTTCAACAGCATCTTCATCTCTCACAGATATGGCATTATAGGCATGCTTGGGGTTTGACTCAGTTCTTCCAGGAAGAAAACCCTCTTGTCGTTTGACAGACCCAGCAGTCTGAATAACTTGATTCTCTAACTTCTTGACATGAATGTTCAATGCTTCTATCTTCCCATTCAGCTCAGTGTAGACGTTGTCAATCTTTCCATTGAATGTCACTGTCAATTGCTCATGTCCTTGCAAAAGCTGCTCAAGCATGGCTTCCATTCTACTCTCTGAAGCATTCTTAGGAGGTGGAGACTGATTGGATGAGTTCCCATAGGTTCTTGTATAACCATTGTTCTGTTGCTGCTTCTGGTCACAATTGTAAGGACTGTTGCCTTGCTGATTACCGAATCTCTGTCCCTGATACCCAGCTCCATACACATAGTTGACATTCTCCTCTGTATTCTCTGGTTCTAGCTCAAATGTCTCAACATCAGCAGCAAATTGGACTGACTTCTTTCCCACAAGAAGATTGTGCACTGAATCAAGCTTGGCATTAACAGAAGCAAGCTGATTTGCATCAAACTCTCCATGCAGTCTCTTTCTTTCAGCATCAGCTCTTTTAGTGCTATTGCTAGAAGCCAAATTCTCAATCAAAACTTCAGCATCTTCTGGAAATCTTGTCTTGAAGTTCCCATGACTTGCAGCATCCAAAGCTAACTGATACTTCCAGTCACACCCTCTAAAGAAGATACTCAACAGTTGTACCCTTGAAAAACCATGGTGTGGACAGTCCCTCTGATAAGCTTTGAATCTCACCCAAGCTGCCTTGAAAGCTTCATCATGTCCTTGCTTGAATGAAGAGATCTTGACTCTCAGCTCATCTGACATTGCATCATCATAGAAATGGTTGAGGAAAGCCACCTTGATATCATGCCAGTTTGTCAAAGATCCAGCTGGCAACTGCTTCAACCACTGAGATGTCTCTCCTGCAAGTGAGTATGGGAAGAGCTTGCAGAATATGAAGTCCTCAGTCACTCCATTAGCTTTGATAATGGTCACAAGATCCTCAAAGTGCTCAATATGGTCCAGAGGCTTCTCATGCGGCAGGTTTGAGAAAGGTCTCTGCCCAACCAGTTGAAAGTAAGCAGGCTTTAGCTCAAAATCATTCCTCTGGAATGGTGGAGGAACAATTGAAGACCGGTTCTCATACACAAGATCATCCCGGTTGTAGTCAGCAATGGTCCTGATCAGATCCCGGTTTTGGTCCTGTCTTCAAACTGGGTTCTGGGCGTGGTTGACAGCTCCACGTCCGTCCGCAGGAAGGGGCTGTCGATCGATGCCACCTGGTTGGTTTCGATCGACACCAAGATCCGGATCATCAACGACACCAGCTTGCTGGTTCACAACAGCCTGCTAGTTGACAACAGGTGCAGCAATCACGTTTTCTTCTGCATCAAGCTTTTGGCCCTGCTCATTGCGCAAGTGGCCCTCTTG
>NC_025693.1:11113889-11146806 GCF_000633955.1 Camelina sativa
TGATAAGCTTTGAATCTCACCCAAGCTGCCTTGAAAGCTTCATCATGTCCTTGCTTGAATGAAGAGATCTTGACTCTCAGCTCATCTGACATTGCATCATCATAGAAATGGTTGAGGAAAGCCACCTTGATATCATGCCAGTTTGTCAAAGATCCAGCTGGCAACTGCTTCAACCACTGAGATGTCTCTCCTGCAAGTGAGTATGGGAAGAGCTTGCAGAATATGAAGTCCTCAGTCACTCCATTAGCTTTGATAATGGTCACAAGATCCTCAAAGTGCTCAATATGGTCCAGAGGCTTCTCATGCGGCAGGTTTGAGAAAGGTCTCTGCCCAACCAGTTGAAAGTAAGCAGGCTTTAGCTCAAAATCATTCCTCTGGAATGGTGGAGGAACAATTGAAGACCGGTTCTCATACACAAGATCATCCCGGTTGTAGTCAGCAATGGTCCTGATCAGATCCCGGTTTTGGTCCTGTCTTCAAACTGGGTTCTGGGCGTGGTTGACAGCTCCACGTCCGTCCGCAGGAAGGGGCTGTCGATCGATGCCACCTGGTTGGTTTCGATCGACACCAAGATCCGGATCATCAACGACACCAGCTTGCTGGTTCACAACAGCCTGCTAGTTGACAACAGGTGCAGCAATCACGTTTTCTTCTGCATCAAGCTTTTGGCCCTGCTCATTGCGCAAGTGGCCCTCTTGATCCCTCAAAACACCAGCCTCATCACGCATCAGAATGATCGGATTAACCATCTTTAGAGATTTGGCTGCTTTTCTGTGCTCACGCTCAAGTTTTCCCAACTCTTGGTTTGAAAGATTCACAGTAGGACCAGACTTGTTGCTCCTTGTGTTAGGCTTATTAGGCATACACCTGAAACACACAAGAGAAAAGAAAACAAAAGCGTGTAAGTTTCAAATAAAAATAAAAATTTAGACAAAATCTAAAACTCAAATCTAATGGTAGATCAAAGAGTCCCCGGCAACGGCGCCAAAATTTGATATGCTCAAATTTAACCCTGAGCTACTCTCTCAAATTAAGAGATCACTGTAATACTTAGGGGTCGAATTCCACAAGGACTCAAGACTACACAATAAATTATAGAGTTTTATAATTTAGCTAAACAGATTAATTTGAATTAAAATAAAAAAAATGCAAAATATTAAATAAAACTGTTGTAAATTCAGAAGATCAAAAAGCTAGGCCTAGGGAATTTCTTAGGAAATTATGAAATATTAAATCAATAAAATAATTAAAGTTCAAGCAATAAAAATCAGATCTAGAACTCTAAACACTTTTGTAAATTAAATTAGTTCTCACTGCAAATAATATCTAAATTTAAAACCAGAAAATCCAAATCTCTTTGCAAAATTCTAGGTAATAAATCAGCTTTAAAAACAAGTTTAGATTGTTCACAAAATTATTAAATCAAATCTCTTTGTAAGAACTAATTTTGCTCATCAAAAGGTTTTATCAGGAAAATCAATTATATTCTCGTATCAATTTATTTTCCTAAAGTATTAATTCTAGGTGATCAATCGAGAATTAATATGAAGAACAACCTAAGATGAAGATCTAGAAAGATAAAGAATCCTAAATAAACAGATCTAATAAATCATAAAATCCCTGTGAAAATCCCTAAACCTAACAAGCAAACTACTCAAACATATTCAATGAAGAACAAAACATAATTCTGAATAATAAGCAATAGAGATTAAAAAGAGTAAAAAGGAGTTCAAGAAATTCTTCTCTCAAAGCAGATCTGATCTCTCCAATAGCTCTCAAAAATCTCTCAGGGTTGCAGGAAAAATAAAACTTGATAGAATACAACTTAAGGGTTTGGAAAACCTAAAAACACTATTTATATGTGCTAAAACACGTCAGGGACTTATGTTGCAAATATGGAAAACTTTGGGACAGATTTGTAAAACTTCCAAATTTGTGATTCTTCATCGCCTAAAGAGGGTGTCGATCGATGCTAAGGCAGTTTCGATCGACACTCCCTCTCTGTTCTGACTCCAAGTTCTTTTCCTCCGAATTATTGCTCCAAACTGATCCAAATCGCTCCACTTTGCTCTTTGCATGCTAAAATCCTAGAAAACCTGCAAAGACTCCCAAAACATCCTAGAAAACAAATCAAAAGACTCTAAAGACTCCTTATATCATGGTTAAAAACCACAAAAACCATGATATATCAACAGCCAATCTCATTTGCTTGAACCGTTCCAGCCTCTCTTCGCGCAAAGAGTGTATGAGAGAGAACCTTGTGGGCATATCTCACTGTATGGTGCATTATGCTTGTGTTCTTCACTTGACCAGCTGTGTAATTGCCTACACCAATGGATCCCCAAAAGATATCATACTCCTTTGGGTTAGTTAAGTACTCAAGCCTCGTACCTGGTTTAAAACAATAAACAGCCCCTAACTCTCCAAAGGTCATCTTGTAATGCTTCTCTTGGTCTTTAAACTCAAAATGCCCAAGATCCTTAGTCTTCTCCACCATCTCCTCTTCATAGTAAGTCATTGCCAAGGATGCAAGGAATTCTCTAGTTGACTCAACATAATTGGAAAATGCCATGTTGAAGAACTGTCCCAATCCCAAAGTTATGAAGATGGTTTGCATATCTTAAGAAGTCCAGCATCTTGAAGAATTGATGGTCGGGGTATCTGGTTGGGGAAAACTTGATCTTCTTAAGGCGCTGCATCAGTTGAGAGTAGGTAGGCTTCTTCTTGAGTGCCTTCTTCTTCTTTTCCTTGTCAGCTGGAGGTGGTGGAGATTCAGTCTCATTCTCACTCATATCCCTATCCTCAAAATCATATTCTTCAACCACAGATTCCTTATTCTTCTTTTTGCTTGCTGGAGCTTTTTGTTTCCAAAGTGTAGACTTAGACTGAGTTGCCTTCTTCCCTTTTTTTTCAACAAACCTCTCTTCAATCTCCTAGGCTTTAATTTTTTTTTTCACCAGGTGTAAGGGAAGTTCTAGCCATTGTTCTTGGATGAGCTCCTATGGTTGACGTTTGGCCGAACCTGATGCTCGAAGTTTTCAAACGGTCATGACTCGGCCGTAGGTCAAGGCCGCGTATCACCCCTGACCTAAATCCTCAATGCTTCCTTTGGCCATGGCCGAAGTCTTCAACCGGGTGCCTTTTGAACAAAGACAATTGTCGCGGATCTGTTCTGTTCCAAGACCGCATACGCTCCATCGGTGTACACATGGCCAAAGGTCCCGACAGAAGTGTCTAACCTGGGACTCCCTAACTGAAGCTTATGGCCGCGTGTGAGTTCTTATCTAAATCTTTAACATTTCACACGGCCATGACTTGGCCGAAGGGTTGGTGATATGATAATGGGAAGCAATGAGGATAATCTAGTGCAAATTGAGCTTGTTCTTGAAGATGCTATGCTTGTATCCGTTGGACCAATGACAAGGGCAAGGACCAAACAGCTTGCTGGAACTGTTCAGTTGATATTTGAAGAAATTTGGAGCAAAGAAAACATGAGAAATTCTATTGGGGATGATATCTATCAAGTCAAGCCTACTTTGAGCCTAATACAAGCCCAAGAGCCCAAAATAGTCACTTTATTTTGTGGTCAAAGAGGAGTGACGAAAATAGAGTTCAACTCACTTTGGAAGGGAAACATTGGGAAGGAAACATGCACCAAGAGTTTGGTCTTCATTCAACTTACTATCTTTATTGTCTTTTTAGTTTCAAGAAATACCTGGCTTTGTTACCAAGTTTATTATCCCTATATTTATTATCCCTATATAAACACATGTAATCTCATTTGAGAAACATAAATTAATCAAGAAATCTTTTATCTTTTATTTGAGAGTGGTAAACTACTTTGTTCCTTTGGAACTTGTTCTTTCTCCTTGGTAGGTTACATCAAAGAGTTTTCAGTATATCAAGTGACTCCGCCGCACTTGACGTTGCCATTCACTAGCTAGCTGAGGATTGAAGAATCATTACAAGAGAGTCTAGGGCACAAGAATTTTTGGGATTCGTCTCACGCCTTGTCATCTGTCTCTTCTAACTAAAGTTCCACCGCGTTGCATTGTTTGGTTTGTTTTAAGAGAGTTTGGGGCATAAAGATTTTTGAGTTTATCTCACGCCTTATCATCCAGCTTTGCGATCCATCGAAGTTCTAGGATTATCAGTCTATCAACCTTAGAGCGTCGATTCCTTGAGAGGATCACATCAAGTGGTATCAGAGCCCACTCAAGGACTTTTTGGTATTCTTCTAATCAAAACCTTTCATCTTCTCATCTAATTCATCTTTTCATCTTTTTATTTCATCCTCTATCTTTTTCTTTCTTTAATCTTATTTTTTTTCATCTTCTTTAAAAAAACAATTAAAAAAAACAAAAAAAAAACAATAAAAGAAAAAGAAACAAAAAAAAACCCCGTTCTATTTTACAAAAAAAAAAACCTGTTATATTCCACACAAAAAGAAAAAGAAACCCTGTTCAATTCTATTTCATTCCATCAATCTGTTCCATTCTATTTCTTTTTTTTTTGGGTAACAAGTTAGTGGAAAACTTTGGTATCTCATTGAGTTGAGTGGGATTAGTTTTATTAGAACATTGGAGAAAACCACTAATGTGAGAACATTTTGAGAGATTGAGTGAAACACTTATGGGAAACACTTGAGAGAAACACCAGTGAAATGTTTTACTACTAATGAAGGTGATAACTCCAGAAACAACAATCCATGAAGAGAAGAAGTAGCAGGTCTTTCGCCTATACAAATTCAGGCATTGACGGGGTATTTTACGCGGTTGTTTCGCACTGAGACGGAGAATATGCTCTAGCGGTTTGATAGAGCGCAACAACCACAACTTGAAGGGGAACCCGATTGGAGGGGCAGAGATCGACGTAGGCGTAACAGAAATGAAGAATACGACTACTACAGCCAAAGAGACCATTCGTCTTGTTAGAGTCAAAGGTGTCAAAGACGAAACAAAGAGGCTAGGGGGAGAAATGATGATGATTTGAGAGGAATCAAGCTGAAAATACCACCATTCTATGGAAAGAATGATCCAGATGCTTACTTGGAGTGGGAAAAGAAAATGGAGTTAGTCTTTAGATGTCAAAACTATTCAGACCGCAAGAAGGTTCAAGTGGCCGCTACAGAATTTTATGATTATGCAATCAATTGGTGGGATCAAATGGTTACTAGTAGGATTCGCCGACGTGTCCAACCTGTTGACACATGGGATGAATTGAAGACAATTATGAGAAAGAGGTTTGTGCCCAGCCACTACAACCGAGAGTTGCATCAGAAACAGAGAGGTCTAAGTCAAGGCAGCAAGAGTGTAGAGGATTACTTTCAGGAGATGGAGTCTCTTTTGATTAAAGCTGATATTGAAGAAGAAGTAGATGCAACTATGGCGAGGTTTCCAGGAGGATTGGCCAGAAAAATTCAAGATCAAATGGAGTTGCAGACCTATGAGGAATTGGAAGAGATGTTGCACAAGGCGATTCTGATTGAGGAGCAACTTAAGAGGAAGAGCAGTACTCGACAAGTCGCTGGTTCTAGTTCAAAGCCAAGATACTACAAAGAGGATAAGTCAAGTTATTGGCCTAGGACAGAATTCAAACCAAATGTGGGTGCTAAGCCAAATGTTGTTGCACAAGGGTCAAAAGGAAAAGCTGAAGCTACTCACAAGAGGAACCGAGATATCCAATGCTACAAATGTCATGGGATAGGACACCATGCTAGCCGATGTCCAAACCAGTGAGGCATGATATTGATGGAGAATGGAGAGGTTGAAACCGAGGAAGAGAAAGAATGTTATTCCCAGAGCCGGCTCTACGATTTTAAGGGCCACAATCAAAGAAAAAAAAAGGCTGTTTTATTTTGACAAAAAAAAAACAGAGCTGTCGTAAAACAAAAAAACAGAGCTGTCGTAAATATTGAAAAGAAGAAAAGATAAGCAAATTATTCTTCAAATCTATCAATTCTCCTTGCATTTCTTCCTGCAAACTCATTCATCAAGCTTTTATAATCAAGTTTTTGAGCCATACGCCTTTCGATCAATATTATCGACAATCCATTCAGTCTCTCTTGCGCCATAGTTGACCGTAGATAAGATTTTATGAGTTTCAACTTTGAAAAGCTTCGTTCCGCAGAGGCAACTGAAACTGGAATTGTCATCATTATGCGGTATGCAGTCCATGTATTCGGATAACAACTTTCCATCTTTTTCAGAAAATCCAACACCTCGACAGGCTTCTTCATCTCTTTTGGTAAAACCTCTTTGAAAAGCTTTAGCTCTAAAAACAAATCATTACCATCCAGATCAGAATGTATATCATGCTTCAAACAAACTTCAAGGTTGGTACAAGAAGCCATCAAGTCTTCATCGCTTGCTAATTGTAGTTTCTTCAAGTCAAATAAAAATCCAAAAGTTTTTTCATAGCTTTGAAGGTTATCAAATCTTGTCTCTAGAGAACCATACCTTGATCCACAATGTTGATGAAATAGTTGACCCTAAAGTTTTCTTCCGCTGATAGTATCACGTCTTCGCCAGCTTTTTCAGCCTCTTCGTCGTGATATCGTTTTCTTTTACATATTTGTTTTGCTTTCACAGAGAACACATGATCAATATCCATACTAACAGCAATCCATTCAGCCTCTTCTTTTGCTGCTTGAAAGCCTGTTTCTCTATAGTCTCTTAAAAAAGAAACAAGTCCTTTTAGTTGAGCAATAGCAATACCAATATCCATATCTTTTGCCTGCAAGATCTCACTTACTTTGTTGACAACAAACAAAAGTTCATACCAAATTACCATTCCAAACAAAAATTCAAAACTCCCAATTCCATGGACTTCACTCATTGCAAGAGACTCGGCTTCACTTTTTGTTTTCGGATTATCACTGTTTTTTGCCAAGTAAAACAAAGCCTCTCGTATCTGAGGAGCTTGAAATCGTATTGCTTTAACACTTTTAACGCGGATCTCCCAACGAGTTTGTGACAATGGCTTTACAGTAATACCATTCACAATCTCTCTGAAAACTTCACAATTATTTTGTAGAGGATGCAAACAAACAATAGATACGTTGAACAATTCCAAAAAATGATACTGCTATCCTCGACGAAGAAGCGATATCTGAAAGTACAAGATTCAAACTATGACAACCACATGGTGTGTAAACTGCCCTTGGATTAACTTCAAGCAATCTTGATTGCACTCCCTCACTTTGACCTTTCATGTTTGATCCATTATCATAACCTTGCCCTCTAATGTTATCAATACTCCACCTAAGATCAAGCAATAAAGATCGCTAAGTGTCAGAAAGCCATTCTCCAGTTTTGTCTTTGATTTCCAAAAATGTCAAAAAAAATTCTTCAATCTTTGGTGACATCTCAGAAATATCCACACAATGGATAACTGATGACATTTGTTCTTGATGACTAATATCAAGAGTAGTATCAAGAATAACTGAAAAATACTTTGCACACCGAATCTTCTTCAAGGTCATCTGTTGGATCTCATTACCAATCATCATTATCAACTCATTTTGAATACTATGACCCAAATAATGATGATTCGTTTCATGTTTTCAATTCGTCTTATGTGTTCTTGCATCACAGGATCAAAATATCCAAACACCTCAATCATGCCTAAAAAATTCCCATTATCATCCTCATGAATCTTATCACTGTTTCCGCGAAATGCTATATTCTTTTTAGGAAGACCCTTTACCAAAGCAATTATCCTCAACAACACATCTCTCCAGTGTTTTTTTTCTTTGTTAATCTTTGCCTGCATATGCTTATCAATTGTTTGCTTCTTTTTTAGCCTCACTTCTAGCTCCATCCAATGAGTCACACATCTAATATGATGATGACCTTTTTCATGTTCTCTTAGCATTCTTGAAACATTTCTCCAGTCATTGTACCTAGTAGTTGCCAATTGACTAGTATTTTTGCCTTGTGTGAACAATTTACAGCAAAAACAAAAGATTTTGTCTTTTCCTTTTGAGTAAACTAGCCACTATCTGTCTTGCTTCTCTCCATTCACTATTTCTCTTGTATAAGATGAATGAGAAAAACATCTGCCAATAGCATCTCTTGGAAAATGAAAATCAACAGGAAGTCTTGCCGTTGAACCCTTATCAACAAGAAAATCTCTCATTCTATTATCAAATGTTCTCCAATTTCCATGATCATTGATATCCCCATCTATATGATATTCTCTAAAATCATATGTTTTCTCCTCTTCATTCTCCTTCTCATTTACATTCTCCTTCTCAATCTCAGTTTCGACCTCCATATCAATCCCATTCTCATTCCCATTCTCCTTCTCAATCTCAGTTTCAACCTCCATATCAGTCCCATTCTCATTCCCATTCTCATTCTCATTCTCATTCTTATTTTCTTGAAAAACAGCTTCTTCACCCCTCATATTGACTTCTTTTTCTAAGGGATCATCAGTTTTAGAAGTTTCAGATTTTTTTTACATACCTCAACATCGAATTAACCATTGATTTTGTTAATGCCTCTTGTCTCTTCTTTTTCTTATTTTTGATGCCCCTCCTGGCTCTTTTATGGTTCGATTGGAAGTCATCCTCCTGCAACCAAACTACTAACTAAATAAACAATCTGTACATAATATCATTACAAAAGAATTGAACGAATATATAACTTATTGGTTCATATGAATATATGACTTTAAGCACAAGAAAGAGATAGAAAAAGTTGTTTTGTCTAACGTTTAACTAGCAATTTATTAATTTTCTATTGAGTATTGACAAAACAAACCTGAACTGATTTAAAACTCAAGGCCACTCCGCCCAAACTACAACCAGAGCAAAACGAAAGGACCTAAGGAAGAGAGAGAGATGAATATGGTATTGAAGTTTGAAGAGAATCTGAGAAGAGCTGAACAGGCCAACGACAATTACAAATTTTGCAAGGTGAAGGAGGAAAAACTTTTAGGTTTTTAGGTTTGTTTCTTTTTTTTTTCTTTAGTTAATTTTGTAAATTTTCTTTATAAATTCGTTTTATTTACTGTTCGGCTTTAAAAAAACATTGTAACAACCGACAGGCGAACCCAGGTTAACAGACCCTCTGGGAAAGACTAATACCACTACACAACAAACATTTTCTTGAAAAAAGGCCGAAATTTAACTCTTAAAAATAAGGCCACAATCACATGCTTCATCAGCTTGGCCTTTGGGCCGGCTCTGGTTATTCCACTTCATCTTTGGAAGAACATGAGGTTTGTGCCACGGAGGAGAAATTGTTGGTTACGCGAAGAGCTTTAGTGATGCAAGACAAGGTCCAGGAAGTAGAACAACGAGAGAATCTGTTCCACATAAGGTGTTTGGTGAAAAATGAAGTGTGCAGCCTTATCATTGATGGAGGAAGCTGCACTAATGTTGCAAGCACTATTTTGGTGGAGAATCTGATGTTGGATACAAAGAAGCATCCCATGCCATATAATCTTCAGTGGTTGAATAACCAAAGGAATATGAAGGTTAACCAGCAAGTGTTGATTCCCTTGTCCATTGGAAAGTATGAACATGAAGTGTTGTGTGATATATTGCCCATGGAAGCAAGTCACATTCTTTGGGAAGGCCATGGAAGTTTGATCGCAAGGTTAATCATAATGACTACACCAACAAACATTCTTTTGAGCACAAAGGGAAGAGGATCACGCTAGTTCCAATAACACCACAAGAGGTCTACAAAGATCATCTACAACATGGAAAAAAATGTGAGTGAACACATAAACACTAAATACCATAAAGAAGAGAGTGAGAGTTTGAGAAAAACCCAGCCAAAGGCCTTTGAGAGAAATCCCGTGAGAAAATCTAACTTTTTTGTGAGAGAAAGTGACATTAATAGAGCTTTGTTTTTGAATCAACCTATAATTGTGCTTATGTACAAGGAAACTCTCATGAGTTTGACTAATCTTGAGCTGGAACTTCTGAGCAGTATTCTTTCTCTTTTCCATGACTATGTCGATGTTTTTCGAGAAGAAAATCCAGATGGTTTGCCACCAATTCGGGGAATTGAATATCAAATAGACTTTGTCCCAGGAGCTTCACTTCCTAATAGGCCAGCCTATAGAACCAATCCTGTGGAGACAAAGGAGCTGCAGAAACAAGTCAGTGAGCTCATGAAAAATGAATACATTAGGGAAAGCATGAGCCCATATGTTTTGCCGATGTTACTTGTGCCCAAAAAGGATGGTAGTTGGAGAATGTGCGTGGATTGTAGGGCCATCAACAATATCACTGTAAAGTATCGCCACCCTACCCCTCATTTAGATGACATGCTAGATGAGTTAATGGGTCATGTGTGTTTTCTAAAATTGATCTTAAGAGTGGATATCACCAAATTTGTATAAAGGAGGGTGATGAGTTGAAAACTGCATTTAAGACTAAACATGGATTATATGAATGGCTTGTGGATATGCACCTAGTACTTTTATGAGGTTAATGAATCATGTCTTGAGAGCATTCATAGGAGTTTTTGTGGTTTTGTATTTTGATGACATCTTGATATACAGTCGAAGCCTAGATGACCATGTAGAGCATTTGAAAATTGTTTTAGATGTTCTTAGGAGGGAGCAATTGTTTGCCAATTTCAAGAAATGCAATTTTTGCACAAATAACCTTGGTTTTCTAGGATTTGTTGTGAGTGCACAGGACATTAAGGTCGACGAGGTGAAGGTAAAGGGAATTCGAGAGTGGCCTAGTCCAAAGACGGTTAGTGAAGTCATGAGTTTCCATGGTCTTGTCAGCTTCTACCGGAGATTTGTGAACGATTTCAGCACCATTGCTGCTCCTCTCACAGAGGTTATCAAGAAAGATGTTGGATTTAAATGGGAGACAACACAAGAAGAAGCATTTCAACTCTTGAAACAAAAACTAACTTTTGCACCTCTTCTTTTGTTACCAGATATTAAGAAAACTTTTGAAATTGAATGTGGTTCTTCTGGTGTAGGAATTGGAGCTGTGTTGATGCAAGATAAGAGACCAATTGCTTATTTCAGTGAGAAAATTGGAGGAGCAAACCTGAATTTTCCAACTTATAACAAGGAGTTGTACGCCTTGGTTAAAGCTCTACAAACTTGGCAACACTATCTTTGGCCGAAGGAGTTTGTGATTCACACAGATCATGAGTCTCTAAAGCACTTGAGAGGTCAACAAAAGCTAAATAAGCGCCATGCTTGATGGGTTGAGTTCATAGAGCCATTTCCATATGTCATTGAATACAAACAACGTAAAGACAACGTTGTTGTCGATGCTTTGTCAAGACGGTATGCGCTCATTTCTACTCTTGATGCTAAGTTGTTAGGCTTTGAACAACTTAAGGAGATGTATGATACTGATTATGAGTTCAAAGAAGATTTCCAAGCTTGTGAAAAGTTTGCTCATGGAAAATACTTTCAGCATAAAGGATTTTCTATTCTATGAAAATCGTTTTTGTGTGCCTATTTGTTCTTAGAGAGATTTGCTTGTCAGAGAAGCTCATGGAGGAGGATTAATGGGACATTTTGGAGTTGCCAAAATGCTTAGTGTTATGCAGGATCACTTCTACTGGCCGCATATGAAGAGTGATGTGGAAAGGATTTGTGGAAGGTGTGTCACTTGGAGTAGGCCAACTCTAAAGTACAACCCCATGGTTTGTATACTCCTTTAACCATTCATACTGAACCTTGGACTGATCTTTCAATGGATTTTTTGCTAGGACTGCCTAGAACCAAGAGAGGTAGAGATTCTGTCTTTGTGGTTGTTGATAGATTTTCTAAGATGACACATTTCATTCCATGTCAGAAAACTGATGATTCTTCAAACGTTGCTGATTTGTTCTTTAGAGAAGTTGTTTGATTCAATGGCATGCCTAGAACTATTGTTTATGATAGAGATACTAAGTTCTTAAGCTATTTCTGGAGAACTTTGTGGTCTAAGTTAGGGACTAAGTTGTTGTTTTCAACTACTTGTCATCCTCAAACTGATGGACAAAATGAAGTAGTGAATAGAACTTTGTCTACACTTTTGCGTGCTATCATTAAGAAGAACATCAAATCTTGGGAAGATTGTTTGCCTCATGTTGAGTTTGCATATAATCATTCAGTTCATTCTGCTGCTAAGTATTCCTCTTTCCAAATTGTTTATGGTTTTAATCCTTTAATGCCTTTGGATCTTATTCCTTTACCTTTGAGTGAAAGAGTTACTATGCATGGGAAAAATAAAGCTGAACTTGTCAAGCAGATTCATGAGAAAGCACGACTCAATATTGAAGTAAGGACAAAGCAGTATGAGAAGCAAGAAAACAAAAGAAGATGATAGCTGATTTTCGAAGTGGGAGATCTAGTGTGGATACACTTGAGAAAGGAACGTTTCCCAGCTTAAAGAGAGTCTAAACTAATGCCAAGGGTCGATGGTCCATTCAAAGTCCTGACGAAAATCAGTGACAATGCTTACAAGCTCGATTTGCAAAGTAAGTACAAAGTGAGTTCCATTTTTAATGTTTGTGATTTGGCTCCATTTGTTGTAGATGGTCCGGATTTGAGGACAAATACTTTTGAAGAGGAGGGGCATGATATGATAAGGGGAAGCAATGAGGATGATCAAGTGGAAGCGGAGCTTCTTCCTGAGGATGCTATGCTTGTACCCGTTGGACCATTGACAAGGGCAAGGACCAAACAGCTCGCTGGAGCTGTTCAGTTAATATTCAAAAATATTTGGAGCAAAGTTAACATGAGAAATTCTATTGTGGATGATATCTATCAAGTCCAGCCCACTTTGAGCCTAATACAAGCCCAAGAAAACCTAAAATAGTCACTTTATTTTGTGGTCAAAGAGGAATGACGAAAATAGAGTTCAACTCACCTTGGGAAGGAAACATGCACCAAGAGTTGGGTCTTCATTCAACTTACTATTTTTGTTGTCTTTTTAGTTTCAAGAAATACTTGGCTTTGTTACCAAATTTTTTTATACCTATATAAGCACATGTAATCTCATTTGAGAAACATCAATCAAACAAGAAATCTTTTATCTTTTATTTGAGAGTGGTAAACTCCTTTGTTCGTTTGGAACTTGTTCTTTCTTCTTGGTGGGTTACATCAAAGAGTTTTCGGTATATAGTGTGAGTCCGCCGCACTTGACGTTTTCACTCACTAGCTGAGGATTGAAGAGTCGTTACAATAGAGTCTAGGGCACAAGGATTTTCGGGATTCGTCTCACGCCTTGTCATCTGTCTCCACGAAGCTTCTATCTAAAGTTCCACCGCCTTGCTTTGTTTGGTTTATTTTAAGAGAGTTTGGGGCATAAGGATTTTTGAGTTTATCTCACGCCTTATCATCCATCTTCGCGAGCGATCGAAGTTCTAGGATTATCAGTCTACCAACCTTAGAGCGTCGATTGCTTAGGAGGATCACATCAGTTGGACCGATGGTGTCACGCGGCCATCTCCTAATCGATTCTCCTGGCCACATATCACTCCTGACCCAAGGACTGCGATATCACCTTCGGCCATTGATTCACCGAAGCGCCAGACCGAAGTGTCCACACAGTGGGCGTTTGACCGTAGCACCTGGCCGCATGTAAGTCCTGACCTAAGTCTGTAATACTCCATCGGTTTCATTTGGCCGAAGGCATGCACCAAAGATTTCACACAACCACTTATTGACCGATTCACAACACCGTTTACTCCATCTGTTCTAGAACAAACCCACAAAAGTCTCCAAAACCTTCTGAGGTTTAAAAATTCATGAACATAATACTTAAAACATTCAAATTAACTGAATTTTAGAAAATATATACATAAGGATACCATGGGAATGTCTCCCAAGTGCATTTGTCTTACGTAACTAAGCTTGACCTTACTGCACCGTTTAGGCATCTGGAGGTTCCGAGAGAGAAACAGTTGTTCCTTCCTCGACGAAGTCATTAGTCAAGTAGTGCTTCAATCTCTGACCATTAACCACATACTCTTTCCCAGCCTTGTTCAGCAACACCAAGGCTCCATAAGGTCGAACTTCTTTGATCTTAAACAGTCCCGACCAACGACACTTGAGCTTTCCCGGGAACAGCCTCAACCGGGAGTTGAACAGCAAGACTATATCTCCTTCTTTGAAAACCCTTGGAAGTATTCTTTGTCATGGAATGCCTTGGTCCTCTCCTTGTAAATCTTTGAGCTCTCATAAGGTTCAAGGAGGATCTCTTCAAGCTCATTCAATTGGGCCAAGAATATTTCAGCAGCATTCTTGATATTAGAGTTTAGAAGCTTGACTGCCCACATTGCCTTATACTCTAACTCAACTGGCAAATTACAAGACTTCCCATAGAGAAGGTTGAATTGAGTGGTTCGAGTTGGTGTCTTATAGGCAGTTCTATAGGCCCATAGAGCATCATCCAACGTATTTGTCCAATCCTTCCTTGTGATACCTACTGTTTTCTCAAGAATTGCCTTGATTTCCCTGTTGGAAACTTCAACTTGACCACTAGTTTGGGGATGGTAAGGTGTAGCAACCTTATGCTCCACTTCATACTTCTTGAGAAGATTCTCAAAGACCTTGTTAATAAATTGTCTTCCTCCATCACTTATGACCACTCTTGGAATACCAAACCTTGGAAATATGATTGTCTTACACAACTTCAACCTTTGCATCATTAGTAGGACTAGCTATGGCTTCCACCAATTTAGAGACATAATCAACAGCCACAAGTATGTAGTTATCACCATAGGAAGAAGAGAATAGTCCGATGAAGTCAATACCCCATACATCAAACACTTCAACCTTAAGAATAGGAGTTTGAGGCATTTCATTCTTTCTGCTAATGTTTCCTTTTCTTTGACATGAATCACACTTAGAGATAATCTCTTGGGTGTCCTTGAACATTGTTGGCCACCACAAACCAGCTTGAAGAATCTTTGTAATTGTCTTCAATATAGCAAAATGACCCCTATAGGCTGCTCCATGACAAAGTTCTACTAATCCTTTTATTTTTTCCTTTGGCAACACATCTTCTATAAATCTTGTCCTCAACACTCAAGTTCCTATCTCGTGTTGCTTGTAAGGCTCCGAGCTCCTCTCTGGTACGCTGTTTCGGACTTCACCAGTGTTTGGCGACTCTGAGGATGGTGTCGTCTGTCCCCCTGGGAGGTTTGGGGCCGTTTTTTTGTCGGGCAGAGTCCATCCATTGTGATTCTTCCTGTGTCTTTTCTTTAGTAGTAGAGTGAAATAACGTAGAACTCTTGTGTAAGAGTCCTCACTGGCGGCGCCAACTGTGCAAGGATATCCCGCACGGACTGTAAACCAAGCGGTTAACACAAGCTCAATAAGTGAAAAGAGATTTTTATTGATTCAAGAGTTAGATCTGACAGTTTATATACAAGAATTGCTAACTTTAGTAAGGGAAAAGCTAGGACTTTCTAGTTGTTGTCGAGTCTAGGGCTCTTGAATGCCAAAAAAGAGTCGTCTCGGAGCCTTCCTTTGTTGGAGTCTAGGATATTTCAGGAATTTTCCCCCAAATATGTGTAATTTCCTTATTCGGCTAAGGAAAGCTGTCTTCTCTCAGCAAGCAATGAATATCCCTTGTATATTCTTCTTTGATTCTCACCTTGCCCTCCAAGTTTACATCTAGCTCGGCCAGTCGTCATGAAGACTTCCAAGCTGAATATCTTGATGGACGGGGTCTTGCTTAGTTTTACTAATCCAGTATGTGGTCGTTTACTTCGGGCTAACCAGGTGGTGTTAAATCACCTTCCTACACCCTTTAACACAAAAGAAGATGGACCGGCTCTTCAAAAATTTTTAGTTTTTTTGACAAAATTATATTTTGCCACGTATTAGTTTATTATGTGCTGACGTGGCATCCATATGGAGAGAATTAGCTCATTTCATAGTATAGATTTTTACCATTTAGATATAAATTAAAAATCAGAAACTGAAATTCCTAATTAATATTTTTATATATTGAATTAAATATTTAAGATAATATACTATAGATTTGAAAGCTAAAATAACTAAATATTCTATTATTCTTTTTTACCTGTTTGCATGATTTGATCTTATATTTTTAATATTATTGTATATTGTCATCGTTTAGTTTTTAGGTTGAAACTGATCGGTGTGGTACTGACACCGATTGGTGCTAATATATTTTCTTACAAAAGCCCATGAGTCCATGTGATTGGTCCTGAGCATTCGGTTTTCTAGATTAATTGGTTCGGTTTATTTGGTTTTTCAATACACTCAATAAAACCAAACAACAACCAAACCAGGCAAAACAAGAAGCCAACAGCTCCCATGGGGACTTGGTGTCGATAGTCAGCTCAGTACTGATGGTATCGACCGACATACTCTTACTTTCGATTGACACTGGCTCTACAGAACCCTAAAATCGAGCATCTCCTCTTCTGGCATTGATCCCTCTTTGCACGAATTTGATAACTTACAAAAGCAAGGAAACACACACAAAGAACATTTGATCCAATCCCCAAAACAACCTACACACTCAAGCAAAGAATCTAATCATTTCATCAAGTTCAGATAAGCTAGTGTCACGTACTCACTTCTTATTTGGATTGATTTATGGAAAAGAACAAGTAATCCCACAAAAATAGTGACTCCTTTTCGCCCCCAAGAGCTACTGATTTCCTCTCCTTTCCTTAAAAATACCAAAAACCCAACCCTCATGCTCCTCAAGCCTCACCCAAGCCTCTCCTTAGCCTTCTGGAAGAACAACAAGCCAACTCTCCTTTTTTTTTCTCTAGAAGCGACAAAAATACATTAGGGAAAAAGAGAGTGGCTAGGTCGAGTTTTAAGGAAAGAAACTAGGGGTATCAAATCCAAATCAATTAAACTGAACGAACACCAAAATAGTGGTGTCGATCGACATCCTCCTTTTCGTCGACAACCAAACGTATTTTGGGTTCAGGATGTTACAAAGATTAAGCCACATGGGCTGCTTTTGTGGACAAGTATAAACATTGATTTGGCAATGATATGCTGAAGTGTGGATTAGATAGGGATAACCTTTACCCATTCCTTAGCTTGCACGCCAAGCAACCTTCCCTTATATAAAACCATGAGATCTTGCTTAAGTTCATTAGTTCTCTACTCCAAAAACGTTATCTTAGATTGTGAAGATTGTTTGAGTATCTTTGTTTAAAAAAATTTGAATCACAACGAATGGTATTTGGGTTCACCCCAACGGGTGAACCCGTTCATTCACCGCTCTTATTTAAACCAATCAAATGATGCCGTGTCATATAAAATAATATATATATTAAATATTTTAAAATATCATTAACAAAAAAATTGATATATATTAATTTAAGTAAATTCAAACCGACACATAGTCTCATTTAGTTATAAAATCTAAACTTTAATTCTCCTCTATAAACTCAAACCAATATGTAATTTTATTTAGTTATAAAATTTAAACTATAATTCTCATTTTCAACTTAAACCAATGTAATAATCTATTTTAATTGAAAAATCTCAACTTTAATTCTCATTTGTCAACTTAAACCCGACATATAGTTTTGTTTAATTATAAAATCTAAACTCTACCCCTCCCCCCTTTAATTTATAAACCCAAACCTAAACCATAATTTTTCTTTATAAATCCAAACTCACATATCATAATTAGTTTTGAATTGATATGATATGTGAGTTACTAATTCATAAAACTAGTTTTCAATACCTGTCCCGTTACTCGTCCCTATACCCGTTTTGTTACCCGACCCGTAAATATCCGTTAATATTTTGTATTATTATTATTATTTATTATTAATTTATAGAGTTAAAGTTAAAGCCTAAGTTCAACTTAGCCAACTGAATTAATATTATTATATTATTTTCAAAGTTTGTAATTTTATAATTTTTGGAACTATATGTTGCATAAATTTATGAATTTTTTCTTTTTTTTTTTGGATTTCGGAATATGAAATTATTATTACGATTATTGACAAATTTTTTCTCGGGTACTCGTTTTTCCGGGTAATAATAAAAGGTCGGGTATTTAAAGGGTCAACAATTTTTTACCGGGTACCCGTTTTTTCGGATACCCGTTATTTAAGGATCTAGTACGAGTAATTTTTTTCTATTACCCGTTAGGGTCGGGTCGGATCAAGGGTATGAGAAAATTCAAGGGTACCCGTCCCGTGCCCAGCCCTAATAGTTAGATATTAAATCCTAGTCCTTTAAGTTCTAATTGGTTAACAATCTTTATAAAATTTGTTACTGATTTTCATCCATAATTAATTTGAGAGCGAAAGTGAGTTTTTTTGAAAACTAATAATTATTTAAAATATTTAATTAGTTTAAAATTTAAATTACATCCTTTAATGAAAAAAATTTAAGATAGTATAAAACAAATAACATTTGATATTACTTTTTATTTGAAAAAAAATATAAAAAATTATGAATACTTCTACTTTAATAGTATATATTAATATAAATGAAAATATTGTTAATCTACATGTTTTTTTTTTAATCGTCTGCAATTCAATAAAAGGTAAAAGTTCAACAAAGAAACGAAACAAACCAAAACCCGAACACAAAGAAACGTAATCTCGGTACAACGATTCTAAGCACGGCCATCTCGCTCAATCTACTCATGTAACCAAGCAGGACCACCCAAGGCTAAGTAAGTATTCAACCTACCATCACGTGCAACACTACTCCTCGCAATCGCCCGAGCCACTCCGTTCGACTGTGGTGTCGCTAGTTGGAATGACACTATCTGCATTTGATTGATTACCTGACATATCTTATGAAGGACTGTTCAGTACTTAGGCCATTCATGGGGCCTTGCTAAAGCTCGCGTTACATGTTTTGTAATACTCGCAAAATCAAATGCTATTGCATCACGTGTTTTTCAAAATAATATATATGATTGTCGAAGTAAGTGGTATGTAATAAAGTAATAAAGTAAACAAAAATATAAAATATCAGTCTCTCTTTTAGGCATGGTTGTTGATTGGCCATATAATAAAGTAAACAAAAAGAGGGAGGATTATGTGGTCAGTCGGTCACCAAAATGAAAAACCACATGTGATGAAATAGAATTTTCAACAACCATAAGCATAAGGCATAATATTAAATTGTTAAAGCATAAAAAAGCAAAAAGTTCCTCCAACCATTCCATTTTGGATGCATAACACTTCAACCATCACTGGCCTCACTCTTCTTCTTATAAGTTAATGAATACTCTTCTCATCGAAGGTTAAAATAAATATCAAGAAAAACAAAGACAAAATAAGAAATAAAATGAGATCTCGAGAGAAAACCCGCGGATCAATATCATCTAAATCGAGTAGTACCACACACATAATGTTTCGGTTTGCAGATTGGATAGATATAGTTCTGATGGTACTTGGTACTTTGGGAGCCATTGGAGATGGAATGTCCACGAATGTGTCATTAGTATTTGCAAGCAGGATCATGAATACTTTGGGTTATGGTCAACACAATCCTAATTCCACAACTTTCAAGGATGAGATTCAAAAGGTTAGATATCTTTTCATTCGGTTTCCTTTACAACTATCACACATCTAACATAAACATTGATGGAGAGTCCACATCGCAACCAAGAAGAACAAACGGGTTGAATTGACTCTACTCGAATCATTATATTTCTTATTAATTTATTTTTTTTAATGTTAATATTTCTTATATTTATTCTAGAACTAATTTATTAAATAAAAATAAGGAATATAAATGAATGAAAAATAATTATTCTAATCCTCTCATGTATATATATTTTTTTCATTATAAGAAGTTTTTTGTAATCATGTATCCTTGATTAAGTGATATACATCAATTGTTCTTGATTAATGATGACACAATGGATTGACAAAAAAAAAAGAATGATAACACAATGATACAAAATACAAACCCATTTTATCTCCCATTTTAATGTTAAAGAAAGATATAGACTATAGTACTTTCCTTTTATTGTTTATAAATAATATGAAAACCCTTGCTTTCCTACGACTCGAAAATCGTAGGAAACATATCTTTCTGAATAACTATTTTTTGTGAAAAAAATTTAGTAATTATCTGGTAGCAGTACAGAAAATTTGGTCATTGATAGCTCACTAAAAATGCAACTATATCGATTTGATAGCATTTATATAAACCCTATAACAACCCCAGCTACTATAGTTCCACTACATATAGTAGCATTTTTTCAGTGTTATGGTAGATGAACCTATTATAGTGCAAAGACAGTGCTATTGAATAACCTTTTATAGCACTTTATTAGTGTTATGATGTACTTTTTAGTGGTATTTGTAGAACTTTTGTAGCTTTGGCCAAGTTCTATGAAAGTAAAAGTTAGTTGTTTTGATCATATATAGTTGTCAAATTATTTTCCTGATTTTATTTATGTATACTCTTTTCTTTTAGTTTAATTAGCAAATCCGCTGTTTTTAATATATTAATATATGTTGACAATAAAAATGTATTCTTGTGCGATCGGAGTTCTTAAACTCGATCAAAGCATTAACAAAGTTTTTCTATACAGTGCAGTTTATACTTCGTATACCTGGGACTGGCAATCTTGGGAGTGGCATTTATGGGTAATGTCATATAGTTTCTAATTGTTTTACAAGTGAAATATGCATTAAAATGATGTTAAATGTATGGAGGGTTTTTATTGGTGCAGAGGGGTACTGTTGGAGCAAAACAAGCGAGAGACAAGTTGTAAAGATTCGTCGAACATATCTTGAAGCTGTTCTCCGACAAGAAGTTTCGTTCTTCGATTCAGATGCTTCCACTTCTGAAATAATACACACCATTTCAACTGATACTTCTCTCATCCAACAACTTCTTAGTGAAAAGGTTCACATTTTGACCAAATATTTTGATCTGCTGTATGAGCGGGTATAGAAAACTAAAAAAAAACTTATCAAGTTTGTGATAGTGGTTGCTTATAATATCTTAAAATGCCATTAAAAAAACACACACACACATATATATATATATATATATATATATATATATATGTTCTAATATACAATTTGTGTAATAAACGTTCCAAAACACAACGAATCTTATAATATATAGAGGGTTTACTTATGAAATATAATCTTTCTGACAGCCACAGATGCATAAATATTGTGTGTGGATGAAGTTAGAGGGACTAATTACCTAACCCATAAAAAAAAAGATATGAAACAAAAATTAAAGGGTTTTTCTTAGCATTATTTGTCTTAATTCTAGGAAAAAAATGTATTCACGCCTTTAAAAATTACCATTTTATTGCCATCTCAGGTGCCCATATTCTTGATGCACACATCAGTTTTTATCACTGGCCTTGTGTTTTCGGCATACTTTTCGTGGAGATTGACCATTGTGGCCATGCCAACACTTGCTCTTCTTCTAATCCCAGGGTTGATCTATGGAAAATATCTTGTTAATTTATCAAAGAAATCTTTCAAAGAACACACGAAAGCAAACTCCATTATAGAACAGGCTCTAAGCTCCATCAAGACCATTCTTTCGTTCACGGCCGAGACTCAAATCATCAAGAAATATTCAAAGGTCTTGGAAAGGCATAAGAAGCTTGGGTTAAAGCAAGGTCTTGCCAAAGGTTTAGCAGTGGGAAGCTCAGGGATTTCATTCACCATTTGGGCTTTTCTTGCTTGGTACGGAAGCAGATTAGTGATGCACAAACAAGAAACCGGTGGCCGCATTTATGCGGCTGGAATCTCCTTTGTCTTGAGTGGCATGTAAGTAATTAAGTGAATCCTTGCATAGTCTCTAGATTGCATGAAATAATAAATAATTTTTGTAAATGTATAAATGGTGTAGCTCTCTAGGGACGGCACTGACTGAAATAAGATATTTTTCGGAGGCATCAGTTGCCGCAGCTCGAATATGTTCAAGGATTGATAGAATTTCAGAGATAGATGGTGAGGATACAACAAAAGGATTCATTCCAGAGGTGAAAATGAAGGGCAGACTTGAGTTTGAGCATGTAACCTTCATATATCCTTCTCGTCCAAAATCCGTAGTTCTCAAGAACTTCACTATCACAGCTGATGTTGGAGAAAGCATAGCTCTAATGGGAGCTAGTGGAAGTGGTAAATCGACAGTGATTGCATTGATGCAAAGGTTTTATGATCCATGTGAGGGGTTTGTGAGGATCGATGGGTTTGACATAAAGACTCTTCAGTTAAAATGGTTGAGAGGACACATTGGTGTCGTGAGTCAAGATCATGCTTTATTTGGAACGTCCATAAGGGAAAATATAATGTTTGGGAAAGATAATGCATCAATGGATGAAGTTATTTCAGCTGCAAAGACTGCAAATGCTCATGGGTTTATTACACACTTACCGAATGGTTATGATACCCATGTATGTATTTGAGAGTGTGGATTTCTTTTACATGATTATAAATTTGTATATTTGGTTGGTTATAACGTTGACATGAAAACAGGTGGGTGATCGCGGGGCACTTTTATCAGGAGGTCAGAAACAACGAATTGCAATTGCACGGGCAATTATTAGGAACCCAGTGATTTTACTTCTAGATGAAGCAACAAGTGCATTAGATGGTGAATCTGAGACACTGATTCAAAACGCACTTGATCAAGTAGCCATGGGACGAACCACACTGGTAAATCAAACTTTTCTCAAGCTCATATATGTGTATCTATTTAATTATTTCTGTAATAGTATGCTTCTATCGTGTAACAGGTGGTAGCGCATAAGCTTTCAACAATTAGAGGAGCGAATATCATTGCCATGTTAGAAAATGGTTCTGTTAAAGAACTAGGTTCGCATGAAGATTTGATGATGAAGAACAACCATTATGCAAAACTCGTAAAACTTCAAATGCAATTGAGCCATGAACAACGACAAGATCTTAGCGATGGTAATAAAAATCCAGAGATAGGACAATATTGGACTACTAAGAACAGTATTAGTAGGCTAAGCATAAGGTCATCTCCTGATCTCATTGTTTCTCCTATATCATTGGAGAGCATTCACACAATCAAAGTCGATGATAATATCCCTTCTACTTCATTCACTAGACTTATTCCAATGGTTTCTCCTGAGTGGAAGTCTTCTCTTGTCGGTTGCATATCAGCTGCAACATTTGGTGCAATCCAACCGGTTTACGCCTTAACCATTGGCGGTATGATCTCTGCATTTTTTGCAAATAACTCACAAGAAATGGAGGATAAGATACGCATTTACTCCATAATCTTCACTTCCCTCACTTTTCTCTCCATCTCCCTTAATCTCCTTCAGCATTATAGTTTTTCCAAAATGGGTGAAAGGCTAATGCAAAGGCTTCGCTTGAAAATGCTCGAAAAAATCTTTACCTTTGAACCTGCCTGGTTTGATATGGAAGAGAACTTTAGTGGTGCGCTTTCTTCAAGGCTTAGTAATGAAGCGTCCATTGTGAAGTCCTTAGTAGCCGACAGAATATCGTTGCTTGTCCAGACCATTTCAGGTGTGACAATTGCGATGATCATAGGTCTTCTACTTTCTTGGAAACTCGCGTTGGTCATGATCGCTGTTCAGCCTCTCTCTATCCTCTGCTTCTACACCAGAAAAGTTTTGCTCTCCAATATTTCCTACAATTATGACTATGCACAAAACCGTAGCTCACAGATTGCATCAGAAGCTATATACAACCACAAAATTGTTACATCCTTAGGGTCCACGAAGAAGATCATAGAAATATTTGATAAGGCTCAATATGATGCGAAAAGAAAGGGTAAGAAGGCAACATGGCTCGCAGGCTTTGGGATGGGGTCAGCACAATGCCTAACCTTCTTCACATGGGCATTAGACTTTTGGTATGGAGGAGTGTTGGTTCAAAAGGGGGAAATCTCAGCTGGGGATGTATTCAAAACGTTCTTTGTTTTAGTAAGCACCGGTAAAGTTATTGCGGAAGCAGGAAGCATGACTTCTGACCTTGCCAAGGGCTCTGCCGCCATTTCTTCTGTTTTCCGTATCCTTGACCGTCGTTCATCTCAAGTAAGTTACAAACATCTTTTTTCATCTTGTATATGTTGAACATAGTTTCTTGGAACTATATATTCGTCGTATATTATTGATTAATTAATGCTACATGAAGGAAAACATAAACCATGGAGCAAATATTGAGACAATAATAGGGGGAATAGAAATGAAAAATATTGATTTCGCTTACCCTAACCGGCCTAAAATTACGGTGCTTCAAAAATTTTCCTTGGACATCAAGCCTGGGACAAGCATTGGATTGGTTGGTACATCAGGATGCGGTAAATCAACAGTGATAGCTTTGATTCAACGCTTCTATGATGTGGAAATAGGTTGTGTGAAAATAGACAGTGTGGATTTGAAAGATATAGATATAAAATGGTATAGAAAACATACTGCTTTAGTTACCCAAGAGCCAGTTATTTACTCTGGAAGTATCCGAGAAAATATTATACTCGGACGACCCGAAGCGACCGAGGATGAGGTGGTCGGCGCTGCTCAAGCCGCCAATGCTCACGATTTCATCTCGTAAGTATGATTCTATTTTTACTAGTAAAAAAAGTATTATTTGCATCCTCCTAACGGTTTGGCTAGTAGTTTGATTTATAGGTTTCTTTACAGTCTATTAGAGTTCAAAACTAATGATCGTAACTGAAAGATTTAACAATAATATTTTTCCATACTTTTAGGTATATTATCTTTTACCTTTTTTTTTTTTCAATTCTCTTTATGCTTTTTCTTTTCTTCTACTAAAGGGCAATGGAGAAAGGATATGAAACTGAATGCGGAGAAAGAGGAATACAACTTTCTGGTGGTCAAAAACAGAGAATAGCTATTGCTAGAGCCTTTTTGAGAAATCCTATAATACTCCTACTTGATGAGGTTACGAGCTCCTTAGACTCTAACTCAGAGCATGAAGTTCAGGACGCTCTAGCTAAGATCATGGCTAGCCGGAAGATGACTACTGTAGTAGTGGCCCACCGCCTCAACACACTGAAAAACTTGGATTGTATTACGGTGATCGCAGATGGAACTGTAGTGGAGACAGGAAGTTACGACCTCTTGAAAAATATTGGAGGCCAGTTCTCTAAACTTGTACATGCTCATGATCTTATATCTTGAAGATTTTCTCTAAAAAATTAAGTAATTACTATTAACTGAATATAGTTATATTAAAAATTTTAATATGAAAATTAGATACCTTTAAATGTGTCACAATATCCAAAACCTTATATAAAAATTTACCCTTTAAATTTAGTGATCAGATATATCGGAAGAGAAAAACATATGTTTATTAGGCATTATAAAAATACAAGGGAAAATGACACCCACACCCACTTTGGGTGTGAGTTGTGTCACCCACACCCACTTTCCACTCTCCCTATACTTTCCCAAGTTTTTCCCTTATGTGTCCACTTTACTTTTACAATTTTGTCCTTACAAACAATTTACCTCTCTTTCTCTTCTTAAAAGTTACCTTAGTTACCTCTCTTTGTTCTCCACCGTTGGATGTGTTCACCTTGTTAGATTTGTCGATTGTTTGTGGATAAGAGACATAAGTTGAATGTAGGGTTTGTGTCCCCGTGAACGAAACATGGCTGTGCAGGTAGGGTTTATGTTTTGTGGATAGAGTCGTATAAATGCAACTCTGTTTGATGTTCGTGGATGGGTGTGATATCTTCCTTTGATTTGTAATGCAGGGTGAAGATCCGAGTTTCTGTGTGGTAATATCCGGTAGCTGGAGCTGTTCTGACGACGGCGTTTGGGGATTCAAAGTTGACAATAAACTTCTCTCGCGTGTAGTTCCACTGTCTTCGACCACAACGTTAGGAGAGTTAGAAGTTTTTGTCGTTGGTGAATTCGGTTTGGTGGAGAAGAAGGCTAATCTGAGTTACTGCATACCAACGTTTATGGATTTGACGACGGGGGTGAGGACGCCTCCGGTGGTTGTGACAACGAATTTAGGACTTCAGTATTATATTCAGATGCTTAGTCAGAACTGTGGGTTGAATTTATTTGTAACATTTGAGGAGGTTAAGAAGAGAGGAATGGGTAACGACGCTGAGGATTCCGATTGCAGAGAGGAATGTCGGAAGAGACGTAGTTTGGGTTGTTCGTTTGGGCTTAGTAACAGCGGTAGTGAAGAAGGGTTTATAGGGGAAGCCTCAACAGCCGGTTCGAAGCCATTTGCTTTTGAAACAAGCCAGGTTGATGAAGAATATATGGCTGAGTTGGCAGAAATAGAGGGAAAGATGAAGGGCAGTAAGGGTGTAGAAGATGGGGTTGGTCGTGGGATGACAAGTACACAATTAGGTTGTGTTGAAAAAATTGACAGATTAGAAGATAGTTTTGAAGATGTAGACGAAGAAGAAGAACTGTTTACATCTGTTTTAACAGATGTAGCTGTGAGCCCAAGGAGCTATGATAAAGAGTTTTGGGGGAATTTCATTGGCGATCAGTTTGGTCGGGTGAACGTGGTGGAGATTATGTGTAACACAAACTCCTGTTTTGATCACACTGTCTTAGTTAACGGAGCTGTTCCTTTAAAAGAGGAGAATAAAGTGAGGACAACTGGTGGTCTGGAACAGGTCGGAGTAGTTGATGGCGAATATGTTGATGTAACCACGTGGACAGGTGGTCGTGGTCAGGGAGTTGCAACTGCACTGGATGGTCGCAGGCTAGAAGATATAGATGACGAGGAGTTTGAAATTCCTCCTCTGTTTGACGACACAGATTATGTTAGTTCTGAAATACCGGATCTTGATTATGAGGATGATGGGAAAGGTATCTATAAGGGTAAGGTGTTTGCAAATAAAGAGGATTGCCAGATAGCTTTAGCTATATACGCCATCAAGAACAGGTTTCACTTCACGCAGACGACGACCAAGAAAGAGTCGTTTGTAGTTAGTTGTTCTGGAGATAGGTGTGACTGGAGGGTACTAGCTTGTGAAATGAAAGAATCCGGGTACTATGTGATCAGGAAAGCTAATCTACAACACACATGCCCAATAGAGACTAGGGCCAATTACCTAAAGAAAGCGACCTCGAAGGTGATTGCAGCAGTGTACAAATCGAAGTTCAGTGATCCTACTAAGGGACCAGCACCTTTGGATCTCCAGCAGATGGTATTAGAAGAACTGAGGGTCAATGCGTCGTACCGCAAATGTCATAGGGCAAAGGGGAAGGCTTTGGAAGGAATATTTGGTCCTGATGATGAGTCTTACGAGGATCTTCCCTGTTATCTCCATGTTTTAAAAGAAGCGAATCCTGGTACTATAACCGATATTAAAACTGAAGTGGTTGAAGATGGTAGAGAAAGGTTTTTGTATATGTTTTTGGCTTTTGGGGCTTCCATAGAAGGTTTTAAGAAGCTTAGGCGTGTTATTGTTGTGGATGGGACTCATTTGAATGGGAAGTATAATGGAGTTCTTTTGACCGCGAGTGGACAAGATGCTAATTTCCAGGTGTTTCCGCTTGCTTTTGCTGTTGTGGACAGTGAGAACGAAGACTCATGGACTTGGTTTTTTGAGAAATTAGAACGAATCGTTGCTGATAGTAAGAGCCTAACCATAATTTCAGATAGGTGCCCGTCAATATACACAGCGAAGAAGAGGGTGTTTCCTTTGTCACATCATGGAGCTTGCATAGTACATCTAGCCCGGAATGTTAATGCGAAGTTTCATAGTAAAGGACTAGCAAAACTTGTGACGAATGCAGCGTTTGCCTATAAGGTAACTGGTTACCAAGACATCTATAGACAAATTAAAGCTAAAAACGTCAAATGTGCTGCTTTCCTGGATAAAATTGGAGCAGCTCATTGGAGTAGGGCTTATTTCCAAGGGAACCGTTACAATTTGATGACATCCAACATTGCAGAGTCTTTAAACAATGTGTTAGGCAAGGGTAGATCCTGTCATATTATTGAACTACTTAAGTACATTCGTGCGATGTTAAGTAGGTGGTTTAGTGCGAGGCGCAAGAAAGCTGAAAAGCATAGAGGGTTGACTACGCCGGAGGTAGATAAACAGATGCAGAAGAACGTGGATGGTGTTCGTGGTAGCAAAGTAGGCAGTCTATCTAGTTGGAGTTATGAAGTGGTTGGTTTATTGAATGGTAAGCATCATGTATTGCTTGATATGAAGCAGTGTTCTTGTAAGCAGTACGATAGGCTGAAAATACCATGCGGGCATGCATTGATAGCAGCTGATACGCAAGGGATCCCTTATGGGACTTTGGTGGGTGACTGTTACAAGACAGAAACATGGAGAAGGACTTACGAAGGGATAATTAATCCTGAAATTTGTGATGCTGAAGTTCCTGTTGAAATAAAGAACCGTGTTTTATACCCTCCTAAGGCGCGACGTCCCGTTGGGCGTCCAAAAGAGAGTAGGATTCCTTCTATTGGTGAATTTCGTGTAAGTGGGCTTAATATGTGATAAATCCTTTTTTAAATATGTAGTGTTGGTATCCACATAAACATTTGTGTAACGTGCCATGTTTTCTGGATATGTTATGTTGTTTGCAGAGTAATGGACTTGGGAAAACAAAAGTGAATCGTTGTGGTAGGTGCAAAGAGACGGGACACAATCGAACAAGTTGTTCGAACCCGTTGCCATGAGGATGAAGGTAGACAGTTTGTCGGTAGTGTGGGAGAGCACTGTTTTTTGGGTTATTCTTGGGGTGAAGCTAACCGGATTAGGAGCGGATAGTAGTCAATTGGAAGTGTCCAGATTTGCTGTTTTTTGTGGATGTAATTTGGAACACTGTTGCTTTGATTGCTATCTTAGAAAATACATTAGGTATCCATTCCATCTTGTTTTAATGGATATGGTTTTATTTTGGGTAGTCATTAACGGATTTTTGTGGGGTACTCTATTGGATTGTAATCGAGAAGAAAGGTTAGTACCCACCTTGGTATGGTTTGTTGGGAAATTGAAAGTAAAATAGTCTGTCCACTTGGATACTAAATATGTGGATTACAATTAAAAAGAGCATACGTCGTTGAGTTACTTCCTTGACAAAGATCATACGTCGCATTAACTTTAGTATCCACGCTCTAGTTTCCACATGAATTATATTATGCGGAAACACAAACATGTTGTAATCCATGTGGATATTACAAATGTGGAGAGTTAAAGAACATAATTCATGTGGATATTTAAACGTGGATGATTGTATTAGTCTATCATGTGACAATAACCACGGTTGTTCGTAGAGTTTACTTCCTTGAAGGGCAGAAACTTTAGTATTAACTACTTCCTACGTTGAGTTTACTTCCTTGACAAAGATCATTCGTTGTATTCATTTTAGTATCCATGCTTTCGTATCCACATGTATTATATTATGGAGAGTAACAGATCATAATTCATGTGGATTTTTAAACGTGGATGCATGTCTTAGTCTATCAGGTCACATATTATATCCACGTAGATAGCCGCTGGTGCATATTATATAGATCGAAATAGTGATGTTAATGTATCCATATGGATATTATTAATGTGGATACAGTCATTTACATTATAGTTGGGTGTACATGATAGTTGGGTGTCATTTACTGTAAGCTGTCGTTCAGGTTTATGTTAAGATACAAACTGTAAGGGTTATCGGAACCAAAAATTTAGATTATTTTAGATTTGTATCCATAACCCAACCAATAGCAAGTGAAACGTGGTCGTCGTTTAGAACATAATAAAGTTCGGAGTCTAACTCCCTCCGTTCTACCAAAAAAAAAATAAAGCTTAATTTTCAAAATTAGTAACTCATATAATCTTGACATGTGTCAAGTCTTTCTATAAAGTTTTAACAAAACTAAAATGAAAATATACAACAAATAAAATTTTTTAAGTTAGTAACCTATATGACCGCGATATGTTTTAAGTCTATCAATATTCAATATTTTGTCATGTGTAAATGAAATGAAATTATACAACAGACTAAAAGTCTCAATAATATAAGGATTATTATTACTATTTTTTGAAAATATATAACATTAAATAATATAGTAAATTACTAATTCTGATAAGAAAATAATTGCAATTATTACCTTTTAGTAACCATATATTAAAATGGAAATTATACAGAAAACAAAAAAAAACTGATTAAACATATACAAAAGAAAAAATGTTATATAAAGTTTGATGTTTTAAAATGAAAAACTAACATAATTGTGACACATGTCAATAAGTTGATCATATTTTAACGCATCTAACCCTTGAAATTTTGATTTCTTGATAAAGTTTTACGTAGTCCTGGGAAAATAAACTGAACCAAAATCTCGGTTCCGGTTCGGTTTTGGTTAGTGAGAAATAACCGATTGGATAGTGTTTTAACTATCCATGGATACCGGTTATTAACCGAACGGAACCGATATCCATTCGGTTATCCGAATCGAACCAAACTTATATAAAAAATATGTTTAACACAGAGAATTCACAGAAAAGAAAGGAAGATAGTCTTGTCTACAACCAAAGGAAGATAGTCTTGTCTAAAACCAAAAGAAGATAGGGGAGTCTACAACACATAGATAAGGTGAGCCTTAAGAAACAATTTCAAAACAACCAACGCAGATAGAGGTCTCATGACGAAGATATTCCATCAAAATATAATTTTCAAGGACATCGACTCGACTATAAAGACACACCCCCACCTCCTTCAATTTGGCAATCTCATCCGTCTTATCCTTAATGCAACTTCAATTAATAGATTTGATTATGATGGGGTTAAAATTTTCTCAATCTCTCCCATGCTTATCAACATCCTTCCTTAAGCTGCTGGTCTCTTCTTTAATGGCATCAACCCAAATTTTTTGCTTGTGTAAGCCATCATCCTGCAGAATATATCAACGAACACACATTCATTCATTAACGTGTTTAATATGAACACACATTAATCTTATTTGACTTACCTCATACTTAAGGCAATTAAACCATCTATTTTTCTCTGTATTAGTTGAGGGATCTCTTCAACAACTTTTTCACCACATAGGCATATTAAAGGCATGCCTAAATCACCATCGGCTATGGCTGTTCGCCACTCGTCTAACTTCCTCTCCCTCTTCTGATAAGCATAGTATGGATCTGCCTCAAATTGCTCCATGTTTTGAGAAGAGAAATTAGAGATAGAGATCGAGATCGAGAATGAGATGAGAGAGAGAGCAAATGTCAAAATTGAGAAGAGAGAAGAGAATGAGTGGATGAAAAATGAAACGAAGAAGGAAATACTAGATTTGTTTGTGAAAAAATAGGGTTGTATTGTCACGTATGCAATATATGTGTGTTCATACTTAGTGTTCACACATAGTTGTACTTTTGGGTTTTTTCAATTTCATTAGTTTACCAAACCGTCAAATTATTATTTTTAGTTTTATAGTTGATTAAACTTAATTAACCTATAATTACGAGTTTTTAATGCATTCATATGTTAATAACTATTAATTATATAACTTTGTCATCCTAACTTGGTTATTACTTACAAAGTGATCTTAAAAGTATAAGGAAACACTTATTTAAGTTCTTTCATAACAAGTCAAAATTGATATATTTCAAATAATTATTCATTTATAGTATACAACACTATATAATATATTAAAGGAGAAGTCGAGAGGGCTTACAGCCAATCACACAAAATTTGACCTCCTTTGCCCTTAATGAAAAATACCCTTAAAAATATTTCGGAGTAGCTTTTTCTCTCTATTTAGGTTGCTGAAACGCACCACATTCATCCTCAGACTTAAGATTACTAATTTGCCATTAATGAGATTTCAAACTGGACCTTTTTACCCTTTTCTAATCTAATTTTTTTTAAAAAAAATTAAAAAACGAAAATTAAAAAAAAAACGAAATTTGTTTTACTTAATCGAAATCTAATATTTTTATGCAATATCTCTCTTTAAAAAAATGGAAGATAAATATTAGAATATATTACGAATATTTCGTTTAAAGAAAATTACTATTTTAAAAAATATTAAAATTGTAAAGATAATTATGACAATTTTCATTCTAAGCTATATATATATAGAGGCTCAGCCAAAACAGTAAAAGCCGTATTCATTTAGCTAAACATATAGTTTTGAGAGTATAATTTTTCTTTTGTATTATTTTGGTTCTAATGAATCAACTTTACTATTGTATGATTTTGATTTTTTCATGTTGATGTACTATCCATATGCTTTGGTGCTTTGCATGATTAATTTTTATGCAGCCATAATTTTAAATATTTTTTTTGTTGAATCAAATCAAAAATTTTACTCATTTTGTACAGTTTGATTGTGTTTTAGGTGTACCTGCCATGGACCATGGATGTTTTTTGTATATCAAAAACACATTGGACGAACAATTTGATGAAGCAAGCAAAAAAATCAAATTGGTAAAGCATTATTAATAATTGTGTTTATTTGTTTTTTTTAGTGGTGATTGTTATTCAATTTTATTCTCTTGGTTAAACATGATCATATTTTTATTTGATGATTTTTTATTTTACAAGCAAATGAGCAAAGACAACTTTTGACAATTTTATATGTTTCATCGGATTCTGATTTTTATGTTTTTTTTTGTAGTGGTTGTTTGGCATCTTTTAAAACATATATTTTGTAGGGGCATTCTCAAAAATGCCCCTTTTTCCATATCTCTTTTTAAAAATACCCCTTCATGTTGACCATTTGTACCAGTTGCACCATAGTTGTACCAGTTGCACCTCGCATAGTTGTACCATATATCCCCTAGTTGTACCAGTTGCACCCTAGTTGTACCAGTTGTACCGCGCATAGTGGGATTCGAATCCTGGGTGTGCGCGCGTGCGCATGGAGCTCACAACCACTAAGCTACTGTGATTTTCGTTAAACAATTACTTATTTAATTATATTTAACCTAAAACAATCTTCATTAAGGGTAATATTGTCCTTTTACCATTGAGGGAGTTTTGATAATTTGTTTTGATAGAAAGGGTGTTATGAGATTTTAGCTC
>NC_025693.1:11148222-11179716 GCF_000633955.1 Camelina sativa
ACCTTTTAAAACTCTTTAAAAAATCTTGTAAAAGCCTTTACAAGGTGTTTATAAGGCTTTTATAAGGTAGAAACCTTATAAAACCTTTTAAAAACCTTGTAAATTTTTTTTGGCGGGAAAAATTTTGGCGGGAAATATTTTTTTTTCAAAATTTTTTATCAAAAGTTTTTTGACAAAAAATTTTTTGGCGGGAAAATATGTCGGAAATTTTTTGGCGGGAAAATTTTGTTTTTCTTTTTATTGAATAAAATAATTTTCATCTAAGGGTAAAATGGTCATTAAAAATTAAAAGAGGGCATAAATAAAAATGGCCAGAAAAGAGGGTATTTTTGAAAAGGGGTATATCAAAAGGGGCATTTTTAACAAATTCTCTATTTTGTATTATTTTCTATATTTTGTTTTGTAGTTTAGTATTTTGAAATAAACTTTTATATGTAACCTAATACATATTTTTTTTTTTCAGTTGAATTCATTGATGATCATTGATCATAATTGTAGATCTACAAAACTAAATATAATGAAATTTAGGTATTAAGTTTTGCTAATCTGAATCTTTAATTTTTTAAAATAATCGGTATTTGGTTTTTTCTTTCTTTATTTATTTTTGATTTTATTGTTAGATATTGTTTTTTCAAAGATATTGGTATATTCGTTTTTGTGTTTATTTTTGACATCATATTCGTTTAAAAAAAAATACCACAAATCTATAGACTATTAATTTATACTTACGTCTCTCAGTAGCTAATTAAAAGAATATATTGATACAGAGAATTTGATGCAGTCTTACATTGTCAGAACACTGTAAATAGTGTTAAAAGTATATATATATAGTGTTAAATGTGTATGCATATTATATTTTTGTCGACATGTGTAATATATTAATAAATATATGTATATACGTACACACGTGACATATATGTAATAGTGTTATTATGGTGACCTCATGATAAGAGAGATCACTTACAATTTATAGTTGCAGAAAAATGATGGTGGATTCTGTTCATAACAAATTTATGGTAGTTTTTTAAAAATTTGGATTTTTTTCTGTTTATAAATGTATTTAAATTATAATTCTAATTATATGTAACATATTATGTAATTTTTTTGTTTCAGTTGAATTCATGAATGTTTATTGATCATAATTGTGGATCTACAAATTTGAATATAATGAAATTCAGGTATTAATTTTAGGTAACCTGAATCCTTAATTTTTTAAAATAATATTGTTACTAATATTTTTTGTAATGATTATAGTGGCATAAAAACTATGGTGGATTCTGTTCATAAAAAATATGGTAATTTTCTAAAAACTTTGATTTCTTTCTATTTACAAATAGATTAAATATATTTATGACTATTATTTCTTCATAAATATTTGTGACTAATATTTGTTTTCCTCTTAAATTGATAGAAAGATTAGGGAGAGTTGATCTTTAAATGCTAATCAATAAAATATAAAATATAAAATATAATACTTATCTTGACGAAGACGTTATTAGAAATCCAAGACGGAGTCTGGAGACATTATTGGCAATGAATATTGCTTTGTCCTTCTACTCATGTTGCAACAGCAAAACTTTAGTTCGACTCATCAACTGAGAGGTCGGCTACGACATTCAAGCAACAGAAAGAATAAGAAGAAATATTATAAGGAAAGAATATTAATTAGATTCGGGACTTTATCTCAGAGGTTTTTCAAGAAAGAAAGAGATAGAAGAAGATTAGGAAGAGTTTTTTATAACACTTTACAGTTATTGTTTATTTGAAATTGCTTTAGATCGATAAATAATATATAATAAATTGTAAATTTCTCATTTTGTTTAATAAAAAAATCAGAAATCTAATTTTTATATCTCATTTAAAATTTAAAAGTTATAGAAAATAAATACTAGAATATATTGCAAATATTTCTTTGAGAATATCTCTATTTCTAAAATTATTAAATTTCTACAGACCATTTGTTTCACTTTTAAAATTATTTTTCTTTTAAAAAAGAAAATTAGAAAAAAAAGGAAATCAAATATTCATATCCCATTTATTTTTATTTTTTAAATGGAAAATAAATACTAAAATCTATTGTAAATTTCTAAAGATAATTATGATGGTTTGATTTGGATAGAAGGAACTGAAAATCTCGAGAGTATACTACAAATATCCATTTAATTTGAAGATATGACACAATCTTTTGTAGTCTCGACAAAATCTCATAAGGTTGTTGTAAATCTCCGGAAACACCATGTTATTCCGGCTGGGTACTCTATCACCAAAAATTTATAGTATACAACATTTAAACACTATGTATTATCAACACTTGTTTATGTTTTATTTATTCATTCTTAATTCCTACCAAAAAAAATTAATTCATTCTTAATTTTGTTATTTTATACTTTTTATACGGTAGTACCAGTTTTACCAGCTTTATCTTAGTTATGCCAGTTTTACTCTCTTTTTTACACATCTAGTGAAAGAAAAATCAAACATTACTAGATTTCAAAATAAGTTTCAAGACAGAGTTTTGACATAAAAAAATTAGTACTACATAAACCAAACATAATTCATAAATAAATCAAACATGAACATTAAAAGAATCTTAAAATAATAATCATTGGAGTGCTTGTCTCCGTCGCCTTTTATTCCGCCTTCTAGGTTGAGTTTTTTGTTACTTTCTCCCAGTAGATGCAAACCTTTTTACTCTTCTTCTTCCCCTCTTTGTTTTCCGATTTGGCAGAATGATCTGCACATCTTTGACGTCATCCGGGACATCCCACCGATACTTATCCGGTATTAAATAAATTGTCTTGTAATATGCCATTGCCCACAATTCCATCAAAATAATACTTATGTAACACATGCGAACCGGATTTCCGGTTTGTGCATCGATCGACACCAAGGAAGGGAATCAATCGATGCTCATAGTTGGTTCACGTACGGGTTAATTCTAATGTCTCCAGTTTGACGCGGTTTGATGGGGAAATAACCTAGGGCTCACCCATAAAAGGGAGTTTGACGCACTAGAGCCCTTGTTGGCCATTTTTCATTCTAGAGAGAAGACCGTTAAAGATTTCTTGGTGAGATCGTTCTGTTACCAAATGAGAAGGTTCGTGTACCTGTTTTGGTGTGTTTCGAACATGGAGAAGAAGATCTGAGCGTGGTTGTCGAGTAGAGGTCGTTAGAAGGCTTGGTTCTTGATGTTCTTCGTCAGTTTTGTCATATGTCTACTAATCTTGTTTAATTTAGTTGTTTTTCTTTTGTTTGTTGATTTCTTTTGAGTCAGTCAGTTTGTTTTATTGAGTCAAAATGCTTGTTGAGAACTATGAGCTTTACTTAGGGAATTGCACCATGCTTGATTCATTCTCTTAGGACCATTTAGCATTGTTTAAGGATATCTTGGAAGTTTAGAAAAAATCATGACTTGATCACTTCAATAATTCCTTTCAGTTTGAAATTTGGATGATTTGAGCCTGACCTTGCTTATTTGGGATTAATATGAACTTATTATATGTCACTTAGGGGGTTGATAATCATGTAATGGATCATACATTCAGAGTTTAGTTTACACCATTTTTACCACTCTTCGTTCATCCTCTTCAGCCATCCGATCCTCTCGTGAGCTTCCTTCACCCCAACTGGTTGCTTTTGAGAGCAAACATACTCCTCAAAATCGTAATCGTCCGAGTTGTCTCCCTGTTCTTGCCCAGTCGGCTCTTTCTCTTCTGCCTCGGACTCCTCCTGCGGGTTGTACAGCTCCTCCAAAGGTGGTGTGAAGTCTATGTTGTCTCCTAGCTGGATTTTGGTGCACACGACGTTAGGCAGAATCATTTGGGTGGCTCTGGCAGCTGGATGGATGAAACAAGTTTTTATTATGGTGGTGAATGATGATGAATGTATGCAATGGTGAGATATGAATGGAATGATGGGTGGGTGTTTCAATTCCCCTTATGCTGTTGCAGTATAAGAGGTATCAATCCCAAATGAGTGTTTGTGAACAATTAAGATATGCATAAGAATCTAAGTTAAGACAAATGTGAAGATTGTTTGTCACTAACAATCCTAAGATGGAAATGTAAAATGCAGAAAATAAACTACAAGAACTAAGAACTAGATGCAAATGAAACTGAATGATTGTAACAGTAATGAAGCAAGAACAGAAGTAGGAACTACTACTAATGAACTAATGCAAGACAGGTAATGAACTGAAAACTAAATGAATGCAACTAAAATGAAACAGGAATGAAACAGGACAATCACAAATCATAAACAAGAATTCTGGGGATGAACTCGAGCAAGCACTCGACCGAGTGTAGGTCGAGTACAGGGTCGAGCTAGAATAATCCGGAAAACAGAGCAATGCTAGAAAAACAGAGCAACACAAGAACGAATCAAACAACAAGCAAGCAACAGGATTAAGACTAAGATATCAATAAACAAAGAAGGCCTTGAGGAGGGATTCATGGGCTAGACTAATGAATGAGGCTATCACACTTTGGCCAACAAATCTCAAGCAAAGCTTTGAGCTAATCTCTAGACACATTAATCTAAGACAAGCTTCTTCCACTCTCATGGCAAGAATCAATCAAACCTATGCATCTCTAGACTTGTTCTCACAAAGTAAAGAATCTACACAAGCAGGCATTAAGCAATATGTCTCATACCAAGCAAAACCTCTAATCTCTTAGCAAGCAAGATGGTAAGCTCTAGATCTAGCCTTATCTATGCCTCTTAAACATTGGTGTGATGCTAAGAAGCTTAAGATCAGATCCTACCCTCTCAGATATAGGATCAGCATTAAGAACATCTACCCTAGAAGAGATCTACAACAATCAAGCTTGACCAAAGCAAACAAACCTCAAACAAAGCCTAGCCTAACCCATCCTCAAGATCCTAAGGAAACTACTCACAACAATACATGATGAACAAAGTCAAAAACCCAGAAAATATTGAAACTTGCATTATCAGAAAGATGAAACAAAGATCTTCAAAATTAATGAAAGGATCAAACTCAAATTCTCAATATTAAGAAAGTTATGAAACTAACAATATTGAGGAATTTAGTCTTTTTCAAGTAAAATCTAAGAAAAATAAAAGTGCAAAAACGAATAAATCCCAAAAGGGTAAAACTAGGTTTTGAGAATATCTAAAAAGCTGGACCCTTCTGGTGGCTGCAGGTACAAGGCTTTATATAGGAGGGGAGTGGAAGCCCTAAAAATACAAAAAGTCAAAGTAGTCAACGGCTCGGTCAACTCGACCAGTGCTCGGTCGAGTGGCTAGGTCGAGCTGGCTTCTCTCGTGCAATCTCCACTCGGTCGAGTCCTCCTCAGCACACGGTCGAGTTGGACTATGGACCTTGGTTCTTCAGCCTTAACTCCCTTGTTTCCTCCTCATGATTGCTTCACATCTCTTCTCCATTGCTTCCATGCTCCTTAAGCTCCAAAATCACCTGTTTATGCATGAAAAGATGCAAATGCAATGCAACTACACTCTAATGCATGATTAGTCCTAAAGCTACACAATAATGGTGAAAATGGATAGAAAAAGATGCAAAAGATGTGAATAAACTAAGGGAAAACATGGTAAAATATATGAACATCAACACCCCCAAACTTAGTCTTTGCTTGCCCTCAAGCAAATAAACAAGACATAAGAAGGTAGATGAGGTTTAAAAGTGGGATCTCAGCTCCTTAAGCTTGCAAATAGACCATCTAGTATCAATGTCCAAGTTACTAATACTATGATGCAAGTTGAATGAGCTGGAATTTAAAGACTTTAGACAAGCATATCACAACCTTTACTGATTTGAGCCTAAGACATCCACATGCATTCAAATCAACCATTTCCTTTAACATTCATTAAACAAGAACATGAATCAACTCTATGCAATGCTTAAACTCATTTGGCTTGGTAATAAAGGGTTTTGAGACAATGATGGTCTCTTTTTTTAGAGTGGGGCTTATCAATATCAAGGTTCTCTCATGAAAATGGATTGAGCTTTAGAAGAATGCTAAAGGTAAGAACACCTAAACTCATACAAGAATAAAACCTTGTCTACCCAAAGGTACCCAAAGTGTTTATCCTAGCAATCTAAACCCTTATGATCCTAGTGCTACCCTTTGCTTCTTCTTTTCTCTTTAACCCTTTTCTCTTTTGGTTTTCAAGTCTTAGGAGATGTTTCTTATTTGATCTTTCTAGTGGAATGGGGGATTCTTTCTTATTGCTATGGTTCTCTTTTCTTCTTATTCTTAAGACATAAAAGCATTTTGCTAGACTTTTCTTTTCTTTCTTTTCTTTTTCTTAACTAGAACCATCTTAATCAACACTTTACTTCCCATCCTTTCACTAGACTTTGCTTAAACACAATCTCCTCTTAAAGACTCTACCCTTTTTCTTTCTCTTTTCTTTCTTTTCTTTTCAAAACAGCCAAGTCCCAAACCCAACAAGTGAACCACCTAGTCCTATCTAGTTTGAAAAATGCAAACTAGAACTACACAAGGTCTTACTCTTGTCAGTTCAAACCTAACACTTTCTACCAAGCTCAATCCCAAAAATAGGCCTCACACACTCAAGAACAAACAAGGCTTGAAAGAAGGTTTGGTTTAGGGGTAGGGGAACTGATCTTAATGATTTAATCAGCTACTTGGATCAACAAGAGTGGTAAAAAGGAGAAAGATGATCCAAGTATGTATATGGTATCCATGAGTTTAAAGCAATGCACATATTGATAATTAAAAGTCAATATTAGGTTCTTATAAAATAGGAAATGGTTTCAAATCACAACATGCTTCAATTTAGATCAAATGCAATGCAAGAATTCAAGCTTGGTTCAATCTTATGCTTCCTACTACTCAACTAGCATCAAAGTACTAATAACTTGGGCATTGATCCTAGTCTAGTGAATAGGCTAGCTAACAAGGAAATACTCATCATAGATCCCTAATGCAAATATTATACAATTCTACATGAAACATGCTAAACAAGATCCTAATATGCAATGCAAACTACATGAACACTCTTTTTTTATGAAGATTTTTTCAAAATTTTTCAAATTTTTATGGTTTTTCTATGCCTTAGATGCTAATGCAAGTGCTAACATGATGATGATAAAAATTTGAAATAAGAACACAAAACACAACATCAAATGCTATCTCAAACCCTCCCCCAAACTTAAATCACACAGTCCCCTGTGTGAAAAAGTTGTGAGAGGATTCAAGATTTAAACACAACACAAAACACAATATGAAATGCAATGGTATAAACAATGGTAAGGTGATAGTGGTACCTTAGGGATTGTGGAAGAAGTTGTCCACATCCATCTGCATGCTATCATAGGAGTAGTTGGGGTCAGGCTGGTGGCTTGGAGAAGGACTTTGGGGCAGCTCGACAATGCCAATCGACCTTGACTCGGTCGAGTACGTGTCCGAGTGGGGGGGGTCGAGCTGGACTGCGAATCTCCATATCTTGAGTCTTCCTCTTCTATTCAGACTCCCTAGCTTTCCTAACCATGAAAACACCAAAGCAAAAATCAAAATGCCAAAATTCCAAAGCAATATATACAGGGATACCTTAGGGACTTCCTCCCTAGTGAGCTTGTTTAAAGTCACTAAGCTTGACTTTGATGCCTTTTCAGGCTTGAGTTAGAGACCAAGGAGGTGATGAAATCCCCCCTGGTTCTACTTGATAACCCTTGTGTTCCTTCTTGATTACTACCTCCTTAGCACTTGAACCATGTTTCTTTTTAACCTTGAGCTTTGGCCTTGCTCTCTTCAAAGTCCTTTTGTTCAGCTTGACTTGGAGATCCTTGACTAAAGCAGTCAGTTCTTGAACAGAATTCTTAAGCTTCTCCACTGAATCTTCTTGAAAGGTTAGCTTACCCCTTGAAGCAGTTTCCTCACTTGAGACCTCATGATCCTCCTTTCTTTTGATAGTGTAAGGTGGATCATATTTTGAAGGCAGATTAGTGGGATTGTTGATGTCAAACTTTATAGTGAAGTCTTCAGTCAGGTGGTGCTTGATAGTCCCCATCTTCACATCAATAACAGCCCCAGCTGTAGCTAAGAATGGCCTTCCCAAGATAAGAGGGTCTTCACGCTCTTGTTCCATGCTCATGATTGCAAAATCAGTTGGGATCCTTGCTTCTCCTATTTTGATAGGGAGGTTTTCAATCACTCCAACCACATCCCTCTTGGATCCATCTGCTAGACTGACATAGTAGTTGCTGTCCTTGAAGTCCTCATACCCCAACTTCTCAGCCACTGAGTATGGCATCAAGCTCACTGAAGCTCCTAAATCACAAAGGCACTTATTCAAGTGCATGTAGCTGATGGAACAGGGTAAGTTGAATGAGCCTGGATCTTCAAGCTTTGTTGGTACAATAGCTTTCCCAATCTCTTTTAAATCCTTCATATCTTGGTCATGAGCCCTCTTCTTTGACATCTCAAGTAAAAAATCCTAATAGAGAGGGTATGGAGCATACTGTTCCAAAGCAGGTCCTCTCTCTTCTTCTTGGTAAGCAATGATGACCGCTTGTATGGCCATCACTTTCTTCTTCTCAATTACACCCTCTTCTTTCAAGGCTTTCTCTTTCTCTTGTTGCAAAGCTATCTTCTCCTTTTTCTCAATGATCTCCCTGAGTTCTCTTATCTTTTGTGCCTTGAAACGCCCTGGGAATGGTAGAGGTGGTTTGTAAGCAGGAGGAATGTATCTAGCAGGCTTAACAGCTTCTGTGTCTTCAACTCGATCAGTCACTCGATCAGGTACTCGATCGTGTGTGTGGTCGAGCACCTGGTCGAGTTGTTTCTCTGCTTCAGTTTGCTCAGTAAAACCTTCACTCTGGGCTTCAATTAGTGATGAATCCTCCCACCCCTGAACCTCACTGCCCTCAGTGACATATTCTNTTCCTCATGGAGATGGATAGCTTTAGCAGTGAACTCCCTTTGGTTTTGAATAGCTTGTTGAGGATGTTGGTGTGGCTTAGGAGCTAAAGTAGAAGCAATGGAGCTCTCCATGTACTGGAATGAAGAGGTCAGACTCTCAAGCTGGTGACTCAGGTCATGAGAATATTAATTCAATTTTTGGTTCAGCTCTTCAAACTGCCTTGCCTCCTCAATCTGCTTATTGGCTTGCCCAAGCAACAATTGTTGCATCATAGTGCTTAAGTCAGGTTCTTGGGCTTGGTAGGTCTGAATCATAGGAGTGGGACACCATTGAGTCTGGAAACCTTGTTGCTGGTTCATGGGTGCATAATAGAACTCACTGCCTTGAAACATGGTTACTGACTCGAACAGACACTCAGTCGAGCACAGGCTCGAGTTGATGGTCGAGTTGACTGGGAAGTGTTGTGTATTTAGATCCGGCGTCTGACTCGATCAGGTGCTGGATCACGACTCGGTCGAGTGGTGGTCGAGTGGATGGTCGAGCTGGCAACTGAAAATCAATCATAGACAAGCAGGAGAAGAAACAAGAGCAGTAGTGAACAAGTGGTTATACGAACTTAATCTTAGACGTCTAATGATCCTAATTGTCACAGAAACACACTCAAATGGGCAACGGCGCCAAATTGAAACAAGTTTTTATTATGGTGGTGAATAATGATTAATGTATGCAATGGTGAGATATGAATGGAATGATGGGTGGGTGTTTCAATTCCCCTTATGCTGTTGCAGTATAAGAGGTATCAATCCTAAATGAGTGTTTGTGAACAATTAAGATATGCATATGAATCTAAGTTAAGACAAATGTGAAGATTGTTTGTCACTAACAATCCTAAGATGGAAATGTAAAATGCAGAAAATAAACTACAAGAACTAAGAACTAGATGCAAATGAAATTGAATGATTGTAACAATAATGAAGCAAGAACAGAAGTAGGAACTACTACTAATGAACTAATGCAAGACAGGTAATGAACTGAAAACTAAATGAATGCAACTAAAATGAAACAGGAATGAAACATGACAATCACAAATCATAAACAAGAATTCTGGGGATGAACTCGAGCAAGCACTCGACCGAGTGTAGGTCGAGTACAGGGTCGAGCTAGAATAATCCGGAAAACAGAGCAATGCTAGAAAAACAGAGCAACACAAGAACGAATCAAACAACAAGCAAGCAACAGGATTAAGACTAAGATATCAATAAACAAAGAAGGCCTTGAGGAGGGATTCATGGGCTAGACTAATCAATGAGGCTATCACACTTTTGCCAACAAATCTTAAGCAAAGCTTTGGGCTAATCTCTAGACACATTAATCTAAGACAAGCTTCTTCCACTCTCATGGCAAGAATCAATCAAACCTATGCATCTCTAGACTTGTTCTCACAAAGTAAAGAATCTACACAAGCAGGCATTAAGCAATATGTCTCATACCAAGCAAAACCTCTAATCTCTTAGCAAGCAAGATGGTAAGCTCTAGATCTAGCCTTATCTATGCCTCTTAAACATTGGTGTGATGCTAAGAAGCTTAAGATCAGATCCTACCCTCTCAGATATAGGATCAGCATTAAGAACATCTACCCTAGAAGAGATCTACAACAATCAAGCTTGACCAAAGCAAACAAACCTCAAACAAAGCCTAGCCTAACCCATCCTCAAGATCCTAAGGAAACTACTCACAACAATACATGATGAACAAAGTCAAAAACCCAGAAAATATTGAAACTTGCATTATCAGAAAGATGAAACAAAGATCTTCAATATTAATGAAAGGATCAAACTCAAATTCTCAATATTAAGAAAGTTATGAAACCAACAATATTGAGGAATTTAGTCTTTTTCAAGTACAAAATCTAAGAAAAATAAAAGTGCAAAAGGAATAATTCCCAAAAGGGTAAAAACTAGGTTTAGAGAATATCTAAAAAGCTGGACTCTTTTGGTGGCTGCAGGTACAAGGCTTTATATAGGAGAGGAGGTGGAAGCCCTAAAAATACAAAAAGTCAAAGTAGTCAACGGCTCGGTCAACTCGACCAGTGCTCGGTCGAGTGGCTTGGTCGAGCTGGCTTCTCTCGTGCAATCTCCACTCGGTCGAGTCCTCCTCAGCACACGGTCGAGTGTCTGGTCGAGTGTGCGGTCGAGTTGGACTCTGGACCTTGGTTCTTCAGCCTTAACTCCCTTGTTTCCTCCTCATGATTGCCTCATATCTCTTCTCCATTGCTTCCATGCTCCTTAAGCTCCAAAATCACCTGTTTATGCATGAAAAGATGCAAATGCAATGCAACCAAACTCTAATGCATGATTAGTGCTAAAGCTACACAATAATGGCCTAAATGGATAGCAAAAGATGTAGAAGATGTGAATAAACTAAGGGAAAACAAGGTAAAATATATGAACATCAATGGACAAACTTGAAGAGCAACATGTCGTTTAGCCTCTCATAGGCCAAGAATCTCGCCAGTGTTAGGTACTCTATGTCCAGCCATCTCGGGTCATGTACTACTCCCTTCAAAGGCACATCGCAAGCCACCAAAATTAGTGTAACCAGTCCTCCTATGGAGATCTCTCCAGCTCCCTCTCTTCTCTTAGTTTTCATTGCCCATGACTTGAGGTAAAGGAACTGATCGAGCAGCACAAAGACCATACTAGTGTCTGCAGCATCTCCAACTAGCGGTGTACCATCTCTAGCATTGTCTAACACTCCACACAAGGCAATGTCTAGCAGATGGAGCTCATGGTCATTCACATTCCCAGTCTCCTTTCTAGCGAACAAGGTGCAAGCTAGGGACTTGTGAAAATACCTCAAAACAGGGCTCCTTATTTGAGCAGACTTGTAGCTTGTAGACTTGTAAGGGAGCTTGTCACCTATTGTCAGCCATATGGACTTCATCTCCTCCTTGCTCACCTCCATGCCTTCTCCACTCCCAGCCTTGAAACCATATAGCTTCTCCATCTCCTTGAAGGTAAGCCGGTAGTCCTTGTTTCGCACGGAGAATGTGATGAACCCGATCCCCCCATCAGGTAGTAGGGTCGGGTGGTCTTCGAAATAACGTAACCGCAGCGTGGAGAGGAAGTGAACTGTCTCTTCCTCAGAAGCCTCGAGGTTGGCTCCCATCATCTGGCCCAGGTGGCACATGTTGAACAGGAACTCAACGTCTCTAGCGATGCCCAACTGCTTCATCGTTTCTCGGTGAGGGTAGCAGGTACCAACAAAATTCATCTTGCGGAAGACCTTGAAGAGCTTGGTCGGAGTCTCCACCTCTTTCCGCTTTAGCCTGCGCGAAGCCTGGCGTGTGCGTTCTCTCTGCTCCTCCTCTCGGTCACGGCTCTCCTCCTCTGTGTCTCAATCCTCTTCCTCAGCTGCTCTCTCGGCCACCTTCTCCCTTTTAGAGGCTGGTCTCTTCCCTCTTGCAACTGCAGCTTTACTTCTTAACCGCGAGGTTTGGATCTTCTCTGGTTCTCCTCCACTGGCATCAGAATCGATCTCCATAGGATCAGTAACAGTTCTCTCGGACGTAGACATTTCCCTACGTCGAGGAGATCGGCGAAAAACACTCGCCACCGGCCTTGGTGAGCGAACTCGGAGGTCTGCATGATCCATTGCTCGAGCACCGGATTGGGTGACAGATCGGGTTAAGCATCGGGTTGGAGAAGCAAAACGTCCAGCCAACGGTTGGGAATGCAGAACCTCTCTTCTTCCTTGGGATTTGCGAGGTTTGATGGCATCACCTCCGGTTCTAGCAGCAGCGGAGGTTGATCTGCTCCCCTTTTTTTGGTAGGTCTTCATCTTTGGTGCCATTAGTAAAATCCGTACAAAGAAAGAAAAGTTAAACTCGAGATCAATAGGGTTAGTTCCCAAAAATCTTATAACACTCGAGTTTGAGAGAGAAGAGATAAGAAGACAAAGAGTTTTAGGGTTTAGAGAGAACTTATGGAGTTGTGAGGGTTAGGCTCCTTAAATAGAGAGGGTTGGCTTCTTGGGCTTCTCCGAGAGTGGGCTAGGGTTTGTGGAATTCGGACTCCACTCGCCACCCAAGTAGGAACACGATCAGGCGCGTCGGGTACGGATTCGGGTTGAGCCTCGGGTTCCCCAAAATTTCCTTTCTCACTTTTTTTTTCACTTTTTTTAAAAAAAATGTAAATATGCAAAAATAGAAAATAAGATAAAATAAATAAATAAGAAGTAAAATAAAATAAAATAAAGGATACTTTTGGGACTTCCTCCCAAGTGAGCTTGTTTTAAGTCACTAAGCGTGACTCTTCATGCTCTTTAAGCATGGGGTTTAGGAGGGAGAGGTTTTGGAATCCACTCCACTGGAACAGACTGGCTCTACCAATCTTCCGGGTCTTGTCCTGGTTCCACAACAAATGTAGTGTTGACTTCTTTAAGATGCTTGACTCTTCTTTGCTTTGTCTTGGTGAAAAAGACTTGACCATCAATAGTTGGCCTTTTAATTCCTTTCTTGACGCCAAACTCCATCTTGAAATGCTCCCCATGCTCAATTCTGTTCTTGCCTTGTTTCACGTTGATCACTGCTCCTATTGTTGCCAAGAATGGTCTCCCTAGGATCAGTGGATCGTCCGCCTCCCTATGTGTATCAAGGATGATAAAATCAGTAGGAACTTCCACTCTTCCAATCCTGAGAGGCAAATTTTCCAAGATACCAATCGGATGTCTGATTGTTCTATCAGCTAGAACCAACTACAGACTACTCGGTTTAAAACTACTGAAACCCATCTTATTGGCAACTGATAATAGCATGATGCTGACTGAAGCTCCCTGATCACACAAGCAATTGTTGAATATACTAAGACCTATTGAACTCGGGAGAGTAAAAGAGTCAGGATCCTCCAATTTCTCCTCGATTCGCAGCTCAGGATCTAAACACACTCCACTCCTCAATATTGCATTCCCAATTTCCTTGACAGCTTCCTTAACCTCAATCTCCAGCTGAGCTGCCTCCTTGGTAATTTCCTCTTGAAGTTCGTGTGGTGGCAAGAGCTTAGGAGGTGGAGCTTTTCGCTTGGCCATATGCTCTGCAAGCACCTCTAATTGGATGTCAAGAGCAGCATTGAACCTTTCTTCTAGTTCCCCTTCTGCTGCTACAGGCAGTTGAGGGTGATCTGTCATCTGAACATCTACTCGATGTATCAACCGATCACCATCATTGGGTGAGTCATCAGGTTCTACCTCGGGTGGTTCTTCGATTTGTGATTCTCGAACAAGTGCTCGATCGTTAACTCGATCAGTCTCCTCGGGTGAAGGCTCAGGTTCATACTCGGATATGTAGTAATGGGACTCATTCATCCCATAATGATCCATAGCCTCCCCATCTTGAACATCACTGTCATCATCATAGTCATCATCAAAGAAAATGGCTTGGGCAGTGGCATAATCCTTTGGGTTCTGAACAGCTTTACCTGGAAGCTGGTTGATTTTTGGAGGTGGTTGGTTGTTGTGGTGGCCCTCTAGGTACCTCAGCTTAGTGTTGAGCGAATCATACTTGGCAGTCAAGTCATTATATCCAGAATCGATCTTCTTGCTCATCTCCGTAAACCATTTTGCGTTGTCCATAATAGCCGATGCCTGATTTTGAATCATCTGCTGAATTAGGCCGCGTAGGTCAGCTTCTTGTGATTAGTTCTGCGGGCCTTGTTGTTGTTGTAATCCAGGTTGTGCAATGGGTTGGTGGTAAATGCCAGAGTACTGCTGCTTAGGAGCATAGCCTTGATTGTATTGCACAAAAGGCTTTCGCTGGACCTGGTTCCCTTGAACTGTTGATGGGTAGAGTTGTCTTGAGGATTGGCAACATTCGGGTTACGGTAAGACAGATTCGGATTCGGCTTGTAGTTGTTGTACCCTTTGTTGTAACCTCCTTGGTTGTTGATGTAGTTCACATCCTCTAGCTGAGCATTCTCCCCATCTTGTTGGAAAAACTGCTCTTTCTCTTAGATTGCATGAATATGTTGCTGCTGGTTGAGGAGCTTATCGAGCTTGTCATTGAGGGCTTTCATGTCCCTCTTGTACTTGGCATCTTCCTCTCCAGTAGATCGCACAGTGCGATCGTATTCTTCATTGTAATGCCCTGCAGATTGAGCCAAGTTCTCCACTAGGTCCCAACCTTCATCAACATCCTTGTTGAGGAAGTTTCCATTGGTTGCTGTGTCCAGCAACATCCATATCTTAGGGACCACTCCTCTGTATAGTGTACTTAGCAATGAAGCATTGTTGAATCCATGATGAGGGCATCTGGTAGTGTATCCCTTGAAACGTTCCCAAGCTTCACTGAATGTTTCATTGTTCTTCTGAAAAAAGCTGGAAATGTAATTTCACAGCCTTGCGGTTCTGGAGTTGGAGAAGAATTTGGCTAGAAACGCCTTCTTGCACGCTTTCCAAGTGGTGATAGACTCCTTTGGGAGTGATATCTCCCAGATTTGTGCTTTGTCTCCCAAAGCGAATGGGAAAAGCTGGAGTTTGAATCCATCATCACTAACTCCATTTCTCTTGGTGAGGCTACAGACCCTATCAAACTCATCCAGATGGTCCAATGGGTCCTCCATTGGCAATCCATGAAATTTGTTGCTTTGTATCATCTGGATGAAACTACTCTTTATCTAAAAGTTGTTGTTCTGAACAGCAGGTGGAACAATGTCATGTCTTTGAGTGTGAGTAGATGGAGCATCTCCTGCTCCTATGTTGGTCCTCTCTTGAGGAGCTGGTGGACGATTATGATTGTTCATTGTCTCCTCAATTGTTGGTGGTTGTGGTTGCTGGACTTGTTGTTGACGGAGTAACCTTGGTCTGTCGATGTTGTTAATGAAAGGACTCAAGTGTTGGCTACCCTTGGATTGTGTTTGCGTGCACAAGCAGATGACCGAGTGGGTACACGAAGGTCAACCCGATCCAGGTGATCGCGTGACGGGTCGGGTGGGTGCTCGGGTTGTACCTGAAATGCAAAACAAACATACATGAAAGTAAACAAGTCGGTACCGAACCAGTGTATAATAGAACTTTGATCTAGCAAGTGCTGAAATCCTAAACGTAGCAAATTAACTTCAACCAAATGGCAACGGTGCCAAATTGGTAACAGGTTTTTCAACCAGGGTATCAATTCCCTATGCAGCTGTAGTACAATGGGTTATCATTCCAAATGGTTGTTATGCTAGTAGATGAGATATGATCAGAACTGTGCAAGTCAAGCCAAGCAATAAATGGTTTTGATCTAACAGTCCTAAAATAAATAAAAGAAAGCAAATAAACAAGAACGACACAACCTAAGCACTCGATGCAAGCATTCGAGTACAGGATCGGGTGGGGTGATCAAGTAAGCAAGATAAGTATGAACAGCTCAAAGGGTTACACGAAGCTGGTGATCGAGTACCAGTTCGGGTAAGCGGTCGAGTGATGAATAAAAATGTAACCAATCAAAATGCGAAAGCTTCTAAGGATGGGGTAATCGACTCCTAAGTGCTCCTGACCAATATTGATGTCCTACATGCCTCAAGCAAATATTCCTTTTACAATGAATCTCTAAAATCTTGTTAAATCTCTAAAATCCTTAGGCTAAGTGAGTAAAACTCTATCTTTTGATACAATGCAATTTTCGTTTATCTATGCTTTGATGTTTTCTGCAATGAATTCCGAGTAGTGAAACAAAGTTTCTAGGCATGGGATAGACAATTAGGTGTTCTTGATCGGTTATGATGTCTTAGCTTGATTGTTTATGTTTTATAAATTCCTTTCTAGATTGGTGTTCTTAATGCTATCAATAAACCGAGAGGGTGAGATTAGATCTAAGGTGTTTTACCATCGAGAGGTGTAGATGAAATGTTTGAATCAATCAATGCTAGAGATTTACTCACTTAGCCTAAGAGATCAGATGTGTAAGGAGTTTATTGACAATAATGAATCGGTTTGTATTGCCTGCTTGTCATGTTTCTCCAACGAGAGTTGGGTAGGGAAGTGATCAAGGTTGATTGTTTCTATCACGAGAGTAGAAGTAAAGAGTACAAAGTAGAAATCTAAAAAGATAGCAAAAAGATGTAAAATAAATCCTAACAAAAGTGAAAAAATGTTTGAGTCGCTCAAGATCTCTCTCAGAAGCTCTCGCTCTCTGGTTTGAGTGTCTGCGGCTTGCTAGGGCGAAAGGAAGAAGAGGGGGGTTTATATATGGAAACCCCTTTGACCTAGCTTCCAAGTCCTGCCCGAGGGCCTGCTCGATGGGTTGCACGAGGATGAGGTCGGGTTTCTCCTCGGGTAGGTCTACAGATTGTTCTTCCTTCTCTCGGATCCTCCTCGATCGGGTTGGGGTTCGGACTGTTCTTCCAGCTTGATAGCTCCTTCGAGTACATGCTCAGATTTGTCCTTGTTTCCCCCCATTTTAGGCTCTAAAGCACTTATTTTCATCCAAAGTATGCAAATGCAATAATGCAACACCCTAAATGGCCTAAATGCGAATTCCTACAGTTAATGGCCAAAAAATGCTAAGGTAAGGGTATAAACAATGCAAAATATGGACAAAAAAGGATGCTTAAAACATGCAAATTAGAGAGTTATCACATGTGTTGGGTTTTCATGATTTAGTTCTTTTGATGAAATTTTTTGAGATGAGAACCGGTTCCACTCCCCCGTATATATATAAGTATAAAAAACAGAGAAAGATAAAAAAAAAATAAACAAAATGGGAAAGGAGTAACAATGGAACCGAAAAACTCATAGTACTCTTATTTATTTATCAAAAGCATCTAGAAAAATGATGATTTGTTTGAGGTTTTGTGTTGGTTGGTTTGATCCAAGTTAGAGGGAAGTTGTGTACCTCCTAATTGGTTTGTGTCTCACTGTGATTTTGTATAATGATTTGCATCCGTTTGTATTGCTGGAAACCTTAAACACTTTAGCCACCTTGAAATTATCTTTACACCTAGACCATAATGTGTTTGATATCCCCTTTTTGAGAGTGCACGCATTTACTAATGAATGTTAAAAGGTTAAGTTGTCTGAGTCTGCAAGTCTTTGTGATCTTGGGATTTAATGAAGTTGCTACGGTCATGGCAAAGTACGATTTAGTACGGTTTGATATGAGATTTGTGATAGTGGTTTGCAGGCAATTGTTTGAGAGCATGATCCCAAAAGAATATGTGAGTTGTCATGTTTTCAAACCTCTTTCCTTGGCAAAGGTTTTTGTTTTGCTTGAGGGCAAGCAAAGATCTAAGTCAGGGGGAGTTGATATATGGTGTTTTTATTGGTTTTGAGTCTTTGTCTTCTCTCTTATTTTATATCTTTTATTGAGTCAAAGCATGTTTTTGGAGTCTTTTAGTTCTTTATCGAGTCTTTACAGGTTTTAGGACACTTTGGAGGAAATTGGAGCAAAATGAGCCATTCTGGATACAAACAAGCATATGAGATGGATGTTGGTTCACGTTAAAACCCGCCTACCAGAGAAACCTGCCTACAAGATAAACCCGCCTGCCTGAGCGAAGATGTCTAAACCGGCGAGTTTTACGTTAAACCCCGCCTACCAGAGAAAACCGCTTGGCTGAGGAGCGAAGTATGAACCGGCAACTTTCACGTCAAAACCCGCCTACCTGAGATACCCACCTGGCTGAGAAGCGAAGTCCGAACCGGAAAGTTTCACGTCAAAACCTGCCTACATGAGATACCCGCCTGCCTTCATAACTCTATAAATACTTTTTATTTGTTGAGAGAAAACCCTTAAGTTTTATTCTACGTTTTCTTTCTGCAACCCGAGACTTTTTGTAAGCCACGCTTTTGGGATTCTAGAGATTCATCCTTATTGACAATTTCGAGAAGATTTCTAAACCCTTATTCATTATTTCTGCAATTTAATCATGTTTTCTTCATCTATGATTTTTATTTTCTCTTTTTCTATGTGTGAGTAGTTCTTCAATTGGGTATTAGGGTTCCAACTAGGAGATTCAATGAATGGATGTTTTAATTGTTGTTTGGAGTTCTTAATCCTTAGGTTCTTTGATTCACATGATCTTAATGCTCTGATCACCATGTTTTAGACTCTAGGTCTTTCTATGCATCAAAAGTGTTCGATAGAATGCTTGAATGAGTGTGAATTGAGCAATGTATTTCTAGCCTGCAAAAGTTGATGTTAGGATGCATTGTGAACTTAATGAACTTGATAGTAATGCGAATGTGGCTAGAAGGTTGAAAATGAAAGTTTAGCAAACTAATAGTCAAGTTTAGTTTCTAATGCCTTGAAAGAGGGTTAATTAGTCTATTCTTGTGTTCATGTTCTAAAATGGTTCTTAATTATCGAATTCCACTTATTGATCTCTGAAATACCCTATGACCCAATGTTTTAATTCCATAAGTTTAATCGTTTTATTTCTTGCATTTTTATTTACAATTTCTGAAACCAAATAAACTATCTTTCATTCGCTTTAGCTATATACAACTCTTGAAAATATTTAGTGTACCATTGGTCCTTGTAGATTCGACCCCGTATATACTGCTTTGCGGTTCAGTGTATCGGGTAATTACTCGAGCAATCAAGTTGGCGCCGTTGCAAGGATTTTCTCCTTGTTCCTATGATGTTTTTCCTGCTCCTCAAAATGCACATATACCTTCCCATTTGAAATCATCATGACTCCTTCTTCAATTATCTTCTTGTTAAACAAGACATCCTTCAAACAGTTCTTGTATGTTTTTGTATTCTTTATTGACTCTAGGAATGGGAGTTTGATGTGAAACTTGTTCATAACTTCATCAAGGCGAGCTTTCTCCTTTTCAGCTTGCCTTTTAGCTTCCCTTAGACAACCTGGAAATGGGAGCCTGGGAACATATGGAAGTTCTGCAACGTATGGTGGCTCAGTATCTCCTGCAATCTCATAATCTACAAAAACATCAACAACAAGAACTTCCATCTCAGAAATAATATTCTCATTTGCAGCTTCTTGAAGACCTCTCTCAGAAACTTCTCCAGGTTCTTCTTGAATCATTACAGCATAACAATGCTCCTTATTTTTTGGTTCACTTTTCCCTGGTAAAACACCTGATTGTCGCGTAGAGGCAGAGGAAATCTGAGCTACTTGGTTCTCAAGAGTTTTAACATTTGATGATAGCATCGTAAACATCCCATTGAGATCATTATACATACCATACACTTTAATGTTGATGTCAGATGCATTCTTGTTCTGACCTTTAAGGATCTGTCTCATCATCAATTTCATCTCAGTGTCGCCAGAAGAAGATGTAGAAGTGCTGCTCACAGGAGCTTGGTATCCTCCTTGGTAATTGTTGAACTGAGATTTTTGCTGAAAACCCCCTTGACTATACCCATTTCCTTGTCCTTTGGGCACAAATGGTAGCTTGAAGTTTCCTTGACCTGGAGCGAATTGCTTCTGCTGAAACTGTTGTGGTTAATAAATTTGATCCTGCGGGTTCTCAACGTTTATGCTTCGGTAAGACAGATTAGGGTGATTCATGTAGCCCTGGTTGAAACCATTGTTCTGATAGCCTTGGTTCACGTAATTCAGCTCAGCTTGTGATATCTTGTGTTTTTATGTGATTTTAAAGCTTAATTCTTCATTGTTTAGGTTGTTTAGGTTGTATTTTGCATTAAGTTTGGTATCTCAGGTGTTGGAGTAGAGATGTACAAATAAAGTGTGCTTTGGAGCCAAATAAGTCAAAAATTAGCAATATAATGGAAGACACACATTTGGATGCACACAAGATGATTGATGATTCGGAACCAGTCTGCAGTCCCTCAAAGATCCACTCGTATGAAGACCTTTCCTAGGGATTTAGCTCCAGAGTTCTTCACCAAAGTTATTGAAAATGGAGTAATATTTACAATGGAGGTAATTTCAGGCCAATCGAATGTGCGTGTAAAGAGTTATACGTGTTTTAGTGAACGTATATACAGCCAGAGTGAAGACTGGAGCCACAAGATAAAACGATCGACCATTTCGTGTGGTCGATCAACTCATCTCCAGACTTGAGTGGACTGCAACTTCAATAATCGACCATTTGGTTGATCGTAGGGTCGATCAACTTGTACTGGACTTGACCAGACTTCCGAATGGTCGATCAAATGTTATTTTTGGAACCAAATTCTGGTTTGTTCCGGTTTTCTCTGATTTTTTTATTCCAATCCGGTTTGTCCCGGTTTAGTTTCTTATTTTCTTATAAATACACTAACTTCTCATTAAGAGAGAACATCTTTTGTTTAGCAATTTTTAGGGGTTTTAAGCTTTGCTTTTCTGGGTTTGTTGAATCCTTTGTTGATTTTCCAGTTTTTAATAGTAATTTCTTTTTTATTTCTCCTATTCTACAATCTCTAATTATGATTTCACAAAGATCAAACCTCTACCTTTGTGTGATCATAACCATGAGTGAGTAGATCATTTGAACTTTGGGCTTGGTAGATTAGGGAGATAGATGATTGATCTTTGATGTCTAGGGATTTATTTATGTGATTCCTTTCTTGTTTGGTGATTATAATGCTAGATAGCCTTGATCAAGCATGAATCTAGACATTAGGATTTCCATGCCCATAAGGTGTTTGATGAAATTCCTGAACCAAACTATTCAAGAGTTTTGCATTCCTAGCCAATGGAAATTGATGATTAGGGTGTTTAGTGGTATAAATACTTGATTTTAATGCAAGTTTCTCTTGTGATTGCCTTTGGAAATTGTTGATGATTGCTTGATTTGCATAGAATCTTTATCATGGAAGTGAATTGATTTACATAAGTGTTCTTAGCCTAAGGATTATTCTTGATTGTTTGCTTAGACATCTAGGATTGATTAGCTATCTCCCAAGTCATTAACCTTGCCCAAGGTTCATTTGTTTTATCCTGATTCTAAAACTGTTCTTAGTTGTGTGTTTGCTTGCTTTTTGTTTGTTTGTTTGCTTTATTTAAAGTTGCTTCTAGCTAGTTGATACATAAAACAAACCTCCTTCTTATTAGCTTAGATTAAGCATTCATGTGTATTCCTGGTGTGTTGATCATTGCAAACTGAGGTTCGATAATTTAATTGATAAAAGTACTACATCAATTTGGCGCCGTTGCCGGAGATCGAAGCCGGGTCACCCGCGTGACAGGCGGGAATACTTACCTTTTTCTTTTGTTTTTATTTGATTTTAAAGCTTAATTCTTCATTGTTTTGTGCATATTCATGAGCATTTAGGTTGTATTTTGCATCAAGTTTGGTATCTCAGGTGTTGGAGTAGAGATGTACAAATAAAGTGTGCTTTAGAGCCAAATAAGTCAAGAATTAGCAATATAATGGAAGAAACACATTTGGATGCACACAAGATGATTGATGATTCGGAACCAATCTGCAGTCCCTCAAAGATCGACTCTTACGAAGACCTTGACTTGGAATTTATCTCAAGAGTTCTTCACCAAAGTTATTTGAAATTGAGTAAGCTTTACAATGGAGGTGAGTTCAGGCCAATCGAATGTGAGTGTAAAGAATTATATCTGTTTTAGTGAACGTATATACAGCCATAGTGAAGACTGGAGCCACAGGACAAAACGATCGACCAAATATGGTCGTTCGTGTGGTCGATCAACTCATCCCCAGACTTGATCGGACTTCAAACTTCAATAATCGACCATTTGGTCGATCATAGGGTCGATCAACTTGTGCTGGACTTGACCAGACTTCCGAAACTTGACCGATCGACCAAGCAATTGACCAATCGATCAAATATAATTTTTGGAACCAAAACCCGGTTTTTTCCGGTTTTTTCTGATTTGTTTTATTCCAATCTAGTTTGTCCCGGTTTAGTTTCTTATTTTCTTATAGATACACTAACTTCTCATTAAGAGAGATGATATTTTGTTTAGCAATTTTTAGGGTTTTTAAGCTTTGCTTTTCTGGGTTTGTTGAATCCTTTGTTGATTTTCCAGTTTTTGATAGTAATTTATTTTTCATTTCTCATATTCTACAATCTCTAATTATGATTTCACAAAGATCAAACATCTACCTTTGTGTGATCATAACCATGAGTGAGTACATCATTAGAAGTTTGGACTTGGTAGATTAGGGAGATAGATGATTGATCTTTGATGTCTAGGGCTTTATTTTTGTGATTCCTTTCTTGTTTGGTGATTATAATGCTAGATAGCCTTGATCAAGCTTGAATCTAGACATTAGGATTTCCATGCTCATAAGGTGTTTGATGAATTTCCTGAACCAAACTATTCAAGAGTTTTGCATTCCTAGCCAATGGAAATTGATGATTAGGGTGTTTAGTGGTATAAAGACTTGATTTTAATGCATGCTTATCTTGTGATTGCCTTTGGAAATTGTTGATGATTGCTTGATTTGCATAGAATCTTTATCATGGAAGGGAATTGATTTACATAAGTGTTCTTAGCCTAAGGATTATTCTTGATTGTTTGCTTAGACAACTAGGATTGATTAGCTATTTCCCAAGTCATTAACCTTGCCCAAGGTTCATTTGTTTTATCTTGATTCTAAAACTGTTCTTAGTTGTGTGTTTGCTTGCTTTTAGTTTGTTTGTTTGCTTTATTTAAAGTTGCTTCTAGCTAGTGTATTCCTGGTGTGCTGATCATTGCAAACTGATGTTCGATAATTTAATTGATAAAAGTACAACATCAGCTTATAGTTCCTCAGAACCATCCGCACCACCTTCCTGATAAACCTTACCATCACCATAATCATCACAGAAATTCAAACTCCTCTGATCTCTTCTCAAAAGGTGCTCCACTTTTGCACTCAACTCAGCAATCCGTTTTGATTCTCCTCCTCCACTGCTTCTCACTGTCTTATCATAATCAACATAATGATTACTATTACTAGAAGCTAGGTTATCGATTAAAATCTGAGCCTCTCCTTCGAATTTGGTCATGAAATCCCCATTGTTGGCTGTATATAATGCCACTACAAGAAAAATCAATATTCATATCACACGATAAATGTTATCGTATGTGTTTAATAGCGTTTTCATAAATGCTATGTCATCGGCAGCTATCTTAGGTGTCACCTCTATTATAGCGTTTTTGACATGTGCTATTATATGTTGTTCTTTTATAGCACTAATCAAATGATATCATATAGTTTTCCGTAACACATATTTTGTGCCATTTTATTTTATGTCATAGCATTTTTATTTTGCTATCTGGAGAGATTTAAATTTTAATTTGATTTTTATAATTTATATATTTGACCCCAGTTTTGCAAACTTATTTAAGTGGATCGATATAAAATTTTTTTTTTTTTTAAATATCATCAACCTACATAACATTAATTTAAACAAGTCTTACATATCATACAAGTCTTGTACTATGCTGCCAAGTTTTATCCAAAAAAGCTAACATTAAAACTTATAAGGATTGAGACAAACTTCGATATCTTCAGTCTCTTCTCCTCTATCTATTTCGCCTTCCCATCAAAAGCAGTACACATGTCTGAAGAACTGTTCCGGTTAGCATTACCGTCCATATTCCCTGTAATCATGTGTATCCACAATACTAAAGTGCTTTTGTGGTAAAGTGAAGAAAGATATTCACGAATCCAAAATGTTGACAGATAAAATAAAGACATTTTAGCTCAAACTCAAATATCTGAGACTTATGGATGAGTAGAATCAACATTAAGGTTTTCTATAAGACAAGTAGAGAATCGGATAAACAAAGCATTCACCCTTCTTAAACAGCTATCACAACTTATCCATCCAATGGTGCAAATAAGAATGATAATAGATGGGGTAACATCCAACTAAATATGCAAACATCCACTAATGGAAAGGTAATAAGATATATATAATTACCTTTGTATGGGCTTGTCACCAGCTTCTGGCCATTCCACAATCTCTGCAGGAGGGTTTTACTGAAAATAATTTCTTCTGTTACCTCTGCTTAGGCGCCTCTTCGCCTTCAATCTCATGTCGATGACGTAGTTATTCTTCACAGATTCCATATATTGATCAAACGGAACAATAAAGTCAGATGGGCTCGTCCTGTATCAAACAAAGCAGCAGTGGAGGAACATTAAGTAGAGAAATTCACTGCCAAGCCTTAGACAAATAGAGACAAGCCTTGAACATGAAACTGAAAAGAGAATTTTCTCTATCTCCATTAAAAGATGACCGTACACACCAAAACTCCTAAATTTGGGGGAAAAACAACAAAGCTAAGAGTAAAAAAAATCCTACAAACTTTTAGACTGAAGAAGCAGACAAATTCGAAATCGAGAATCAATGAATTTCTGACCTTGAAGAAAATCCATCAATTGAGAGGTTCCTTGGTGAAGATCGATCTCATAACCATTTTATAGACTATAGTCAAATGTCTTGAGCTTACTTGCAAGCCATTAGATGTCTGCTAAAAAACTCAAATTAACAAGGAATAGATCTTAGATCTGGTTCATCCTCAAAGAAGAACAAAAAAGTCTTCGGGGTACCTTCTCAAGAGTTTCAAGCTCCTCCTTTTGAGCTTCAAGCTCATCCTTTTGAGCTACAAGCTCCTCCTTCTCATGTCCACCTTCTTCTTCACATGAGTCTCTACTGCAAAATACAAACCATAATAAAAAAATCAGTCACTCTTCAATGGAGGAGAGAAACTTCAAAATTGCAGCAAATAAGAAGACATAATCCAGGAGACTAACAGCGACACGAGTAGTCGAGTATTAAACTCATCTACGAAACCATATTTATGTATGCGATGAAGAAAGCAACGTAAAGAAAAATTAAATCCGCTATCTATAGAGTCCCAATTCGAGATCTGAAAATGTTTAAACTATAGTAACAACAAACCACATGAGCTGGAATGTCGAGAGAGCATAGAAGAAGATAAAGAAGAAGAAGCATAAATGGCTGTTGGATTGGCCGTGAAATAGAACCCAACGGGACTAGCAGAGCCGGCTATTGATTGACGCGGAGAAGCAGCGACGACATCGGCAGCCAGGGTTTTGAGATGAGAGGAGACGCTTCTTATCCACATGGTGATGAAGACGGATCGAGAGGACAAAATGATTTGTGTTCTGATGAGACCGACGACCTAGGTATTGATTTGGGGATTTTTTTTCTTTTGATATTTCTCTCTTGTAGAAAAGTGTAAGTTTTTTTTTGGTTGCCTTTGGAATGTGGGACTTCAAATTTTTAGATCTACGATACATGGCGGTTAAGTGAATTTTTTCACAAAATATTGGCGGAATAAACAATTTTAGCTTTTCGCTTCGTGATTCTGTATCTTAGCGTTTATTTAGTGCTATCGTATAGTGATTAGAATAAAACATAGATATTTCATAGCAGTTCAGGAAAACGAGCTATCCTCGTATGCTATCAATGTTGATATTTCTTGTTGTGTGCCATCTTATACCTCTCATAAACTCCTCTATAGAATGTGTTGATAAGTAATTCTGGACTGAAACCATGGTGAAGACATTCTCTTTTTTAGTCCTTGAACCTTTCCCAAGCCTCGTGGAATGACTCAGTAGCACTTTGCAGAAAGCTTGAAATCTTGTTCCTTAGAAGAGTAGCCTTGTGTGGGTGAAATACTGCACCAAGAAAGCAGCCTTATACTCATCCCATGTTCGAACATTATCTCCCTTCAACAACTTAAACCAGCGATGAGCTTTATCACTAAGAGAAAATGAGAACAATCTGCATTCTTGTCGTACCACATATATCCTCAAAGTACTCCAAATGGTAAACTGGGTTCTCCGACGGTAGACCATGAAACTGATTTTGCTTCACAAGAGCTAACAGTGCTGGTTTAATCTCAAAATCATTTCTAGCGATTGGAAGATATTGGAAATATCCGCGGTACATCTCAGCGTTGGGAGCATCATGTTCCCTCAAAGTCTGTCGAACATTTGCTGGTCTTTGATTAAGAGCAGCTAAGCGTATAGTCTCGCGACGCAAAACTTCTCTTTGCGCAGCTGCACGAGCAGCTTCTCCATCAGCAGGAGGAATAATATTCCCAACATGAGGATTAATGTTAACAGGAAGAGGGTCCTCAAACTCTCTGATAACTCTCTAATTTACATGTTTTTAGCATCCCTTTTTGTCCATATTTTGCATTGTTCATACCTCTAACTTACCATTTTTAGGTCATTAACTGTAGGAATTCACTTTTAGACCGTTTAGGGTATTGCATTTTTGCATTTACATGTTTTGGATGAAAACAGTTTCTAAAGAGCCTAAAATGGGGAAAAACAAGGACAAACCCGAGCATGTACCCAAAGGAGCCATCGAGTTGGAAGAACAAGTCCGAACCCGAACACAATCAAGGAAGATCCAAGAGCAAGAAGAACACCCGAAGATCTACCCGAGGTGTAACCTGACCTCATCTTCGTGTACCCCATCGAGTAGACCATCGGGCAGGTCTGGGAAACTAGGTCAAAGGGGTTTCCATATATAAACCCCTCCTCTCCTAGCTCGCAAACGAGCACACCATAGACCCTCAAACCAGAGAGCGAGAGCATCTGTGAAAGAACTGAGCGACTCAAACACTTTTCCTTTTGTTTTTACATTTTATTTCATAAACTTTTATCATTTCTTTAGATTTCTATCATGTATTCTTTCTACTCCACTCTACCATTTATTAAAATGCAATTTTCATTCTTATTCGTTGTTTTGTTTCTTGTTATTATGGCCGAGTAGTGTAGTAAAGTTTCGAGGGTTGGGATAGATGATTTTTTGTTCTTGATCGTTTAGCATGCCTTAGTTTGATTGTATGTGTTTGATAGATTTCCTTCTAGGTTGGTGTTCTTAATGCTGTCAACAGACCGAGAGATTGAGATTAGATCTAAGGTGTTTTACCACCAAGAGGTGTAGATGAGATGCTTGAATCAACCAATGCTAGAGGTTTACTCACTTTGCCTAAGAGATTAGATGAGTAAGGGGTTTACTGACAATAATGAATCGGATCTTAATGCCTGCTTGGTCATGTTTCTCCAACGAGAGTTGGGTAGGGAAGTGATTCAAGGTTGATTGTTGCTAGTGCGAGAGTGTGGTAACAAGTTTTAGAGGTTCATTGTCTAGGAAATATTTGCTTGAGGCATGTAAGGCATTTGTACTGTTCAAGGATACTTAGGATTCGATTACGTTATCTTTAGAAGCTTTCGTATTTTAATTGTTTGCATTTTCATTCATCACTCGATCTTATACCCGATCAGGTACACGATAACCTGCATCGAGTAATACTTCGAGTTGTTCATATCCCATTTGCTTACTCGATCACCCCACCCGATCCTGTACTTGAATGCTTGCATCGAGTGCTTAGGTCGTCTAGCTACTTTTCTTTTATTTGTTTAGGATTGTTAGAACGAAACCCTATTTGCTTGGCTTGACTTATACTGTTCTGATCATATCCTTCCTGCTAGCAATTAACAACCATTTGGATTGATAACCCTTTGTACTACAACTGCATAGGAAATTGATACCCTGGGTGAAAACCTGTCTATCACTCTCCATGATGTTCATCTTCATGACTTTCATCATCCACATTACCAGCATTTCGACCAGCTAAACCATCAGCCATTTCGGCAAGTCTTTTCTTTCTCCTATTGTCTCCCTCAAACTTTCCCAAGTCTTTGTGATATTGTTCTAAGTGTGAAGAGCCTGCACTACGGGTCATACACCTGAAAACACTAGAAAGAGAGAAAAAAAGTTTTAGTTAACAACTGTAAGAAAAATGCTCTAGACTATAACTAATCCTAAATCTCTAGGTAATGCAATTGGTCCCCGGCAACGGCGCCAACTTGATTGATCAAGTAATTACCCGATACACTTAACAGCAAGGCAGTATATACGGGTCGAATCCACAAGGACCAATGGTGCACTAAAGATTTACGAGAGTCATAAATAGGTAAAGCGAACGAAAGAGAGTTTTGTTTTCAGAAATTGTAAACAAAAATGCAAGAAATAAAACGATTAAACTTATGGAATTAAAAGATTGGGTCATAGGGTATTTCAGAGAACATTGACTAATGAGAAAATGAAATATGGAATTCGATATTTAAGAACCATTCCAGATTATGAACACAAGAATATACTAATTAACCCTCTTTAAAGGCATTAGAAACTAAACTTGACTATTAGTTTGCTAAACTTTCATTTGCAACCTCCTAGCCAAACTCACATTACAATCAAGTTCGTTAAGTTCACAATGCGTCCTAACATCAACTTTTGCAGGCTAGAAATACAATGTTCAATTCACACTCATTCAGGCATTCTATCGAACACTTTTGATGTATAGAAAGACATAGAGTCTGAAACAAGGTGATCAGTCCTATTTTAGCATTAAGATCATGTGAATCAAATAACCTAAGGATTAAGCCAAACAACAATTAAACATCAATTCATTGAATCTCCTAGTTGGAACCCTGAAACCCAATTGATGAACTACTCACACATAGGAAAAGAGAAAACAAAAATCACAGATGAAGAAAACATGATTAAATTGCAGAAATAATAAGACAGGGTTTAGAAATCTTCTCCAAATTGTCATTCAGGATGAATCTCTAGAATCCCAAAAGAGTGGCTTACAAAAAGTCTCAGGTTGTAGAAAGAAATCGTAGAATAAAACATAGGGTTTTTTTTTCTCCCAACAAATAAAAAGTATTTATAAAGTTCTGAAAATAAGGTAAAAAGGTAATAGCCTAGTTAGGAAATTTTTTCATCCAGGCGGGTATCTCAAGTAGGTGGGTTTTGACGTGAAATTGCCGGTTCAAACTTCGCTTCTCAGCCAGGCGGATATCTCAGGTAGGCGGGTTTTAACGTGAAACTTGCCGGTTTAGACTTTGCTTCTCAGCCAAGTGGGTTTCTCTGGTAGGCGGGTTTTAAATTGAAACTCGCCGGTTTAGAATTCGTCGGGCAGCCAAGCAGGTTTCTCTGGTAGGCAGTTTTTAACGTGAACCAACATCTATCTCATATGCTTGTTTGTATCCAGAATGGCTCATTATCCTCCAATTTCCTCCAAAGTGTCCTAAAACCTGTAAAGACTCGGTAAAGAACTAAAAGACTCCAAAAACACGCTTTGACACTATAAAAAGTATAAAATAAAAGAGAAAATAAAGACTCAAAACCGATAAAAACACTATATATCAAGTTTCAACCAAACTGATATTAGGATTTTCACCCAGGTATCAATTCCCTATGCAGTTATAGTACAAAGGGTTATCAATCCAAATGGTTGTATGCTAGCAGATAGAGGCTCCGATTGGTAACCACGTTTAAAAGAGACGGTTGAAATTTTTATAGCGTTTGTAAAGAAGGCGTTTAAAAAGAAAGCGGTTAAAGTTAGCGGATGGAAAAGATGGCACAGTAAAAGAAAGCGGTTGAGTATTTAGCTTGATTGGTAACATTTCAGCGGTTGAATAGTATAAGTTATAAAAAATTAAAATTAATTTAGTTAAAAAATGAAATAATAAATCATTATCTAATTCATAATATAAAATACTAATATATTTAAATGATATTAACGAAATGATCAAATGTGATATTAACAAAATTAACAAATGTTTATTTTAAAAATCGTCATTATACTGTATAATCTTCATGTATGTTACTATTCAAATCATAGTCTTGATTTACTAAATTTTTATTTATTTTTTGCTTACTAAACTTTTCATAAGAAGAAAAAAACATTGAGAAGAAGAGTAACATATATTAAATCAAGATTAGGGTTTGAACAATAAATAAATAAACAAAACTCTGCAGCTTTTTGTCCAAAGAAAAAAAAAACTGTGCAACATCTTTATAAAGCCAAACATTGATTTTTTATAGTGGCTAGGATGAGTGGTTGTAACCACCAAAAACAAGTTCTAACCACCAAGTTCAAACGCTTTCCCCAATCATGATATCCAACCATCTTCTCCGAACGACTTGTTGATTGGTGATCATTGGAGCAGCTCGTTTGCAAATGAGGAGTTTGGGTGCTTCCAATCGAACCCAGAATGCAATCAAACTATGCAAGTCAAGCCAAGAAATAAGAAGGGTTTTGACTAAGAACCTAATATGAACAAAAATAAAAAGATTTAAGCAAAGAGCCACTCGACCAGGGTGCACGATTCAAGCAATCGAGTACCGGATCAAGTAGGTGATCGGATGACAAGAAAGTAAGAACAGAATTATGAACCACTCGAAGGCCCACACGATGCAAGTGATCGAGTACTAGATCGGGTGGGGGATCGAGTTAATGCAAAAACTGTAAAAAAATCAAAATATGAAAGCTCCTAATAATGAGGTAATTGGTTCATAAATATTCCTAATCAACTTAAAATGTTTTACATGCCTCAAGCAATCTATTCCTTAGAAAATGAATCTCTAATCCTTGCTAATCCACTCTCGTGGTAGAAACAATCAACCTCAGTCACTCCCCTACCCAACTCTCGTTGGAGAAACATGACCAAGCAGGCATTAATATCTGATTCACTATTGTCAATAAATTCCTTACTCATCTAATCTCTTAGGCTAAGTGAATAAATCTCTTAGGCTAAGGTCTACATTCAATCGTTATGTTTATACTCACGTCCTAGGAATTGCTTGCTCCCAACTTTTCACTCTTAGGTCGCAACCTTCGAGTCATACCGATCTCACTCTCAGACCAGCGTCTTCGA
>NC_025693.1:11181692-11185810 GCF_000633955.1 Camelina sativa
AAAACCAACAACATCATCAATACAATAACATTCCTAACCATTCTATCCGGCAACCTAACATAACACTAACCAAGGTTCCAACAACATAACCAACAAATCGAATAACACACNCCCTCAGGAGCAACAATCCTTAACGACTATAAACATCTCTCGACACAACTACCTCCTGTGGTCCGAGTATAACATTACAATGTTACACCTGCCCACTCAACTTATATCCAACTGGATTAAACACCAAGCAGAGAAATATCTACTCCAACTGCATATGTCCACCTATCCGCCTCTCTAGACCCGATACCTCTTGAGAATAATCTTATACCGGTCATCTACAACCGCTCCATCCTCTTAACATAAGGTGGAAAGTCCTCAACATCCGCAGCCTCGACTGCACCCCGCCACATGCGGCACAACTGGAGCCTACACTGGTACACCTCTCGGTAACCACTCCAACAGCACGCCAACAGATCCGCCAAGCGATCATCTCGACCCTGGGCTCCACCTGCTGCAACCCCACACCTGGGTTCCCAGCACCCCCGGCACGCTCACCGGCTAATCCCCTCTGGTCCCTCCTGATACGCTTGCGACCCTCTGACGTACCTCCTCGTGGAACTCTGGACCACACACTCGCTGGCCTCGGGACCCGCCCGACAATGACCACGACCACGTCTCCGTCCACGACCAACTACTCAAACACCTTAACTACTGATCTTCCAAGAACAGAGGCTAACAAGCAGAAAACAAATCAATACCACACAAAGAAACATAACAATAACTCACCGTGGAATCTCATTGAAGGCTCGAAGAGGATGATACTAGGACTCCATACCGCAGACAAATTTACTAACTACTCATAATCAATTCCATCACACAACATCATGCATCAAGCAAAAGGAAAATAATTCACCCAATTAAATTCCTAACCGCTCTAACCATCCATTTAACCATCCTAGTACCGTAAAGGCTCTGATACCAAAATGAAACAACCCGACCCCTTTTTTTTTTTAACAATTAAATACAATGTATAATTAAGCATTACATACTACTTAATTAACCAACCCAAACCACAACTCAACATTAAACCAGCAATAACATTAAGCACAGCGGAAACATACCAATAATACAAAACCAACAACATCATCAATACAATAACATTCCTAACCATTCTATCCGGCAACCTAACATAACACTAACCAAGGTTCCAACAACATAACCAACAAATCCAATAACACACAAACGAGACCCTAGATCATCCTCCTCCTCATTGCCATGATTCCACGTCACAAACCTGCACACCACAAACAACAATTGAGATGCGTAAGTATTATCACAAATACTTAGTGAGGCAATCCTCCCATCTACTGGGCTATACACACAAGCAACTGAGATTCCAATGCTTAACAAATGACAACCAAACACAACAAACCAGGAAAAATCACGAAACAAGCAACTTGGTGTCGACCGACACCAGAGAGGTGTCGATCGACACTGACCAAACATGGTGTCGACCGACACCTAACTGGTGTCGATCGACACTCCCTTCGCAGACGCGAACTGCACGAATCCGAACGACGAACCTCCGTTTCCAATCATCTCCAATCCGTTCCAACCTCACCCAAAACCTTCAGGAACCTATAAGAACCATAACACAACCACCACAAGCAAGAACAACACCACTAACACAACCAATCAAGCAAGAACAACACCACAAAGCACCACCAATCAAGCAAGAACAACAAAGGATTCTCAGGCTTAGATAAGCCATGGTCATGCACTCACCTTATCAACTGATTATAACAACCAATACAACCAGTTGAGACCCTCCTAACGTCTGAAACAGCCCAGAAATGCCCTACAACAAGACACACAACCAAAAACGACTTATAACAAAACTGGACAGCAACATCAGAAAAGAACAGTCTCAAAGACGAAACCCTAAACTAAAATCCAACCGTTAACTATCAAATCGCTCCGGTGAAAAGCTACCCCTAGACGTCACGAAGCTTCCCACAAAATTTCAGCACGATCAGGCACCACACGAGACCACGATCTCAGTTACAATCTCCGATGGTCCCAACTCGCGTCTGAGAAAACGTGTCTCACGAAACTGCCAATAACTCATCGAGTTTAAATCCAAATCTACTTCTGTAAAAAGGCGAATGACGATGAAGGACTTGGGAATAAACCTATTAAATTTCATTACCTTTGAGAACGATTTGATATGCCGAAACTGTTTCCTCCCAAACCCTAACGATTCTGATCTTTCTCCTTTAATCTCCTTCACACCACAATAGGCTCTCTCCTCTCTCTCTATCTCTGAAAACGGCGACAAGACACCCTAAAACCCTTAAATTTGTCGCTTCTCCACTTATAACACGATTTAGGGATTTTTCCTTGAACCAAACCGAACCAAACAGCAATTAAAACGAACCGGACCAAACCAGAAAACATGGTGTCGATCGATACACCAAGGGTGTCGATCGACACCCACACCAAAACCTTAAAAAAATTGGTTCGCGGATGTTACAGCTTGGGAGCTTGGCTGGTGTTACCCAGGGTGTCTGGCAGGCTCCAAGGGTGCGGCCTGTAGTTTGTTTGCAGACAGGTGTACAGCCGGGGGCTGAGGTAGTGGATGGGCATTATGTCTAGATGAGGGTGAATCAAGCTAGTCTTCTATGTTGAATTCGTGAGGAACAACCGTAGGACGAGAACCTGAAGAAGATTGTCGAGGAGTTAAGGGGTTTGGATGGGCCAAACGCTAGTGGCTACCATTTAGCATACGATGGTACCCTATTACTTAATGGGAGAATCACAGTACCCGACTGAAGTTGACTGCAACAAGAGATAATGAGAACAGCACTTAGTTCTGCCTTGAGTATTCACCCGGGAAGCACCAAGATGTACCGAGATGTACGAAGATAATATCATTGCCCTGGGATGAAACGAGCAATAGCAAAGTGGGTAAGTCAATGTGATTCGTGCCAGAGAGTTAAGGTGGAACATCAAGTACCAGCAGGGTTACTTCGTAACCTACCGATACCAACATGAAAGTGGGAGTCGATCTCGATGGATTTCATCATGGGACTACCCACAAGGCCAGGGAGGAGTAATGATGCATTATGGGTAGTAGGGGACTGTTTAACCAAAGTGGTTCACTTGGTTTTGGTTAAAAGCACAGATCAGGGTCCTGACCTAGCTGAGAAGTATATTGATGAGATTTGAAGACTCCACGGAGTGCCAACTAACATAGTATCTAATCGCGACCCTAAGTTCGCGTCAATATTTTGGCAAAATCTGCAGCTTGTACTAGGGACGGACGTCCATATGAGCACCTCATTCATTCCGGAGACAGACAGACAAACAGATAGGACAATTCGAACCATAGAAGATTTGATTCGTCTATGTGCACTTGATTGGGCCGCATTGAGAAGGTAACTTACCATTGCTGAGTTCACCTACAACAATAGTTATCACTCAAGCATCGGCATGTCTCTATTTGAAGCCATGTATGGAAGGCCGTATCGAATTCCCTTTTGCAGGACGGAGGTAGGGGAGCGAACGAGTTTCAACCATGAGTTGATAAACGAAACGACAGAGAAGATCAAGTTTATTCGAGAGAATATGAAGAAGGCCCAAAATCGCGAGGCGTGAGGTAGAATTTGAAGTTTCAGATTGGGTGTACCTTAAGGACACAGCCCAAAAAGAAAAGGATCAATTTGGGAAGGTCGGAAAGCTCGCGGTAAGGTTCATAGGTCCTTACCAAATCGAGCAAAGGTGAAATAACTTATCGTCTAGCCATGCCGGAGGTCATGCGCATGCACAAAGTCTTCCATGTGTCCCAACTAAAGAAACATGTACCAAATCCTAATGCGTTTGTGGAAGAACCGATCAAGGAGTTGAAGACAAACTTAACATACCCTGAAGGGCCAATGGGTATTGGTGAGCGTCGAATTACAACGTGAACCGGAAGAACCGGTTCACGTTGGGGAAAGCAGAACCGGAAGATTACAACGTGGGAGGATGAAGGGAAGTTACGAGCAAAGTATCCCCAATTTCTTTGCAGAGGGAAAAGATGAGGCAGGCTCATTGGATCATGACGAATTCTATTAAGGGGGGGGGGG
>NC_025693.1:11186318-11200001 GCF_000633955.1 Camelina sativa
GGGGGGGGGGGGGGAGAATGTAGTAACCCTCACTACAGGATAAAATTTTTCTAAGGAAAAGATCCTCGAACGAGTTAGAAGGAAAGATAGGCCAAAGTAAATAGGAAGTGTCGATGGTTTTCCAAGGAAAAGTTAACCGAGCTGTTGCGTGTTAGTGGGAAGGAACCCACTAAAGAGATTGATTTAATCAAGTGTGGGAGATAGTGGGAAGAAAATCCACTAAGTTAATATTTTAAAAAAATAATCGGCACTAATGGGAGATTCCACTCGGAATATTTTATTCCAAGAAGAGAGGAAGTGGTGGGGAAATCTTTGTGGGTCTCGCCACTTGTGACTTGGGTCGCCAATGGAGTGACACCTCACTCAAAGAGGTGTCATCACGAAAATGCCAAGTGTTGTTGTGAAAAATGTGGGGGTGACACCTCACTCCTGCGTGTGGCCATGGAAGCTCAGCCACACTCCTTATAAATACCATCTCTCCTTCTCATTTTTGGAGAAGAGAAAGAGAGAGTTCACGCCCAACGGCTGTTAAAGAGAGTAGAGAGAAGTTGTGAGATTTCTGCCTAAGGTTGAGAAGTTTGGCCGATCATTTGCTGCATCCTCGAAGTGGTGTCGAAGTTAGCGGGGATTCAGCCGTTTAAGCTTGAGTTCTTCAACAATCTTTGAGTTCAGGGAGCATTGATCCGATCTAGTTCAAAGTTGGGAGACTCGTTCTAGATTCGGTTTGCATGTGCATTTAGATTGCATCTTCTTGATTTTCTTGATAGATTTTATTGAAGTTATGCATCTAAATTTTGGTTGTTAAGTACTGAGTTGAATTCCATGGTAGATCATGTACATGATCTCGGATCCGTTCATTTGATCTATTGAATGTAAGGTTTAGCATTAATACTTGTTGTTTATGTGTTCTTTAAGACCATAAACTTAATTATCAATTGATGGATGGTCTTAGTGCGTAGCGTTCGTAACAAGAGGTCCGACTAGCCATAAGCGCACTAAGATTTGGGATATCCCTGACCTTCCTTGTGGTTTCGTCTCAACATGCAGCCATGACCTTGTTTTTGTGTTGCATGTTGACGCGAAGAGCTTGGTGGAGTTGGCCGAGGCTGTCTACACGACGGTGTGGTTTATCTGTTATATCGGCTGTATGCCTTTGTGGTTGCAACGCTGGAGTTCAAAATATAGTGGGGTGAAAGGCAGCATATCTGGACCCTAGTAAAACTTGTTTAAAACTTATTTTTTATTCAAGTTTTGCATGTTGCATTTATTTCTTGCTTATGGTTATTTACTTGACTTATTATCTTTCACATGCTTTTTCTGATTTGTTGGTGGTGTGTTGATTGATTCCTGACATCTTGGGGTTGGGATGGGAATCTAATCTTTTTCAGGGACCCCTAAGACTCACTAAGTAATGTTAGATTACTTATGATGATATTTTGTCCTGCAGGTAACCGTTAGAGGGAAGCTAGAGTTCGTGTTTGACGATAGGAGCCCATAGTAGTTTTTTTGGTGCCTTTGTGTAAAGAAAAGAAAAGTATGTTTTAAATGTCAAAAATGTATAATCTTTTTGGCTCAAGGTCTGGCCATAAACTCGAAAAGTCCTTTTGTTAACTTTGTGAAATATTTTTTTTAATGAAAGAAATCAGTTTTATATATTCATGAGTACGAGTAATGTCTGATAATGATTGAGTCCGAGTCGGCTCAACACTTGGGCATCGTGAGGGTTGGCAAGCCTAAGTGATGTCTAAAGTGGATGGGATAGCACCGATGGACTGGCTAAGGGTCTAGATCTGTTTTAGAACCTTTGTCGGATCGTTGGTGACTATTTCCAAGCAACGTCCCAGGGCTGTTCTGGGTGTTTCCGACCATATGACAGTTTGGGGAAGTTACAGTCATGGTGCTAGATTCAAGGACGAATCTATTCTGGGAGGGGAGAGTTGTAACACCCATGAACCGGATTTTTGGTTCGTGCATAGATCGACGCCAAGGAAGGGTATCGATCGATGCTCGTAGTTGGTTCATGTACGGGTTAATTCTAATATCTCTGGTTTTAGGTGGTTTGATAGAGAAAAACATAGGGCTCACCTATAAAATGTACGGGTTAATCCCTAGAGCTACTCTCTCAAATTAAGAGATCAATGTAGTACTTAGGGGTTGAATTCCAGAAGGACTCAAGTCTACACAATAAATTATAGAGTTTTATAATTATGCAAAAAAAAAAAATTATTGTTTCAGAGATGTGGCGTTCTTTACAGACTGTTCAGACTTGGTGAAGATGGTGACTTCTCCTGCGGACTGGCCAGCTTTCTTGGCGTACCTTGACGACATCAAGATTGACAAGGAAGAATTTTCATCTTTCTCATTATCTTTTAACCATAGAAATGCAAATGTAAGTGCAGATTCACTGGCACGAAAAGCGCGTAGTTATCCGCATCATGTCTTATTTGTAAACCATTTCCCATCAAATTGGCTCTTTTGAGCTAATCTTTTGTTGACCAAAAAAAAATTGAATTAACAATGCAAAATATTAAATAAAAGCTGTGAAAATTCAATCGATCAAAAAGCTAGGCCTAGGAAATTTTTCTGGAAATTACAAATTATTAAATCAAGAAATAAGTATGATTCAAGCAATTAAGAACAGATCTAGAACTCTAAAAACTTTTGTAAAATAAATCAGTTCTCACTGAAAATATTATCTAGATTTAAAACCAGAAAATCCAATCTCTTTGTAAGATTCAAGGTTTAAAATCAGCTTTAAAAACAGGTTTAGATTGTTCACAAAATTATTAAATCAAATCTCTTTGCAAGAAATAATTTTGCTCATCAAAAGGTTTTATCAGGAAAAACAATTATATTCTCAAATAAATTTATTTTCCTAGGTTATTAATTCTAGGTGATCAATCAATAATTAATATGAAGAACAACCTATGATGAAGATCTAGAAAGATAATGAATCCTACATAAACAGATCTAATAATTCATAAAATCCCTGTGAAAAACCCTGAACCTAACAAGCAAACTACTCAGACATGTTTAATGAAGAACAAGACATCATTTTGAATAATAAGCAACTGAAATTAAAAGATGTCGAAAGGGAGTTCAGGAATTTTTCTCTACAAAGCAGTTCAGATCTCTCTCTCCCAAAAGCTCTCAAAATCTCACAGGGTTGCAGAAAATAAAACTTGCTAGAAATTAACTTAAGGGTTTGTAAAACCTAAAAATACTATTTATATGTCCTAAAACACGTCAGGGACTTGTGTCGCAATTATGGAAAACTTTGGGTAAATTTGTGAAACTTCCAAATTGGCTTCTCTCGTAGACAAACAGAGGTGTCGATCGATGCTAAGGCAGTGTCGATCGACACCATCACTTTGAATCAAATCCAACTTCTCTTCCTTGATGAATTGCTCTTAAATCTCTCTAATTGCTCAATTTTGCTCCTTTCATGCCAAAATCCTATAAAACCTGTATGGACTCTCAAAGAACCTAAAAACACATCAAAAGACTCTAAAAAACTCCTTATATCATGGTTAAAAACCACAAAAATCATGATATATCATTGGCCATTTTGTTTCCAGAGAGAATAAAGTTAGAGATTTCTTAGTGTGTTTTGAACGTGGAGAATAAGATCTGAGCGTGGGTGTCAATTAGAGGTTGTTGGAAGGCTTGGATCTTGGTTTTCTTCGTCAGTTTCAACCAAAACAAGAGGTGAGTGCAGGACTATGGTTAATCTAAGCGATTAGATGTGTTTTGTATGATTTTGTGTGTTTGATTTCTTGTGTGCTTGTTTGTGAGTGTTTGTTGTGGTGTTTGTGGCCGTTTGAGGGCAGATTTAGCATCACGAATGTCGTGGCGATAGTTGGAGCGAGAGGAGTCGGGAGAGATTGTGTTTGGCAATGTTTCACGCGACTGCATTGATCGACACAAGGAGTTCATCGATCGATGCAACAAGGGTTTGGGTGGAGACGCAAGGATTGCATCAATCGACACAAGGGTTCAGCATCGACCATGACGATGAGGAGTGTCGCTCGACGCATGTGTTTAGAGTTGACAAGTTTGATTGCTTTTGTGCATTGTTTGTGTTTGTCTTTTTGCTAATGTGTATAGCCCAGTAGATAGGAGGATCGCCTCACTGAGTATTTGTGATAATACCCACACATCTTAATTGTTGTTTGTGAAGGAGGTAAAGGCAAAGTGTGATCGTGGAATCAAGGTTATGAAGAGGAGGATGTTCTAGCGGATCGGTTATTTATTCTATGCTTCTGTTTGGTTGCTAGGAGGGAATAATGTTGTCTAGAACGGATGTTAGGTTGCTGGTTTCATGACTCTGTTTTATGTTATTGGTATTGTTGGTTGATATTGGGTTATTCGGTATTTAATTCATTATTTTACTGATATTGGTTTATGTTATCTGATGGTTGTATTTGATTGGGGTTGGGATACTAGTGAGTATGGGATCACTTAATATTATAGTGTTAAAAGAAAAAACGGGTCGAGTTGTTTTAACTTAGAACACAGCTATAACTGAATATCCTTACCTCCATAACTTTGGAATGTAATGAAAGCCGCCAATGCGTGCACACAAGGGTACTTTTGAAAATAAAAAAACTTGCAACTTCAACTTCTCAATCACAACTTCACCAAATAATTCTTTCTGTCACTATCAATGACATTGTATTCGAGTTCGGAAGTATTTAGCTCTGTCACCTTTAGTTTCTCAGCAATTGCCCATAAATCTTGTAAGTAGTTCTCCACTAAAGGGACAAATGTATTTGCAAACGATCAGAACATGGCATCTTTCCGATGTTCATTACACCATTTAGAGATTTTTTAAGTATCACATCAAGCATGGTAATATGGAGTACCTCCTTGCATCTTTAAATATGCTATTAACCGATTCCACACAGTTGCTTGTGTCTAGATTGTATCTTTCTTCTGGAAAAAACACATCTCACCCATTTTTCTTTCTTGGTAGATAATTCAAGATACTTGGCATCAGAAAGATATCTTGTCTTAAAAGAAGCAGAAGCAACGTCAAACTTAACCACTGTGTAAAACCTACTACACTCCATGAATCTCCATGCAGCTATTTCTTTGTTGACGTGAGAAGCATAACCTTTTACATTTTGGAATAAATGCCATATACAATATCATGATGAGCCCGAGGATACACATTAGCTATGACTTTGATGAGACTTGAATTTCTATGAGTCATAAATACTATTTCAGAAGAGTCTCCAACAACGATTTTCAACATCTCCAAAAACCAATTCCAACTTGCATCACTCTTACCATCAAGAACACTAAACGCCAAGATATAATGGTGACGATTAGGATCTTGAGCCAAGGCAAAAACAAGAACACCTGGATATCCGTTATTTAAAAAAGTTTCATCCATAGTTATAACTTTCCTCATGACTTGAAACCCTTTGCTAGCTCCCAAAGCTATGAACAAATACATGAATTTTTTATTCTCATTGCAGTGCACATATGTTCTCTTACCATGATTAACCTTCTCTAACATGTGCAGATAACATGGCAGCATATTGTAGCTTTCTTCTAGACTACCTATCAAATCACTAACAGCTTGAATTTTCCCTCTCAACGACGTGTAATATGATATATTAACACCTAATTTGGTCTTGACAAGATTCAAAATAATTTTAGGAGGTGGAGTTTCCATTTGCCCTGGATAATCACCATGCAAAAGAGATGCAACTAATTGTTGAGTGCCTTGTCTCTTATTGTTCCTTGAACTTTGACTATCCCGAGAGACGGTATGCATCTTGCTGTGCCTTCTAATCGACAAAATCCTTATCTCTGGAATCCTAGCAGCTCGTAAACCCCAATTACATCCTTCTTTAGGACATTTTAGCACATAAGGCACCTTCTCTGACTTTACTATTGCAAAACTAAAACAGTTAGCAAATGAAGCTCTATCCACCACATCTTGCAATGCCTTCTTGTTTTGAAATTCTTGAAGTTTACTCAGACCCAAACCATCATCTCATGGGTCAATAAACTTACAATGTTCTACAACAGGTCGTGGCTCAGTATATTCGTCACCTTCATCATGTTATACAATTTCACCCTCTTTAGTAGAATCACCCTTTACAGCTTTTTCTTGTTCTTTGTCAAAGTAGACAACAATGGCGTTAGGTGCGATTTCATTATCCTTTGAATGTTGTTTTTTAAAGTTCATACCAACAGAACTTTGGTCCACTATTTGGTCCACTATGGGCACTTGCTCAGGCTGAATCTCGAAAGGGATGACATTCACAAACAACATACATCTTCACTTCTCATGATTAACGGAGTCTATATAAAATTAACATCCTCATTATCATTAAGATCACAATGTTCCGATGCTCCTACCAGTAGTGGATTGTAGCTCAACTACAATTTCACGTTACTTTCAGAAAACCCAAGCTTCATGTATATTCTTGCTTTTAACATCAACAAAGTTATATTCCTCTTGAACATTATACTATATATGCGACCTTCAAATTTAAAATGAAGGATGACGTTCTCACACATTTTATCCAGCCAAATAAATTATCTAAATTAGTAAAAATACTAGTTTTACTGGTTGCACTACATTAATCAGCCTTACAAGTTTTACTAAGTATACCAGTATTACCAGTTTCACCACCTTCTCTCTCCTATCAAAATCGAATTGAATGCTTTCGGGTTCTATTCTAATCTCTATAGTTCACTACGATTCAAACACTTAAATCCAAATCAATTTCTTATTTAATAAATAGCTCAATCGACCCATAAACTATCGTAAAACACCCAATGTGCTAAGCTTCTTCAAGCAAAATCCAATTTTTTTATTTTTTGCCAAATACAAAATCCAATTCAATTTCTGAATTTTATAATCAATAAACAAATTCAATCAAGAGGTACTTTTTAGATGCTCCGTCAACAGAAACTGACCTTTTAGCTTGGTTGTGTCATGTGTGGGATTGGAAATTAATGTAAGAAAAAAAATATTTAAGCTTAGTTAGCAAAAGTCTTACTCACATAAAACATTTATGGATAATTTTCTTTTTCTTTCTTTATATGCACTAGGGGATAATTTGGGCTACGCCTGGTAAAAAAAAGCAAAAAACGTAGAGGATTCCTAACGTCAAATGCTTAGAAGATTTTTTTTTTCATTTTGCTGAGGTAGATAGTTTATGGTTATTTTGTTGTCACAATATAGCATCTGCTAGTTTATATATGATTGATATATGGAGTTTTTATCGGTTTTGAGTCATTGTTTTCTCTCTTATTTTATACTTTTTATTGAGTCAAAGTGTGTTTTTGGAGTCTTTTGGTTCTGTATCGAGTCTTTACAGGTTTTAGGACACTTTGGAGGACAGTGGAGGAAAATGAACCATTCTGGATACAAACAAGCATATAAGATGGATGTTGGTTCACGTTAAAACCCGCCTACAAGAGAAACCCGCCTGGCTGGGCGACAAAGTCTAAACCGGCATGTTTCACGTTAAAACCCGCCTGTAAAATCCGCAAACCAAATTGGGGATTTGGGGAGTGGGTGTCGATCGACACCAAGAGGAGTGTCGATCGACACCAATGAATTATGATTCGACCGGATTTTTTTAATTGTCTCTGGTTTGGTTTGATTTAATTGGGTTGTCTAAACCATGTATATAAGCGAGGAGCGACCTAGGTCAAGGGTTTTGAGTTTTTGTCGCCGTTTGAGTTAGGAAAATAGAGAAAATAGAAGGTTTGAGAGTTTGGATAGTTTTGGGGGATATTCTTGGCTTGTTTGGGAGATCTGTTCCTGTGGAGGAGGAATCTTGTGCTAGAGAAGAAGGAGGAGCTTCCTAGGGTGATGGATTCGTCGTTGTTGGGTCAAAACTTTTTGCAAAAGAGGTGAGTGCAGGACCATTGCTGATCTAAGCCCGAGATCTCTTATGTTTTGCTTGTTTGGTGTTGCTTTAGTGTTTTTCTTGTTGGTTGTGATTGCTTTAGGGTCTCTAATGGTTCTTGTGACATTTGGGTGAGTTCTCGATGGATTGGAGATGGATTGGATTAGAGATTCAACAATCGGCTTCGAGCAGAACGCATCTGCAGAGTCGGTACCGATCAACACCAGGGTGGTGTCGGTCGACACCATGTTGGGGTCAGTGTCGATCAACACCACTCTGGTGTCGGTCGACACCAACTTGTCTAATGCGTTTTTCCTGGTTTGTTTGTGTTTGGTTGTTATTTGTTAAACATTGGTATCTCAGTTTAACAAATGTATTTAAACTCTCTATTAGGTTTTGTTCCTCCTAAGACTTGAATGAAAATAAAAATTTTCTCAAGAGAGATTCTTGACTTGTCTCCATCCTCTCATTAGCTCAATCCGGGATTGTCTAAGTGAGAGAACCCTAGCAAGACTCGAACCGGGTTCGATCTTGTTAGCCACCGTATCAAGAGAAGAACCAGCCCTCTTATGTCATCACTCGATCCACTCTCGATTCCCCTCGCTTCGCTTCCATCATTTCCCCTTTGCAACCTCGAGTTCTCCACCGAACCACTTCAACACGTCTCCACCATCGCTTCGATCGCAACCGTTTGTTCGTTCGTTCCCGCATCCGTTCCATCCAATCAACAAGTTTGTGGCTTCTGGACCATTTTCCTAAACGGCTCATTTGAATCGCTTCAAACTCTGTTTCCCTTGTTTGTTTCTCACATAGATCCGAAGCCAGGAGCCTTTGCCAAGGAAAGTTCCACCGTTCGTGAGTTGACCGAGAGCTCAAGCCGCGACCGTACCGCATCCGCGTCTCCGGGTCACATCAGGTGAGGTCGGGATTGTGTGGACCAGTGGTGTCATGGTTGAGGCAGACCAGATGGTTTGATGGTGCAAACCGTTGCGACGGTGGTTTGATGAGTTTTGCGGATGAGTGGCGGTGTGTTCAGATTCGAGGACGAATCTTTTGTTAGAGGGGGGGAATTGTAACATCCGCAAACCAGATTGTGGATTTGGGGAATGGGTGTCGATTGACACCAAGAGGAGTGTCGATCGACACCAATGAATTCTGGTTCGACCAGAATGTTTTAATTGTTGATTCTGGTTTTGTTTTATTTAATTGGATTGTCTAAACCATGTATATAAGCGGAGGAGTGACTCAGGTTGAGGGTTTTAAGTTTTTGTCGCCGTTTGAGTGAGGAAAAGAGAGAAAAGAGAAGGTTTGAGAGTTTGGTGGGTTTTGGGGGAGATTCTTGGCTTGTTTGGGAGATATGTTCCTGTGGAGGAGGAATCTTGTGGTAGAGAAGAAGGAGGAGATTCCTAGGGTGCTGGATTCGTCGTTGTTGGGTCAAAACTTTCTGCAAAAGAGGTGAGTGCAGGACCATGGCTGATCTAAGCCTGAGATCTCTTATGTTTTGCTTGTTTGGTGTTTCTTTGGTGTTTTTCTTGTTTGTTGTGATTGCTTTAGGGTCTCTAATGGTTCTTGTGACTTTTGGGTGAGTTTTGGATGGATTGGAGATGGATTGGGTTGGAGATTCGACGATCGGCTTCGGGCAGAACGAATCTGTGGAGTCGGTGTCGATCGACACCATGTTGGGTCAGTGTCGATCGACACCACTCTAGTGTTGGTCGACACCAACTTGTCTATTGTGTTTTTCCTGGTTTGTTTGTGTTTGGTGGTTATTTGTTAAACATTGGTATCTCAGGAAGTATTTGTGATAATATTTATGCATCTCAATTGTTGTTTGTGGTGTGCAAGTATGTGACGTGGAATCATGGTGATGATGGGGAGGATGGTCTAGGGTCTCGTTTGTGTGTGTTGGTCTTTGTTATATTGTTTATGTTGGAACCTTGGGTAGAGTTATGCTAGGTTGATGGATAGAATGGTAAGGAATGTTATTGTATTGATGATATATTGGTTTTGCATAATTGGTATGTTTCCGCAGTGCTTAATGGTTATTGTTGGTTTAATGAGGAGTTGTGGTTTGGTTGGTTAATTAAGTAGTATGGGATGGTTAATTATATATTGTATTTATTATTATTGTTATTATTGGTCCTTGCGAATTTGACCCCGCATATACTGCCTCACGGCTAAGTGTATCGGGTAATTACTCGAGCAATCAAGTTGGCGCCGTTGCCAGGGACAAATTCCGTTTCCTAGAGATTTAGGATTAGTTTACAGTCTCAAGCATTTTAATTTCTTTTGCTAAGTAATATTTTATCTTTCTTTTTGGTGTTTTATGTGTATATGAAATATTTATAATAATAAAAAATGTCATGTAGTATAAGGGAGCTGTTGGCCATGGAATACAATGATATGTCACAAGAAGAGGATGATGAGTCATATGTGGGGCCACCATTTGATGGGAGTCTTCATACACCGGAAAAAAAAAGTTAAGTTGGATGAACTTCACACGGAACATCCTATACTGGTAAGGAGTGATTTACTGGTTTTAATTCGGCTGAACCTCTTATCAATTTGGGCAGCATGTAAAGGAAGAGAACTTACATCCCTTGAAGAACAAGAAGCCCATGATCTTGAAAAGGTAATATATTGGGTTCCACCAAGCAAAATAGAAGGTACATGCGTTTCAACTCTTGACACTCATGATTTTGAGGATTTTCTCATTCCTTGCATTGAAGATGTGACTTCTATTTTACATACTCCCATGATCGTTGATGAATGTTATGATTTTATATATGAGACCCAACAACTAGATACTTTAAGAGCAGCAAAACATGCTAAGGATTACCATGAAATATGTTTTTATATTGAATATTAATGTGCTTTGAATGTTCATAATCTCGAGTTTAAGTTTTTAATACCTGAAATATCTAGTTCTCTTCTTGAAGAAACTTACCTAGGAGTTGTGCTTGATATTGATAATATTTTGTATGAGAGTGAAAATCCTGAGGTTGATTTTTTGGAGGAGAATATTTTGATGTTTGAGATTAGTGGGGATGAAGTTGATTATTTTGTTAAAACCTTGTTTAAACCTGAATTGACTTTATTTTTCCTCTAAATGCATTTGATTCTCAAGAGCATCCAACCATTAAAAAACATTTCAATATATATGCTACATTTGTAGTAAATTTGGTTGATGGTTATTTTGTCTCCTTATTATGGATAATTATGTGTTACTTTGAGCCTATTAATGTCTGCGGTAACAGGAGAAGGAATAAAGGTCCATTGGCTTAACCTTTTGATTCTTATGATTAACACTTTGAGTTGAGCGGACAAGCTAAAGAACCAAAACAAACGCTTTGTGGGAGGCAACTCACCAAGTATTTCTCTGTTTTACTATTTAATTTTCTTTTAAGTTTCTTTTGAGTCTGTTTGACATCTTTTTTTGGATTTTTTTTTACACCAAGACGGTGTGAAGCGAGTCTGAGGGAAGCTGTCATATGTCTATTAATCTTGTTTTCTTTGGTTGTTTTTCTTTTGTTGCTTTCTTTTGAGTCAGTCAGTTTGTTTTATTGAGTCAAAATTTTTGTATGAGAACTATAAGCTTTTCTTAGGAAATTGCACTATACTTGATTCATTGCCTTGGGACCATTTAGCATTGTTTAAGGATGACTTGGAAGTTTAGAAAAAATCATGACTTGATCACTTCAGTAATTCCTGTCACTTTGAAATTTGGATGATTTGAGCTTGACATTGCTTCTTGAAACTTAATATAGACTTATTATATCTCACTTAGGGGATTGAGAATCATGTAATGGATCATACATTTAGAGTTTAGTTTACACAAATTTTACCACTCTTTGTAAACTCTGAATGGCTAGACTCATTTTTAGTCTAGTACCACACCTTTACCCCTATCCTTGCTTCATACCACTCGCATTCTTTGGTCATCATCATCATCATGTGCATTCATGGTGCAAAAACTATGGCGTTTACTGAAACGACCGCACCCAGATTCTCAATCCTTCCACCGGACACACATGAATTAATCTCACCGGAAGCCCATAATTCCGACAAGACAACCGGCGTCAACCGCTTCTGACAAAAGTTCCATAAATACTATCTAGAGCAAACTATCTCATACTCTGCAGCTACTAACAATAATCATACAAATCTACTTCAGCTCCATAAGCATTTTACATTTATAGACTCTGATTACTCTTCCAACTAGCCACTTCATGATCCATCAAAGCAAGCCACTTAAACATGTATCCCAAACACCACCTCATCTAGTTACTGAGTCGTACAACCAACCACCCCTAGCGACCGAGTAACAAGAGAGGTGGGCTGGAATACTTCATTCCGTCCAGCCACGGAAACATTTCTCGGATGAATCCATCGATTCACCGTCTTAGCTTTAACCGACACTCCTGAGCTCTAACTTGGTTCTACAACCACCATGACCTTGTTCCATAAGCTTATGGAGGTTCTAGCTCAAACCGAGCTTGTTGGTTCAACCAACAACACAACTTAACACAATTCAATCCATACAAAAGCTTATATAAACACTTGATAATTCATAAACTAACCTTTGAAATCGAAGTTCCACCGTTGGATATGAAGCCCGTACTATCACGAGTCTCTCTACCAAATTTCGTCACGATCAGGCAAGTTTTGAACCGCCAAATGCCCCCTAGAAAGAGCCATCTCGGAACAGTTTCTAGGGTTCACACTTAGCCCAGATTTCACAGTTTCAGCGAATTACTTGTCCAGGAAGCAACAAACATAACTCCTCGAGATCAACTCCGAATGAAGCTATTTCAGATGCTTTGGACTCTTGGCTTGATGGAGATCACGCCAGTATAATCACCTTTCCAAACCAATATAAGATCCGGCGCCAGCCAGCCTCCAAATTCGGCTACTCCACACTGCCTTTATCTCTAATCTTCTTTCACTTCCTTTCTCCTCTTCAGCTCTGTTCACGCTGCTCTCTTCTCCCATCACTAGAGAAACTTCACACAGCCATAACATGACTATCCAGACCCACAAGAGGCTTCCCCACCTCCGCCGCGTCTCTCTCTCATCTCCGTCATAACTCCATCGCGTCTCTCTCTCCTTTTTAATAACAACACCCATCCACAGCACAACATCCTTTGCTCTAGGAATCACATTGCTTCTCCTCCTCTTGAGTCAGAAGACAAAACGAACACAAAAACAACTCCATGGAGAAGGAGATGCGTACATGTATAGCTAAGCTGATATGCACGGCTCGCCCCTCTCCTCCTTACATCACCACCAAACCAGGCTCTACGCCTTTTATCTCTTTACCCAATTATTGATCAGAAATACATACACTGACTATTACAAACACGAGCCAACCACAACAACGACGGTGGTGGCAACTAGAATAATTATGACAAAGACTTTCTCTTTTACGATTACATAATCACTTTAATAATCCATTCTAAAGATCAATAAAATAAAAAAATCCACGCAACAAAGAAAATACGATCCTCTTCCCATGACCACCAAACTCACAAATCAGCGACTCACATAACACAACAACAGAAACGAGAGTTAAGGGTTAGCGATACCTTCTCGACAACACCGGTTTGCTCTCCCGTGAAGGCGTTACGGGCAACAGCACAGGTTGTGTACACAACGAGAGTCTCGGAGATAACAAACGGCGGTAACCAACACCAACAACATAACATCTCGATCCCCTCTTCCTCTCACGCCAACACCACCTCGGCCCGTACTCCTCTCACGACCCCTCTCCCATTTCATCTCTATCGTCACCACAACCCTACAC
>NC_025693.1:11200316-11216826 GCF_000633955.1 Camelina sativa
CCCCAAGACAAATGGCGTCGAGTGTTTTTAAAAGGAACGATAGGGTTTTTCCTTGGTTTAATTTGATTAAACCATAATTTAGCTAAACCAAGAATTAATTAAACCAGTCCTCGTTTAATAATAATTCGACTAACTTAATAATCCAACTAAAATTAAATCAGTTTCACTCCAATTCCTCACATAAACACAAATCATTTATATATTAATTTTTTTTGGGACACGAGCGTTACACTTTATGTGACAATAACCTATTCATGGTGGATTTTTATATGACAACCTGTCCCGCGGACCCCACTAGCTCACTGCTAGCTTCCCCAACGGATCCCAAGCTGGCCCTGCAGGGCATCGATCCTAACCCATCACTGTAGATATCCCAATCCACCAGTAGGTTATTGGTGCGCCATGCGTTCCTTGAACTCTGGTCCCAACCCTTTAACAACCTTCCCATAGGACAAGTTGCCACCAATTGACATGTGACAACCAGTCCCGCGGACCCCACTAGCCCACCGTTAGCCCACTAACCTCACTGCTAGCCATCCCAATGGACACCAAGCTGGCCCTGCAGGGCATCGATCCTAACCCATCACTGTGGATATCCCAATCCACCAGTAGGTTATTGGTGTGCCAGATGTTCCTCCAACCCTGGTCCCCACCCTTTAACAACCTTCCCACAGGACAAGTTGCCACCAATTGCCCTGCATATCAATTGGTGACAGCTTGTCCTGTGGGAAGATTGTTAAAGGGTGGGGACCAGGGTTGGAGGAACATCTGGCACACCAATAACCTACTGGTGGATTGGGATATCCATAGTGATGGGTTAGGATCGATACCCTGCAGGGCCAGCTTGGGGTCTGTTGGGGCAGCTAGCGGTGGGCTAGTGGGGTCCGCGGGACAGGTTGTCACATAAGTTTACAGTCCGACATAGCTTTCCTCTAGTTAGGATTGTCATTGTAGTTTGTTTGGGTGATTGATATTGAGTTTTTTTGTGGTTATGTTCATAAGCATGTGTTGAGTTTTCATGATTTAGTTCTTTTGATGCAATTTTGTGAGACGAGAACCGGTTCCACTCCCCCATATAAAAAAAAGATAAAAAAAAACAAAAAGAATAAAATGGGAAAGGAGTGAGAATGGAACCGGAAAAGTCAGAGTACTCTTATTTATTTATCAAAAGCATCTAGAATAATGATGATTTGTTTGGGGTTTTGCGTTGGTTGGTTTGATCCGAGTTAGAGGGAAGCTGTGTACCTCCTAATTGGTATGTGTCTCACTGTGATTTTGCATAATGATTTGCATCCGTTCGCATTGCTGGAAATTTTGAACACTTGAGCCACCTTGATATTGTCCTTACACCTAGACCATAATGTGTTCGATATCCCCTTTGTGAGAGTGCATGCATTTAGTATGGTTTGATATGAGCTTTGTGATAGTTGCTTGCAGGCAGTTGTTTGAGAGCATGATCCCAGAAGAATATGTGAGTTCTTCGTTTTCAAACCTCTTTCCTTGGCAAAGAATTTTGTTTTGCTTGAGGGCAAGCAAAGATCTAAGTCGGGGGGAGTTGATATATGGAGTTTTTATAGGTTTTGAGTCTTTGTTTTCTCTCTTATTTTATACTTTTTATTGAGTCAAAGGGTGTTCTTGAAGTCTTTGGTTCTTTATCGAATCTTTACAGGTTTTAGGACAATTTAGAGGAAAGTGGAGGAAAATGAGCCATTCTGGGTACGAACAAGCATATAAGATGGATGTTGGTTCACGTTAAAATTCGCCTACCAGAGAAACCTGCCTGGCTAAGCGACGAAGTCTAAACCAGCATGTTTCACGTTAAAACCCGCCTATCTGAGAAACTCGCCTGGCTGAGAAACGAAGTCTGAACCTGCAAGTTTCACGTCAAAATCCGCCTACCTGAGATATCCGCCTGGCTGAGAAAATGTCCTAACTAGGCCGTTACCTTTTACCTTATTTTGAGAACTCTATAAATACCTTTTATTTGCTGGGAGAAAAACCCTAAGTTTTATTTTACGCTTTCTTTCTGCAACGGTTGCAGTGCAACTTGAGACTTTTTGTAAGCCACTCTTTTGGGATTATAGATATTCATCCTCATTGATAATTTGGAGAAGATTTCTAAACCCCTTTCTTATTATTTTTGGAATTTAATCATGTTTTCTTCATCTATAATTTTTGTTTTCTCTTTTGCTGTGTGTGAGTAGTTCTTCAATTGGCTTTTAGGGTTCCAACTAGGAGATTCAATGAATTGATGTTTTAATTGTTGTTTGGAGTTCTTAATCCTTAGGTTCTTTCATTCACATGATATTAATGCTAAAATAAGACTGATCATCTTGTTTTAGACTCTAGGTCTTTCTATGCATCAAAAGTGTTTGATAGAATGTCCGAATGAGTGTGAAATGAGCAATGTATTTCTAGCCTGCGAAAGTTGATGTTAAGACGCATTGTGAACTTAATGAACTTGATTGTAGTGTGAATTTGGCTAGGAGGTTGCAAATGAAATTTTAGCAAACTAATAGTCAAGTTTAGTTTCTAACGCCTTGAAAGAGGGTTAGTCTATTCTTGTTTTCATGTTTTAGAACGGTTCTTAATTATCGAATTCCATATTTCATTTTCTCATTAGTCATTGATCTCTGAAATACCCTATGACCCAATGTTTTAATCTTATAAGCTAATTAATTTTATTTTATTGCATTTTTATTTACAAACTTGAAAACCAAAAAAATAAACATTTGTTTGCTTTAACTATTTACAAGTCTCGCAAATCTTTAGTGTACCATCGGTCCTTGTAGATTCCACCCTGCATATACTGCCTCACGGCTAAGTGTATAAGGTAATTACTCGAGCAATCAATGATGTTAAAATTAGAGCATCTGATAATTTATTTTGCTCATGACAAAAAAAGGAAAGTTTTAGCCATGAAAGTCTTAAAAAGCATTAACAATTCCTTATGCTTTCTAGATCTTTTGGTCATCATAAAACACTGAACTAAAGGTACATAAGAAGACACCTTGAAGTTGTTCATGCCAGCACCCTTTTCCCCAACTGTATTTTTTTCAGAATCATATACTCTACATCCTTCAACCCTCTATAAGTATATTAGAAAAATTATGATACAGGATATCTCAACCAAATTATATGTCAAAGTATCACCTACTTGGACATCAAAATACGCCCAACTATCACAACCTCTGCGAACTATGAGAATGTTTCAACGGTACGGTATAACTTTTGGCTCTCTACCATGGCAAACTTGTAAATGAAATTATTTCATATTTCTTTTGCTTGTAAAACATTTGATGGGTTCGAAGGTAGATTATGTGATGAACGAAAAATCAATTGTTAGAGTGAAAAAGTGTAAATCATCCATGTAAACTACAATCATAAAAGACATGAAAAAAATATCTCTTACCCAAATTTAGTCCTTGATTACATAAATCGATTGATGTGCATTTCCATTACATGATCATTGCCCTCATCTAGAACAGAAGTCATCAAAGAGACATGTAACTTATCCATCAGTCCCATCACTAATATATTTTCTGATTTAGTTGAAGATGTCAAATATAAAAAGGGAAAAACTTGACAATATGTTTAAAACATATGACTATATTAGCTTCTGATTCTTATATATATATATATATATATGTCATCTGACCGAGCTTTGTTACATTCCCTTGTTGTACTTTGAGTAAAACATATACGATGCCGAACTAACTTGTCACCAATAAATTATTCATGTGCCAACCACTCGAACGATCTTCAAGCTTACCCTTTAAATTCACAGCATTTTATTCACTTGTATGGCTATATTTGTGATGTTATCTTTGTTGTTGTCATCCCTTCTTGTTGGGTTTCCCAAAAAAATTGTTTTGTGTGTCATCAGATGTTAATACCAAAAGAAAAGACCTCTAAGGTCGGCCGATGTATGCTTAAACGTTTTCAGTTTCAGTTTTTAGTTTCACAAATCACGGAATGGTAAGAAAAAGTTTAAGAGTATTACCAAGAATATAAGTTGAATCATGTGATGAGTTATTTGTTCCCTACTTCCTAGTTTTTTTGTGATATGTGGCTGAGGATGGAGACCAATATTATGTACTCATGATCCCATAATCTTATTATTTTTTAACTTTTCTTATATCTTGTGTTTGATTAAAAAAAAAATACTTCAAGTGAGTAGGTAAATTAGGCATGGCATTAAAATGACAAACAAAAGTTTATTTAAACCCTCATATCCCTTTAACTCCTAATAAACCACATCAACATTTGCTAGACATAATTTTCTAGCTAAAGAACACGCTTAGAAAATATTACGTACATCACGTTGATCCGTAGCCATTATTGTTAAATTTAGGCTTATTTTGGGTTTCCAACTAAAAATCAATTGGCAATTAGTGGATTGGCCCTAATTCTTTTTATATTAATTGATATGCTCAAATTGTAATACCCTAATGGTACTAAAGTCTTGCAGTTGTACTACTCTAGAGGTCGAATCTACAGAGACTCTAGTTCACACTATAGACTTAAAGTTCACACAATAGACTCTAGTTCACAGAGACTCTAGTTCACACAATTATGCTAAATCAAAATATTAAATTTAAAACAATGCAAAAACAGAATTAAAGGTGTTGTAAATTCAAGGATCAAAGAGCTAGGCCTAGAGAATTTCTCAGGAAATTACAGAATATTAAATCAATAAATTACTAGGGTTCAAACAATTAAAAATCAGATCTAGAACTCTAAACTCTTTTGTAAAATAAATCAGTTCTCACTGCAAATATTTTCTAAATTTAAAACCAGAAAATCCAAATCTCTTTGCAAAATTCTAGGTAATAAATTAGCTTTAAAAAGAAGTTTAGATTGTTCACAAAAACACTAAATCAAATCTCTTTGCAGAAAGTAATTTTGGTCATCAAAATGTTTTATCAGGGAAATCAATTATATTCTCATATCAATTTACTTTCCTAAAGTATTAATTCTAGATGATCAATCAAGAATCAATATGAAGAACAACCTAAGATGAAGATCACAGAATATAATGAACCCTATAAATAATATATCTAATAAACCATAAAAACCCTATGAAAAACCCTCAACCTAACAAGCAAACTACTCAGACATGTTTAATAAAGAACAAGACATCTTTTCTGAATAATAAGCAATAGATATTAAGAAGTAAGAAGGGAGTTAAAGAATCTTCTCTCTACAGATGAAATCAGATCTATCTCTCCAAAGCTCTCAATATCTATTCTCTCAAAAAGGTTGCAGAATAAAACTTAGGTCTTAACAATGACCATAAAAATCCTATAAATACTCTAAAACACGTCTTGGGCCTTAATTGCAAATAAGGCAAACTTAGGCAACTTTTGTAAATCTTCAAAACTTGTGGAGAAAACATCCGATTGGCTTTGTGGCACCTGCATCGATCGATGCTTTGGTTGCATCGGTCGATGCATACTCTTGAACTCGTCTCCCAGCTTCGTTGATCAGCCTTCATGCTTTGATTATGCTCCAAATCGTCCTCTTTTAGCTTCTTTTTGTTCCATATGTGCCAATGAGTACCTAAACCTATAAAGACTCAAAAACAACCTAGAAAACAAATCAAAAGACTCAAAAAGCACAGTTATACCATGGTTAAAAACCACAAAAACCATGATATATCTACTCCCCCAGACTTAGCCTTTGCTTGAGGAAACTTAGGCTTGTGAAAGAGGTTTGAAAAAATGGAATTCACTCAACTGCACGTAACTGTTTTTCGCACTCTTCATCGCCTTGATCTTCAGAAATTACTTTATATACTTTGTCAATTGAAAAGCATCAACATTCCTTACTCAAATCCCACAATCCTCTGAAATCTCTAGTCTCATCATTGTCATCTCATTAAATAAATTAAAGCAAGTACATGTGAGTTCTTACCTTGGTGTATCAATCAGTGGCATATGGACTCTCTTCAGGCCAAGACATTCTTCATACATCTCCTTTCCTCTCCCTTTTCTCACTTCCAATTTTTTTTCTTTTTTTTTTAATATCAAAGGTGTAAGCGAATACCGGGGTCATCGGTAATTTACCTACCCCTTGCTTCCAAGTTTTGTGTGATCATTTGACTCAAGAGTAAAATAATGGGGTCACAGGTAATTTACCTACCCCTCTAAACTGATCAAAATCATTTCATCTTTTATTTTATTCTCCTTTTTTCTGATCATTCTTTTTTTTAAGTACTTAAGGGAAGAGAGAGGGGAGACATACTTTGAAAAATTGCACTGTCTTGTATGGCCCGAAGGAGAAGTCTAGTCCACTGATTTCCAACCCCAAAGTAAGAGATTAAGTCCGGTTAAAATCCTCATAAAAGTTGAGACAACGTTAGTTTAACCAGATATCTTTTGAATAAGGGCTTTCAGGATTGTTGATACAGCTCATAGCTTTTCCAAACTTTAGTTCTGAGATCAAGCTTAATCAAGATTCATATGAGTGTTAGCCAAAGAACAGAAACCATTAGTTAGAGATCTTAATTCCAAAAAGAAAAATTAGAAAAATTATACTCAAAAATATTGTTTTGACTGACACAACTGAAACTAAGAAAGAAAAAGTAATTAATTAGTAACTAGCCTCCCCCAGACTTAAACAACACTGTCCCCATTGTTATCAAGCCTAAGATTGACTAAGAAAGAAAAATCAAATTGAAAAAGTAGTAAAAAAATGAACCAGATTCGTGTTACCAATTGATAGCCTCTATGTCGACCGATGCAAAGGTTGCATGCAGAGCCAAATTGTGCGAGAGTCCGACGTATCTTGTTAGTTGCATGTTAGTTTTGTTTCTCTCATGGATGTCAGCACTGTTAAGAATCACTCAAACACAACATTAAATGCAACATGATAGATAATGGTTCATAATGTAAAACAAGTTCAATCTGAAACAAATGACAAACTGACTCAAGGAAAAATAAAATGACTCAAAAGTTAAAGAAAAAAAAAGGATAAAAGAAACCGTAAACAGAAGTAGGATCAAGCCTCAGAACCAGCATCACCATCAGCAGCGTCAGCATCGCTACCACTAGCTCCAGCAAAGGGAGGAGAACGGGATTTGCGCCTCGCAGGACGGAAGCAAGACAATCGAGAAATCGCGTTCCAGAAGGGACGCATGGTGGAGGTTTAGTACTCCTGGTAGTCTCCCTGAGTCATAGTACGAGAAGGCTGTGGAGGCTCAGGAAAAGTAGGAAACTCAAACGCTGCAGTGCCAGATGAAGAACCAATCTCAAAACCCCCAGCAGGGTGATCATCAACAAAACCATGAGCAGGTGGCTCATCAGCAACAGCAGTGCTCTGATGACGGGAAGGTGCTGGTATAACAAAATCAGAGGCAGGAGGAAGAAAACACAACTACTCTGCATCCTCTCCAATAGTGGTGAGGTCTGGTCGCGACAATCTGATCAGATGGGTACCAGTAGAATCACAAAAACGCCATAGCATCTCCTTCTTCATCCATGTACAGTTCCTCATATGCTCCTCATCAATAACGCTCCTCTCGGTACAAATGGAGACAGAATCTGTAGCAATACGCAGTCTCTGAAAGATAGGAGTAAGCAGACTCCCAACATGCTCTTTCTTCCCACGCCCAAAAGTCTTGATCTTCAGAGAGATCAAGTGGGAAGCAAATACTGCACCATAGTTAACCCTCTCAGGGTCAACTGAGCTATCATCCTCAGCAATCAAATCTTAAATCCCATATGTCATCATATACAACTCAGTCACTCTCATCTTCCCTGGCTCCATTTTACACAAAATAGTGTTGGCTATGGCCCTAAAAATATACCTGATCAGTGGATGCCTCACGAAAGTAAGACCAAAGATGTGAGACATCTGCAAACTCTCCTGGAAGTGAAGCTCCCTCTGGCTCTCTCCTAAAACCGTAAATGTCACAAAGATCAGGTAAAGAAATCTCATACCGAACTCCTCTAATGAAGAAAGACAGCCTTCCTTCACTAGCTTTCGGGACCTGCTCGTTCTAGTACAGAAGGCGGACTGAAGCCATGAATTGCCGGACCAGCTCCGGAAATAAGTCATAGTGGCGAGTGCACATGGTCCCAAGTCCTATCTTCTCGAGAAGTCTCAGTACCTCATCATGAATCCCAAGCCTCCGCATTGTAGCAGGATCAACGAACCGAGTTGGCTTGATCTCAACCGTCAGCCAAGCGTTGTAAAACATTGTCTCATACTCTCCCCAAGCATCAAGTAGCGGTCTGTTGATGTACTCAAGCTTCTTAACTTCTTCAACTAGACGTCCAGGCCAAACATGCTATGGCGGAATCCGGTGTCCTTCTCTTCTTGGCCATGGGTCTTTACATGTGTCTTGAAATGGTGCATCGGGAGCTGGAAGTGGTCGGATTGGGCTCAGTAGAACTGGAGGAGGAACCGCCAGCGGTGAATTGGAGCAGCGAAGTCGTTTCAATCTCTGGACGGTCGACATTGCTCCGAATTGCAAAGCGGATGTAGGGATCGAGTAGAGGGGAGAAAACCGAGCAGTTTGAGCTTTGAATCGACGGATTTGAACAAGAGACGGGGGAGATATGATCGATTTAGTGAGAGTTCACTGTGGTTCGTGGGACTTTAATCGCGAGTCTAGGTTATGTTGCATCGATCGATGCTGAGGTTGCATCGGTCGATGCAAGTGTTGGGTCGATGCAACTGGGCTTTGGTCCGGCCCATCAAAACTCGATTCTTTAAACTAAAACTCATCAGCCCGTTTAGCCTCCGATCCATTAACAATATTCGGGCTGTGCATCGACCGATGCACCAACTGTGTCGGTCGATGCAACTCACTACGATTTCTGCTCCTCTTAAACTCAAAACTAAAAATTAATATGTTAGTAAATCCTAAAAATAAAAATAAAAATAAAAACTAGGAGGTAATTACCCGCCCGCTTGTGCGGCAAGAATTTAATAGAAAAAAAAATCCAAATTAATCTCCTATTTTCTTAGATTAGATTTTTGTTCTTTTTTAAAATGTTCAAAATTGTTATTATTTTTGTATTTTAAACATTTACTTTCACATTTTGAAATGGACAAATGAATAAGAGTATTTAATAAAATGTTTATTAAAGTTTTCTATATACGTAAACTTTTAACTAAGATTTTGAAGCCCATTTGCAAATTTTCAAGTATTTAATGAGCCCAATACATTTTTTGTGGTTAATTAAAATTAGATGGAATTTGGGTCAAAATAATTTCTAATTTCGTTTAGACCATTGAGAAAATTTGGAAAGCAACCCAGAAAAGGGTTTCTAGTTCTTGATCATACAAACATCCAAAATAATTATAAAGTTTGCATATAAAAAAAGTTTGTTAATTAATGTGCCTTCAGCTTAAGCTCCTCAAGTTTACCCTTCATGTTGCATTATATGCTTTATGTAATAACGTCCAGCAAATTTCAAGCTAAAAATATAGAAAACACATTTATAAGTTAAACCCTAGCATGATACACTACTTGATATTAATGAACATTAAAAACTTACATAGCATTTTGATGCTCAAGTCCTTCAAACTCTGGTTGTATAAAGATCTTGGAGGAGGCCAATGTGTTTACAATACACGGTTCACCTAGAAATGTTTAAAGTGTTATAAAAGTTTGGTAAATGAGTATAGAACCTAGTCTTTAGCATTTGTTCAATCTAGCAAGTGTTATTAATAGTACATACCTTCGTACTCTCCAACCCTTCAGAAATGTAGTACACAAAACACCGGTTCAGTTTGATATGTGAGATGGCATCCAGATGACTCCCATGAAGACATGAAAAGGCTAGCATAGTTATTCATTGCACGACACTTTTCAGTTTTATTCCTACATATGAAGATACTTGTTACATTCTATAATAAAGACAAACTTATATATCTTAAAATCAGTAAAGATGGAATAAATGTGTCTTACCTGCCATTTAATAGTGTCAAAACAACTTCATTATCACCATTTCCATTTCCATGATTTATTTTGTCCTCCACAGCTACTACACATCCGTAAACATCTATTTTTGGGAAAAAGTCAGGAATTATCTTTACAATGTATGTCTCCAAACCTTTTTAACATTCACATGAAACTATTTTGGTAAAATTTCAATTTGTACTTTTCTATTGGAGGGACCAATACAAAAAGTTCCAAAATTCCTTAAAAGTTTCTAGATAACTCAACACAAAGATAGTAAAAAATTACAAACAAATTTTAGTTATCCTATGATAACTTTAATAAATTTCAAACAAATTTAGAAAAGCGTACCGAAAGAGATGTGATGATTGATCCTTCCACGATATATATCATCCAAATCTTCGAATCGGAAGTAATTTTTGGAGTTGATTGGTTTGAGCAGGATCATGGTTGAATCATCCGTAAACTTGATCTGAAAAGGATGATGAGTATTCCTCTCCCTGAGGGTTGGATTAATGATTTGGAAAGTCCTAATGTCATACCATTTGCCCTCGTCAATATACTTCTGGAGCTTTTTAAGTATAGATGGGACAAAGGCGACCTCAATCGTGTCACCCTTCAAAGTTTAATAATAATTGTGTAAGTAATCTAGTATATAAACACTACTAAAATAACAAATATATGTAGAATTGACATTCGATTAACTTCTCTTAGCTTTGTATCCACAAGAAGAAGAACACGGTTTGTGAAGAATTCGGTGACATGCCAAGAATTTAAGACCTTAGCGTGGATACACCAGTTCGTTCTTCCTCGATGAAAATCAGAAATATAATCGATTCTCATGATTTTACCGAATTAGGGTTTCTTCCTGTTTCTTCTCTGTTATCGAAGACGAAAAGGGGATTCCGATTTGTAAGAATACAAACAGTCACGATTAAATGTTGCGTTGCGTCTTAATCGTTTTAGTGTCTAATATTTTGTTTTCAATATTTAACAATTTTAATAATTATTATTATGAATATAATTATAGATTAAAGGTATGTTTTATAGTCAATATATATGATGTAAACAATTATTAGAATGTACCTAAGATTTTATAATTAAATATACATTTTATGATACAACAAAACTATATATTTGCAAATAACATTGTTGTAACTAAATAAATTAAAATATTGTGGAAATTGTAATAATATGTACTTAGACCATTTACAATGTGTAAATCTATTTTTCATAATTAAAATAGAATAAGCAAAAAGATGAAAATGGTTTTCTCCAATGGGTAAATCTATATCTGACTTTTAAAAGAAGTAATGTTCTTACCAAAATGGATAAAATGTTTTAAACCTCTAAAACTTATTTATTTTAAAAGAGAAAATTAAGTTCAAAACTAAATATCCAAAACAATAATCCAATAAAAATCCTTAATTATACAGTCTCAAAAACTTCTTTGAAAACAACATTAAGTGTTTTATTCTGGCATTTCCCATCTTTATCTGTAATAAACACCTTCAATCCTTTTCTGGTTGTGACTCGTGAGAAGGCAACATAAAGCTGTCCATGTGTGAAAACCGGTTTCGGTAGAAACAATCCAACATGTTCTAGCATCTGACCTTGACTCTTGTTTATAGTAATTGCAAACGCCAATGTAACAGGAAACTGTCGTCGCCTCATACGAAAGGGGAACTTTGCATCAGGTGGACTAACATACATCCTAGGGGTAAGTACTCTATCACCAACCTTTTTTCATGTCATGATTCTTGCTTCGATTACATGATTGGCCATCTGAGTAATAATTAGCCTCGTGCCGTTACACAAACCTCCTTTAGGATCTATATTCCTTAGCAACATGACAGGTGCTCCTATTCTCAACGTAAAAACATGGCTTGGCAGTCCAGAAACTTGTATACTGTTTAGGAATTCCTGTGTGTAGATCATATCATCATGTTTTGCTTGTATCCAACATTTCAATACTATCAGAGCTAAGATATCGTCTCTCTTCACTTGTAAATTAGAAAATTTTCGAATTTAGATATGGTTTTAATATTAGTATTTTTTTAATCATATCCTATTTTATTTGCATACATGGTAGCTTGGTAAGCATAAATTGATTTATCTTATCAACATCATCATTTCTTGGACTTAGAATAGCTCTTTGACTAAAGAAATTTGGATCAGTCCTACTTGAAAAATGTCCACCGTAGATTTCGTTAACTATTGCTTCAATAGGATTTCCACTTGTATTAATAAATAAATCATCCTGAATTTCTATCTCTACATCCCCACTATCTGACTCGTTGATTTTGTCATCCCCGATATCAAGAAGCCACTTTGAAAAAGTAGCGAGAGCACCCACATCCATACTATTACGTGCCTTGCGAAGTCTCAAATTTTCTGTAAGTTTAAGAACTTTACAACTATTCCAAAGAACAGATGAGTTGATAGATGCTAAAACTGTCGCTACTCTTCCTCCTTCCATAATAACAGGTAGTATATGTCTAAATCCACCTCCTAACACAACAACTTTACCTCCAAAAATCTTGTCACATCTCATGATATCTTTCAAATTCCTATCCAAAGTTTCGTAACAAAGCTTGTTCATCATTGGAGCCTCGTCCCATATTATGAGCTTTGCTTCTCTAATTAAATCAGCAAGATCAGATTCGGCATCGATCATACACACAGAATATTCATTAAGACTGATTGGAATACCAGATCTTGAATGAGCCGTTCTACCACCTTTCAAAAGCAAAGCAGCTATACCACTTGAAGCAACATTCAGAACAATATTACCTTTAGACCTTATATCAGCACCAAAAATAGTCCACATGAAATTTTTCCCAGTACCACCAAAACCATGGCCAAAAAACGTACCACCTTTCTCGTGATTCACGGAGTGAATGATTTCTTCATAAACAAGTCTATGCTCATCAGTTAGCATAGGTAACAACTTATCGTACAATTCCTGTTGTTTATGAGGCTTATATATTCTCTCATCTGCGATAAGCCTATTAGCACATGTGTTCATTATACTATCATCTGGTTTAGGCATCTTCTCGAAGGCCGTAAGGGACGTACCATTAGATCGCAACATAACCTCTATCTCTGTTAAACATATATTTTCTATCTGAGCTCGTGTCAACATTAGACCTACCACAATAAAGTTAAACACTCAATTATAACCTTGTATTGCAAAAAAAAAGAGATATTTTCAATTAGCAAAATAACATTTTGATGTACCTGGATCGTTCCTTTCTCTCCTTTCTTTAAACAAAATATCCTCACACAAGATGTCCTTTGTTTTATTCCAAACTTCAAGAGGAACAGTTAAACTCTTTGTATGCAGCAGGATCGCAAATAACTTCCTTAAAAATTCCCATAATCACCACTCACCTGCTTAATTTATAGCCGCAATGTATTCCTTATTGTCATCAAGTAATCCCGATGCATAGCAAGTTTATTGAAAATCCGTATAAAGAACACCGTTGACTGTTTTTAAATAGTCAAAGCTTGTTCGTTCTGGAATTTTATTAAGCAAAACTCGCAAGTAATAGGCTTGTCCTACAGAAGGCGGTACATACGTAATCCTGTCTATTGCATCCTCTTCGAGCCGACTCTGGGATTCCACGGTGAGTTTATGCTTCTGTGTTATAATAGAAATTGTTTGCTTAGTATTCTGTTCATGGAAGTGCAGATGGCTAGAGATCGTGTTGTTGCTGGTCGTGGTCGTGGACGCGGACGTGGTCGTGGACGCGGACGTAGTTGTTGTAGGGGAAGAGTCCTAGAGGTTAGTGAGACCGAGAACAAGAGTGTGACAGCTGAGGGTGTTGGCGAGTCGCAGGGTGTTCTGGGGGATTTAGTGAGTGTGGCTGGAGGGGGTGGTGTTGATGCTCCAGTGGCCAGTGATGCTAGGGTCCCGGGTGTGGGAGTCCCAGCGGGTGGAGTCCCTGGTGTTGACATTGCGGCTATGCTAGCCCAGGTGTTGGAGCGGTTACCGCAAATGGTACCGGCTCAGGCTCAGGTAGTGCCACCAGTGGTGGCGGAGGAGCGTCAGCCAGTGGCTGCAGATGTAGGAGTTCATGGATGTTATTTGGCTATGCTCAAGGAGATTAGGGGTCTTTTCACTGAGAAGTTTTCGGGTGGTACAGACCCTACTGTTGTGGATGCGTGGAGGACGAGTATGGAACGTAACTTCCATACTCTGAGATGTCCTAAGGAGTTTTGGGTGGACATAGGGGTCTACCATTTGAGTGGTGATGCTGAGTTGTGGTGGAGATCAGTGGCTGTTAGGAGAGTGCAGCGGGAGATGACTTGGGCTGACTTCGTCTTGGAGTTCAACCGCAAGTATTTTACTAGAGAGGCATTGGACCGGTTGGAGGTGTAGTTCCTTCAGTTATCTCAAGGGATGCGGTCAGTGCGGGAGCTGGACTTGGAGTTCTGTCGACTTCTATGTTATGGGGGTCGGGCTATGGAGTCTAAGGAGGCTCAGATCAGGAGGTTTTTGAGGGCTCTACGTGATGATTTGAGAGTTCATTGTAGAGGGCGGAGTTATGCTACGCGTGCAGAGCTGGTTGACACTGCAGCAGAGATTGAGGAGGATATCCAGGCACAATCAGTGGCGGTAGGTCCAGCAGTTCAGCCTAGTAAGGATCAGCAGCAGGGTGGTTCAAGCAGGGGCGGTAGGCCTTCACAGGGAACCAAGAGGAGGTGGGAGGCTACGCAAAAGCCGAGTGGTGCGAGTTGCTTCAGTTGTGGGAGCAAGGATCACAAGGTTGCTAGTAGTCCCAAGAGGAGTGCTCCGACAGCAGGGCCTCGGGTATGTTATCATTGTAGGGAGACAAGGCACCACATGCCTTTTTGTCCCAAGTTGCAGCCGGCAGCAGTGGCAGCGTTGCAGCAGGTGCAGCCTGGAAGTCAGCAGGTGGCACGGATTGAGCAGGCGCCACGGGTTTACACGACAGCAGAGACTGGTGGAACCAGTGCCGGGGCAATCACATGTATAATTTCTAGTACTTAAGCTTTGTTTATTTTTTAATAGGTTCAGATTTTATGTTTTCATGTGATAAAGGTTTAGGTTCTCAACACATGAGGTTTGTGTAGGGACTTTGTTGGTGGGCGGGTTTAAGTCCCATGTTATGTTTGATTCTGGAGCTTCTCATAGCTTCATTACTCCGGAGTGTGCAGAGAGTGCGGGAATCAGAGGGGATCCCGGAGAGCGTACAGGAGTTGTCAGAGTTGCGGGAGGCAAGTTCCTGAGAGTTATTGGACGAGCTAGAGGAGTTGATATTCAGATCACAGGAGAGTCGTGGCCAGCAGATTTGCTTATCAGTCCAGTGGAGTTGTATGATGTTATTCTCGGGATGGATTGGTTGCATCGGCATATGGTGCATTTGGATTGCCATTGGGGTAGAGTGGAGTTTGCAAGTAGAGCACACCCTATGACTAAGTTGACAAGGGAGATATGTTCCTTTTGTTTGGTAACGGGAGTGTGAGGAGGGCTTTGAAAGCCTTAAGGAGATGTTGACTACTACGCCAGTGTTTGCTTTGCCTGAGCAGGGAGAACCCTATGTGGTTTATACTGATGCATCTAGAGTTGGTTTGGGGTGTGTGCTGATGCAGCATGGGAAGGTGATTGCCTATGCTTCACGGCAGTTGCAGAAGCATGAGGGCAACTATCCTACTCATGATTTGGAGATGGCTGCTGTAGTTTTTGCCCTGAAGATTTGGAGATCTTATCTTTATGGTGCAAAGGTACAGGTGTTTACAGATCATAAGAGCCTGAAGTACATATTCACTCAGCCTTGGCTGAATTTGAGACAGGCGGTGGATGGAGCTTGTGGCAGATTATGATTTGGAGATAGCCAATCACCCTGGTAAGGCTAACACGGTTGAAGATGCTCTGAGTCAGAAGAGGGTAGCTTCGGCTCAGGAGCATGAGATGGAGTCTCTGGTAGGAGAGATTAGTGCTTTGAGCTTGTGTGTTGTTTCACAGGAACCGTTGGGTTTGGAAGCAATGGATAGAGTAGATCTTCTGAGTAGGGTGCGGTTGGCTCAGGAGAAGGATTTGGGGCTGGTGAATGCCTCAAAGGATGTGGATTCAGAGTATCAGGTTTCAGATAATGGTACTATCTTGGTGCACGGTTGGGTTTGTGTGCCCAAGGATGAGGAGTTGAGACAGGAGATCCTGAGAGAGGCTCATGCGAGCAGGTTTTCTATTCATCCACGAGCGACTAAGATGTACAGAGATCTCAAGAGGTACTATCACTGGGTCGGGATGAAGAAGGGTGTAGCTAGTTGGGTTTCGAGGTGCGATGTGTGTCAGCTAGTGAAGGCTGAGCATCAGGTTCCTGGCGGTTTACTGAAGAGTTTACCCATTCCTGAGTGGAAGTGGGATATGATCACCATGGATTTTGTGGTAGGATTGCCAGTGTCACGGACCTTTGATGCTATTTGGGTCATTGTGGGCCGGTTGACTTAGTCAGCATATTTTCTGGCCATTAAGAAGACTGATGGAGCAGCGGTCTTGGCTAAGAAGTATGTGGGAGAGATAGTCAGGTTGCATGGGGTGCCAGCGAGCATTGTGTCTGATAGGGATTC
>NC_025693.1:11216910-11222522 GCF_000633955.1 Camelina sativa
TGAGTGGAAGTGGGATATGATCACTATGGATTTTGTGGTGGGATTGCCAGTGTCACGGACCTTTGATGCTATTTGGGTCATTGTGGGCCGGTTGACTAAGTCAGCACATTTTCTGGCCATTAAGAAGACTGATGGAGCAGCGGTCTTGGCTAAGAAGTATGTGGGAGAGATAGTCAGGTTGCATGGGGTGCCAGCGAGCATTGTGTCTGACATGGATTCTAAGTTCACTTCGGTGTTTTGGAAGGCATTTCAGGCAGAGATGGGCACTAAGGTGCATATGAGTACAGCTTATCATCCTTAGACAGATGGACAGTCTGAGAGGACGATGAGAAACTTGTATACTGTTTAGGAATTCCTGTGTGTAGATCATATCATCATGTTTTGCTTGTATCCAACATTTCAATACTATCAGAGCTAAGATATCGTCTCTCTTCAAGTGTAAATTAGAAAATTTTCGAATTTAGATATGGTTTTAATATTAGTATTTTTTTTTTAATCATATCCTATTTTATTTGCATACATGGTAGCTTGGTAAGCATAAATTGATTTATCTTATCAACATCATCATTTCTTGGATTTAGAATAGCTCTTTGACTAAAGAAATTTGGATCAGTCCTACTTGCAAAATGTTCACCGTAGATTTCGTTAACTATTGCTTCAATAGGATTTCCACTTGTATTAATTAATAAATCATCCGGAATTTCTATCTCTACATCCCCACTATCTGACTTGTTGATTTTTTCATCCCCGAGATCAAGAAGCCACTTTGAAAAAGTAGCGAGAGCACCCGCATCCATACTATTACGTGCCTTGCGAAGTCTCAAATTTTCTGTAAGTTGCTAAAACTGTCGCTACTCTTCCTCCTTCCGTAATAATAGGTAGTATATGTCTAAAATCACCTCCTAACACAACAACTTTACCTCCAAAAATCTTGTTACATCTCATGATATCTTTCAAACTCCTATCCAAAGTTTCGTAACAAAGCTTGTTCATCATTGGAGCCTCGTCCCATATTATGAGCTTTGCTTCTCTAATTAAATCAGCAAGATCAGATTCGGCATCGATCATACACACAGAATATTTATTAAGATTGATTTGAATACCAAATCTTGAATGAGCTCTTCTACCACCTTCCAAAAGCAAAGCAGCTATACCACTTGAAGCAACATTCAGAACAATACTACCTTTAGACCTTATATCAGCACCAAGAATAGTCCACATGAAAGTTTTCCCAATATCACCAAAACCATGGACAAAAAACATACCACCTTTCTCGTGATTCACGGAGTGAATGATTTCTTCATAAACAAGTCTATGCTCATCAGTTAGCATAGGTAACAACTTATCGTACAATTCCTGTTGTTTATGAGGCTTATATATTCTCTCATCTGCGATAAGCCTATTAGCACATGTGTTCATTATACTATCATCTGGTTTAGGCATCTTCTCGAAGGCCGTAAGGGACGTACCATTAGATCGCAAAATAAGCTCTATCTCTGTTAAACATATAATTTCTATCTGAGCCCGTATCAACATTAGACCTACCACAATAAAGTTAAACACTCAATTATAATCTTGTAATGCAAAAAAAAAGAGATATTTTCAGTTAACAAAATAACATTTTGATGTACCTGGATCGTTCCTTTCTCTCCTTTCTTTAAACAAAATATCCTCACACAAGATGTCCTTTGTTTTATTCCAAACTTCAAGAGGAACAGTTAAACTCTTTGTATGTAGCAGGATCAAAAATAACTTCCTTATATATTCCCCAAAACACCACTCACCTGATTAATTTATAGCGGCAATGTATTCCTTATCGTCATCAAGTAATCCCAATGCATAGCATGCAACTTGAAAATCCTTAAAAAGAACAATGTTGACTGTTTTTAAATAGTCAAAACTTGTTGGTTCTGGAATTTTATCAAGCAAAACTCGCAAGTAATAGGCTTTTCCTACAGTAAGCTGTACGTACGTAATCCTGCCTATTGCAAAACTTTTCCGTTTCTCTGACCTTGGCTTCCAAAATTTTTCTCTCCTATTCCACCCAAATTTCGATGGAAATTCAGAATATGTGAGTTTTCTGGCTTGGGGATAAATCTTGTTGCATTCCATCCAACCCAAAAATTTAGATGTTCTATTTGTTGTACGGTGCAAAACATCTTCTATTGGATCGTCCTCGTTGTAAATAGCCAATTCTTGTCCTGGAAGATGAAACGGAAGTTTTTCTACGGCTGTAGTACGATAACAAATCAGGAAAGCAAAAATTCGCCAAGAAGCCTCACATGCAGATACGTATCTAAAAAAAGAGCTTGAATTAGTTCGTTACGTTTTTATAAAATAAAAAAAAATATTAAATATGAGAATGTTTGAGAGATTGAATAAACTGCTACCTGCAATTGAAAAACTTTTTAATTTTATTTTCCTGATCTTCTTCTCCTGCCTTGGCTCTAATATAGTCCGGACCTTTAGTGATGTACTTGAACAAATACTTTACTGAACGTATCTGATTGCACCATTCAACATTAATATGAGCACGAAAACGGAGAGACAAATCACGATTATAGGAAATAACATAACTATTATCGTATTGAAAGCCTTTTTTTCCACAACTCTCCCATCGATCTGTCGTCTATATATTGGATAACCGGCATCGTCAACAATAGTATTATCCATGTATTGTTTTGGGAAGAATTTAGTGCAATGTCCATTATTCATGCAGACACTATCTCTGTTCATAGGACCACCCGGACCATGTATCATGACATCATAAACAACTTCGTATAAATGCTTATCCACCTCTTTATCAGGAATTTCAGCACTTATAAATTTATCAATGTCGTCTGTTGTACGCATCTTATTGTCTGGATGCAAAAACAGAATCATGTGCGCATGAGGCAAACCCCTCTTTTGAAATTTTATTGTATACATGGCTGAAAAATATGAAAACAAATAAGCATTAATATATTGACATTTTTAGGAAGAATAATATAATTAATAATAATAAATATTATAAAACATACAGAATTTACGATATCAAAAGTTTTTTCCTTTGTCACTTGGACTAATAGTCTATCAAGTTTCATTTTGAAAGCTCGACTACGTATATCAAGTCTATCTTCTTTACTAAGACGATGCCTTTCTAGATAACAATCTATTTCAAGCCACTTTGGATTGCACGTAAAAGTTATGAAAAGATCAGGAAATCCATAATACTTGCAAGTAGCCATGGCGTCCAGTTAATGTTGCATCATATATCTCTTTCCACCTGTAAACGATGACGGAATAAATATCCTCTTTCCGTGTTGTGAAAGATCTCCATGTCGTTTTTCAGCAGCTTCAATTATCTTATCGACTCTTTCAGTTCGGAGCTTGCTTTGATTTATCCAAATATAGTTCAACCTGTTTGATTTCTATAGTATTGAATGCATCGACTAAAAACTGCTGGAATAATTTGCCTGCCATAACAATAATCGAAGATTCTTCGTATCTTTCAAATATTATATACGCATAAAATTCCCTCATCGTGACCGCTTTCCTTTTACGTCCACGGGTATCCACAAACCCTATATCGATGTCTAATCTGAAACCATCTTCACCATAAGGGAACAACAATGGGTATTGTAAAGGCAATTATGTGAGATGAAGCTCACTTATCCTCTGTAAATTACCCGAACGACTTTCTATAACAATGTCACGTTTATTTACACCAGCCGTAAAATCTCCGGGTATTAAAGCAGCAACCTCTTTGCTTGTAGGAAAATTATGAGTTCTTGCATCAGTAGTTCTTTCTGAAGGTAAGAAATAATCGCAAAATTTCGTTACCGTCCTCCATATTAAATCTTTCATGTGCCGATCTAAACGCCCCAACATGCAGATTATGACTATCAAGCATCTTTTTTAAGAGTCCAACAATCTCAGATCTTAAATCTCCCGAAGATCCAGATGTTCTATATCAACGACAAAACTGAAACAACCGACCCTTTTTTTTTTTTTAATAAATAAATAATAAATAATAATATAATTAAATAGCTACAACTAGTGGTCCCATACCCACTAGCCACCTAACCACATTCACAATACAACAGCGGAACCACATACCAATAAATATCCAATAAAACAATAACCAATAACCAAATAAGTAATATCCAGCATTAATCCCAAACAGCATAAATCAAACAACCAGCAATCCTAACAATGCTCTAAGACTCAATTCTAGCAACCTAACCATGCCAGATAACCATACAATCAAGTCCCTAGAACATCCTCCTCTTCATTGCCTTTGATTCCACGATCACACTTTGCCTTTACCTGCACCACAAACACAAATTGAGATGCATGAGTATTTGATAAACACTCAGTGAGGCAATCCTCCCATCTACTGGGCTATACACACAAGCAATAAGATCTCTACATGCCACAAACAACAATCAATAAAACAAACCAGGCAATATACATAGCATGCAACGTCCATCGTAACTGAACAAGGGGTGTCGACCGACACCAGATGGTGTCGATCGACACTGACTATCTGGTGTCGACCGACACCAAACTGGTGTCGACCGACACCCTGCCCGACACTCCCGAAAACCCTAGTTTGCGTCGACCGACACCTCCACATGGCATCGTTCGACACTCGCTAAAGTCCCGAGCCGTCCTCGCGTTGGTGTCGACCGACACCCCAACTGGTGTCGACCGACACCGATGCCGAGCAGCGATTTCCCTCGATCAGAAACTCCGAATCTCGCCTCCAAGCTTCTCCAATCCGCTCCTTGCACTCCCAGAAGCCAAACCCAGCCCAGACAGCAACGAAATATCATAGAGAACTCAAAGAAACAACCACATAAGCACCAAATCACATAGAATCTAGAGATCTTAGCTTAGATAAGCCATGGTCATGCACTCACCTCTTCCAAGAAGATTCTGACCAACAAGAACGAATTCCCTCACTCCTAGCAAGCTTCTAACACCTCCCCAGCCTTAGATCTCCCAAGAACAGCAAGGAATCTCTCAATCTCTTCCCAAAAGCTCAAGAACACTCTCTCTTTTGTTTTTCTCTCAAAAACGGCGACTAACTCCAAATAACACGACCCTAGGTCGTTTTCTACCTCTAAAAACTCGATTTAGGGATTCCCTAAACCAACCACGCAAACCGGACAATTAAAATTGAACCGACCAAACCGGCCACAACTGGTGTCGATCGACACTCCCCCTGTGGTGTCGATCGACACCCTTACCAAAATACCAAAAATTGGTTTGCGGGTGTTACAATTCTCCCCCACCAATCTAGATTCGTCCTCGAATCTCGAACAACCATCAGCCAAGGACTCCCGTGCAACCGTCTCAACGGCCCGCACTCCTCCGACCGATCTACAGAAGGTCACCTCTAGGCGATAGACTCACGCTCCAGGCATCATTTGTTCTTGACTTTTTGGACTTCCCTTTACTCATAGGCCTAACCCTTGAGTTTTTATTAGCTCCTCATCAGACCTAAGTCTGCATGCCAAATGATATAAGGAAAATCCAACTCGTCTCTCGGGTTGCCACCCTACAGCGCGCCCCCGGATCGTCATCCGGAGTCGATATACCAACCATACTCCCGAGCCACAAAGTCT
>NC_025693.1:11224605-11235144 GCF_000633955.1 Camelina sativa
GATGAATGGACAACTTGCTCGCATGAGCCTCTCTCAGAATCTCCTGTCTCAACTCCTCATCCTTGGGCACACACACACGACCGTGCACCAAGATAGTACCATTATCTGAGACCTGATACTCTGAATCCACATCCTTAGAGGCATTCACCAGCCCCAAATCCTTCTCCTGAGCCAACCTCACCCTACTCAAAAGATCTGCTCTATCTACTGCTTCCAAACCCAACGGTTCCTGTGAAACAGCACACAAGCTCAAAACACTGATCTCCCCTATCAGAGACTCCATCTCCTGCTCTTGAGCCGAAGCTACCCTCTTCTGACTCAGAGCATCTGCAACGGTGTTAGCCTTACCAGGATGATAGGCTATCTCCAAATCATAATCTGCCACCAGCTCCATCCACCGCCTCTGTCTCAAATTCAACTCAGGCTGAGTGAATATATACTTCAGGCTCTTATGATCTGTGAACACCTGTACCTTTGCACCATAAAGATAAGATCTCCAAATCTTTAGGGCAAAAACTACAGCACCCATCTCCAAATCATGGGTAGGATAGTTGCCTTCATGCACCCGCAACTGCCGCGAAGCATAGGCAATCACCTTCCCATGCTGCATCAGAACACAACCCAAACCAACTCTAGATGCATCTGTATAAACCACATAGGGTTCTCCCTGCTCAGGCAAAGCCAACACTGGCGCAGTAGTCAACATCTCCTTCAGGCTTGCAAAGCCTTCCTCACACTCTTCTGACCAGACAAAAGGAACATCCTTCCCTGTCAACTTAGTCATAGGACGTGCTCTGCTTGCAAACCCCTGCACAAATCTCCTGTAGTAACCTGCCAATCCAAGGAAACTCCTGATCTCTGTGGCATTCTGCGGTCTAGGCCAATCTCTGATAGCCTGAATCTTCTCTGGATCTACAGAAACCCCCTCTGCAGAAACAATGTGACCCAGAAAGCCCATCTCACGCTGCCAAAAACTACACTTGCTCAACTTGGCAAACAACTTCTGCTCCCGCAGCTTCTCCATAACTGCCCTCAAATGCACTGCATGCTCCTCAGGACTCTTAGAATAGACCAGGATATCGTCGATGAAAATGATGACAGATACATCCAGAAACTCCTGAAACACACTGTTCATCAATCTCATAAACGCTGCTGGCGCGTTAGTCAATCCGAAGGGCATCACCACAAACTCATAGTGCCCATATCTCGTCCTGAAAGCAGTCTTCCTCACATCTGCCTCATCTATCGGTATCTGATGATAACCCGACGCCAGATCTACCTTGGAGAACCAAGTAGCACCCCTCAACTGATCCAACAACTCATCGATCCTAGGAAGAGGATACTTGTTCTTCACAGTGACCCGGTTCAAACCCCGATAATCAATACACAACCTGAAACTCCCATCCTTCTTCTTCACAAACAACACCGGCGCTCCCCACGGTGATACACTAGGACGGATGAATCCCTTACTCAACAAATCTTCTAGCTGCTTCTTCAGCTCTGCCATCTCTGCTGGAGCCATTCTGTAAGGAGCCTTGGATAACGGTGTCGTCCCCGGTTCCAGTTCAATGGTAAAAGGATCCGACCGAGATGGTGGTAATCCCTGCAAAGACTGAAACACATCCTCAAACTCTTCCACTACTGGAATACCGCTAACCGTAGACTTCCCCACTGACTCTGGCATAGATATAGTAACCAGATAAGCCTCACGGCCCTTCTCGATCATCTTCCCAGCCTGAATGGCTGAGATCACGAGACTCCCTGAAGTCGGTCTAATACCCTGAAAAACCAACTTCCCTCCTGGACGCTCAAACTCCACTCTACCCCGATAGCAATCCAAATGCACCATATGCCGATGCAACCAATCCATCCCGAGAATAACATCATACAGCTCCACTGGACTGATAAGCAAATCTGCTGGCCACGACTCTCCTGCGATCTGAATATCAATTCCTCTAGCTCGTCCAATCACTCTCAGGAACTCGCCTCCCGCAACTCTGACAACTCCTGCACGCTCACCAGGATCCCCGCTGATCCCCGCACACTCTGCACACTCTGGAGTAATGAAGCTATGCGAAGCTCCAGAATCAAACATAACGTGGGACTTAAACCCGCCCACCAACAAGGTCCCTACACAAACCTCATGTGTTGAGAACCTAACACTTTATCACAGGAAACATATACAATCTGAACCTACTAAAATTCACCAAGTTTAAGTACCAGAAAATATACCTCTGATCGCCCCGGCACTGGTTCCACCAGTCTCAGCTGTCGTGTCAACCCGAGGCCCCTGCTCAATCCGTGCCACCTGCTGACCACCAGGCTGCACCTGCTGCAACGCTGCCACGGCTGCCGGCTGCAACTTGGGACAAAAAGGCCTGATGTGCCCTGTCTCCCTACAGTGATAACATACCCGAGGTCCTGTCGACGGAACACTCCTCTTGGGACAACTAGCAACCCTGTGGTCTCTGCTCCCACAACCGAAGCAACCTGCACCACTCGGCTTCTGCGTAGCCTCCCACTTCCTCTTGGTTCCCTGAGCATGCCTACCGCCCCTGCTAGAACCACCCTGCTGCTGAGCCTTACTAGGCTGAACTGCTGGAGTAACCGACACTGACTGTGCCCGGATATCCTCCTCAATCTCTGCTGCAGTCTCAACCAGCTCTGCACGCGTAGCATAGTACCTCCCTCTACAATGAACTCTCAAATCATCCCGTAGAGCTCTCATGAACCTCCTGACCTGAGCCTCCTCAGACTCCATGGCCCGACCCCCATAACATAGAAGTCGACTGAACTCCAAGTCCAGCTCCCGCACTGACCGCGTCCCCTGAGATATCTGAAGGAACTGCACCTCCAACCGGTCCAATGCCTCCCTAGGAAAATACTTGCGGTTGAACTCCAAGACGAAGTCAGCCCAAGTCATCTCCCTCTGCACCCTCCTAGCAACCACGGATCTCCACCACAACTCAGCATCACCACCCAAAAAGTAGACCCCTATGTCCACCCAAAACTCCACAGGACATCTCAGAGTATGGAAGTTACGTTCCACACTCGTCCTCCAAGCATCCGCAGCTGTAGGATCTGTACCACCCAAAAACCTCTCAGTGAACAGACCCTTCATCTCCTTGAGCATAGCCAAATAACGTCCATGCTCTCCCACATCCGCAACCACTGGCTGCCGCTCCTCCGCCACCACTGGTGGCACTACCTGAGCCCGAGCCGGTACCACAGGTGGTAACCGCTCTAACAACTGTGCTAGCAAAGCCGCAATGTCAACACCAGGGACTCCACCCGCTGGGACCCCCACACCCGGGACCCTAGCATCACCGGCCACTGGAGCATCAATACCGCCCCCTCCTGCCACACTCACGGAATCCCCCGGAACATCCTGCGACTCGCCAACACCCTCAGCTGTCACACTCTGGTCCTCGGTCTCACTAACCACTGGGGCTCTACCCCTACCACGACCACGTCCGCGACCACGTCCGCGTCCACGACCTCGACCAGTCACAGCATCCTCTCTAACCATCTGCACTACCATGAACAGAAGGCTAAGCAAACAATTTCTATTATAACACAGAAACATAAACTCACCGTGGAATCACACACTCGGCTCGAAGAGGATGTTCTAGGACTTCATGCCACACACAATTGACTAACTCACATAATCAATCAAGACATGCAATCCCAAACATCTACAACAGAAACCTAGTGAACCCAAACCTAGAACCGTAAGGGCTCTGATACCAAAATGAAACAACCGACCTTTTTTTTTTTATAATAAATAAATAATAAATAATAATATAATAGTTAACTACAACTAGTGGTCCCATACCCACTAGCCACCTAACCACATTCACAATCCAACAGCGGAACAATAACCAATAACCAAATAAGTAATATCCAGCATTAATCCCAAACAGCATAAATCAAACAACCAGCAATCCTAACAATGCTCTAAGACTCAAATTCTAGCAACCTAACAATGCCAGGTAACCATACAATCAAGTCCCTAGAACATCCTCCTCTTCATTGCCTTTGATTCCACGATCACACTTTGCCTTTACCTGCACCACAAACACAAATTGAGATGCATGAGTATTTGATAAACACTCAGTGAGGCAATCCTCCCATCTACTGGGCTATACACACAAGCAATAAGATCTCTACATGCCACAAACAACAATCAATAAAACAAACCAGGCAATATACATAGCATGCAACATCCATCGTAACTGAACAAGGGGTGTCGACCGACACCAGATGGTGTCGATCGACACTGACTATCTGGTGTCGACCGACACCCTGCCCGACACTCCCGAAAACCCTAGTTTGCGTCGACCGACACCTCCACATGGCATCGTTCGACACTCGCTAAAGTCCCGAGCCGTCCTCGCGTTGGTGTCGACCGACACCCCAACTGGTGTCGACCGACACCGATGCCGAGCAGCGATTTCCCTCGATCAGAAACTCCGAATCTCGCCTCCAAGCTTCTCCAATCCGCTCCTTGCACTCCCAGAAGCCAAACCCAGCCCAGACAGCAACGAAATATCATAGAGAACTCAAAGAAACAACCACATAAGCACCAAATCACATAGAATCTAGAGATCTTAGCTTAGATAAGCCATGGTCATGCACTCACCTCTTCCAAGAAGATTCTGACCAACAAGAACGAATTCCCTCACTCCTAGCAAGCTTCTAACACCTCCCCAGCCTTAGATCTCCCAAGAACAGCAAGGAATCTCTCAATCTCTTCCCAAAAGCTCAAGAACACTCTCTCTTTTGTTTTTCTCTCAAAAACGGCGACTAACTCCAAATAACACGACCCTAGGTCGTTTTCTACCTCTAAAAACTCGATTTAGGGATTCCCTAAACCAACCACGCAAACCGGAAAATTAAAATTGAACCGACCAAACCGGCCACAACTGGTGTCGATCGACACTCCCCCTGTGGTGTCGATCGACACCCTTACCAAAATACCAAAAATTGGTTTGCGGGTGTTACAAAAACGCCTAAATTAATAATAATCATGATTAGTAGAATATAACAAATATTAAAGATATTTAACATAATTTACGATATGAATAATATTTATAAACGTATTTAACAATATTTATAATTACCTAAATGCGGAGATTCTATTCGCTACTTCTTACATACGTCATGTATATATAATTGCAAAAACATTGGTTCATTCCCAGGCTCTGGTAAAATATCACCAATACGATGATAGTTTTCTCCGCACATCTAGAATAGATACGGTCCTTTACCATTATTTATAGAATGGTTAATTTTACCACTTAATGATGTGAACGAAAAACATCACGTTGTATGCTCGTATGTTATCGCAGAAGTTTTTACCCCTATCGTCGTTATTATAAAACAACGATAATAACGTTTTAGGTGCAGTCTTCAAAGTAGGAAGTATTACTTTGCCGCGATGGCAACACAGTGAAAAATAAGGCTTTGCCTTTTTAGTCCGTTTATTCACCCGTTCTCCATACCACATATATGCGCCACAATTATCACATAAAAAATAAGGATCTCCATCATCATAATAACCTACATATATTTTTAAAAAAATATTTTAAATATATGTTAGTTAAATACATATTTACAAAACTATCATATAACGAATCAGATATGCATCGAGTAATACCATTATTTAGTAACTTAGCTTTTACGGGAGGAAAGCCTGGAGATCAATTGGTGGCAACTTGTCCTGTGGGAAGGTTGTTAAAGGGTGGGGACCAGGGTTCGAGGAACGCCTGGCGCACCAATAACCTACTGGTGGATGTGGATTTCCATAGTGATGGGTTAGGATCGATGCCCTGCAGGGCCAGCTTGGGATCCGTTTGGGCGGCTAGCAGTGAGGCTAGCGGGCTAGCAGTGAGGCTAGTGAGGTCCACGGGACGGGTTGTTACAATAGGTAACGATTGGATTAGTTATTTAGAATATATATATATTTTTAAAAATTCATTCCTGAACATATAACCTTTTTTCTTCTTTTGTGTCCTTTTAGACTTCAGTATTTGCATTCTTTTCAACCTTGCCGTCTTATGTGGATCAAGATAATGAAAATTCAATGCATTCGTAAAAGCAGGTAGATTTATCGTAGAACTAACACCTGTATTTCAATGTTGTTGTGTACGATCTATTAGTTTTGAATAAAACATATTTCTTAATGTAAAGAATTGAAAATCTCTGTACGTTTTCTAGAGACGAATGTGTCGTTACATTCTTCCTCCGAAATGGAATCTTTGAAGGTCTCATTATAATACGTCAAGTGTAGCGATCTGCAAAATGTAAATCAAACTACGATCAAGATATCATATAATCGAGTAATTATGACCATTTTAGTTTATACCTTTACTTTCTTAGTTATTTTCTGAATTTCGCTGTTAGGTCTGTTTATATAAGAAGACGGTGCGTATATATTCTGTAAACTAAAATGTACTAATTATTGATATATACGAATATTGACATATGTTTCTATATATCCTCTTAACTTTTATGATAAATTTTTTAAACATATATTATTTGTCTTTATAATTATGTATGCGGATATCTAATACGTTTTTTCTTAGATTTACTTTCTTGATCTTTATCAAGATCTTATTTTGTTATATTTCTATAATCTTTAATATCAATATCGGATTATAATTGAACCATTATTTTTTAAAATAATATTGTTCTAAATTATATATCATAATTGTTTTAACAAATAAATTATATCAACTTATAATTTAATTTTCCACTAGTAACATTATATTATTAACGAACTTTCCGCTGGATTGTCATATCATAATTATTATTAAAAATGTAATTTCATTATGATATCAAAACTAACACTCGAGAAACATATGAAAGTGATAATATCCCTTAAAAAAATCAAAACAAATTATAACAACATCATGATCATAATTATAAAAAAATAAATATTATTATTAAATATTAAAATTTAAAATTAAATTCAAAACGACATTCGATAGTCAATCCTTTGTCATGTTAGATCTTTGCATCCGTATCTTGTTTTCTCACACCAGATAGATCCAGAAACACCTTTATCATATGTGTTAATTGACTCATTGATAGTCATCATATTGTATTCCATCCAAGTATGAAATTGAGATTTCTTGATCGTTGATTTCAATATACTTTCTTCACCGTCAACAATGGAAGTTTGAACGTTAAGATGCGCCAATAAGTTATCTTCGGAAGATCTTGATTCTTTTCTGGTTTTTCTATTTTTTTTTAACTGGTTCCGGAATGCTATCCTCACAAAAGAAAACAAATTGTTCTAGTTGAAGTTGCGAACGGAGTGCATCTCATCAGCACCTGAACTTTTCTTGGTAGATCGACGAACTCTAGATGGACGTTTCATTATGATTTTGCACATATACATTTGAAACATGTGAGTGTAAATTTACAATAATACAAAATAATGTAAAAGATTGATTTTTGCGTTATCTTTTACGTCAAACAGCAAGAACTCAAGAATTGGTTCAGTTTTTTTTTTCTAGTTGACATGGTACAATAATAAGAATTATGTATATATATATATAACATCTAGAAGATAAGTTTTCACATTTGATAATATTATATTTCCTAAAATTTCGTATTGAATAAGCACAATATTCAAAATTACCATTAAGTTTTTAATATGAAAATTTTTGTTAACATAAAGTTAATGATCATTTTCCTAAATTCTCGTATTGAATATTCAGACTATTAAATTTGGCCTTTTATTTTTAACGTATTATCGTTATTTTTGGAATTTTTATTTATTTCAAAATAGTTTTACTTTGGACTACAGGGATATACTAACTATCATTATTTCCCAAAATGATTATATAGTATGTTTTTATTTATGTCACATTATATATATAAATATAATATTTGTTTATTTCTAACATAATTATAGTAAATGACTAAAATAAATTTTGACCAATACCAAAACGTTAAGATGTTTTGAAGCGAATGAAATTGTCTAAAATAATTTAAACTTTTGTTTTAAAAAATAATCCAAGAAAAAGTCTAAATTAAATTTAAACCAGTAACATGTTTTGAAGTGATGTAAATTGTTCAATCTTCAGTTTTGATTTTTTTCCTTGTCTTCATGCTATGACCCCCGTTCGACCCAACATTGCTTTATGTATGGATCTCTCTTAGATAAAGACAAACTCGTTTCAGCTGGTGCGATTTGCAACTTATGATCGTCAACATTTGAAGAATTATTTGAAAGTTCATTCCTTTCATAGAGTTCCTACATTGAAATTATATACATTGAGATTTAAAAGATATAGAATTCATAATGGTATTATGGGTATTTGTTTTTTTTTTCTTTAGTACCTTGCCAAATTGCACAACCATGTCATCCTTTTCCCAAAACTTTTCGACAACATAAGCAGAATTGTCGCTCTTTAAATTATCGATTGTAATCGAAATTTTAAACAACATAGTCTTCCCTACTAAAACAGAGAGAGATCTAGGAATAGCTGCAGTATCATCCTGACCATAGGTGAACACTTGATTCAATACTTGTTTATATATTTTAAAACCAAAAGGAATTCAAATGTTACTATACTTACTTTTGGGTTTTCCAAAGCCAGTTCTTCTGCTTTTTTCCAATAAATAGTTGGGCAAGACCGTCAAAGAAGAGCAGCTTAATCTTTTGAGAACTTCCGTACCCAACATGAAGTATGATTTTATACCTTTTAAACAGTTTGGCATTAATTAAAATGTGCGTATAGTTCCAAATCAAAATTCTTAAAAAACATTTTAACAGACTTACTTGTAATCAACATCCGGAACATCAGCATCACAAACTCCACAACTACAAAGTAAATATTTTTCAGTTTGAGATTCTAGTGGATACGGCTACACCTTCTTATTGCAAACTTTAAATGCAATATAATACCATTTAGGCAACACTTCAACTGAATAAATTGTCGCGATTGTCACACATGTTCGCACTTGTAAAGAATAAACCAAACGTTTGTTCTCCCATAGAGTATTTAGTAACAATTTAATTTTCACGATATAAATTTTTTTTTTTAGAAACATTACCTCAAGTGCGTAAACGATTTGGTCCATAGTACTCTTTTCGTTCATAATGATAAACTCCTCATATAATGTCACCTTTGGTTTTTGAGGGCTTGGATCATCATCAAGTTGTACTAAATCAACAGCATCAGTGGGCAACCTGTAAAGTTATGATAATAATAAGAATATGTATACGAATATAGCATATCTTGCCAAATAATATAGAAGGGATATATATATATATACTTAATATATATACTTACTTCTTTTGAAATGCGTCTACTTCAGACATAACTGGATTTATAAGAATGTTGGTAGAGTTGAACGCATTGGAAATACTATAAATCCCTGTAACGTGGATTTAATTTGCAACGTTAGATTTGACAATCATAAGCTCTAAGATTTATTCCGAAAGTCAGAAATTACCTTTCCATTCCTTCAAACATGTGAATCGTATTACACAAACGACAACAGTATCTTGATGTTCTTTTATTTGTGTATCAAAGTCCTTCGCAAGATCACCCCACACCGTGCAATTTAACCGGGTTCCACTATATTACGAATGCATGAAATAATAATAAAACATTAGATATGATATTCCAAACTAATTTTAATTTTAAAGAATATTTAGTAAGGAACCATACGTTAAATCTTGAAAATCGAAACTCAATTTGATATTATCCTTCCCTTTTGTTTTGACGCAATGAAGATTTCCGACACCAACGATCTGACCGATTATGATGTGATCACGGGTTCGACCCCCCTGACCAAGACGCCCGAGACGTCCCTGACGGCTCCGAGACGCATGACTGAGAAGCATCGGACATGGACAGAACGCCTATCTCGAACGCGGCCAAGGCACCAGCGACCCTCCCAGGAGCCTCAACGCGACCAAAAGAGCTCCAGCAAGGCGACCAAACGAAGAATCAACTTGGAGGAGCAAAACATTTCACCTCTTGAGTATTTCAAGGCCGAGCTTCAACCTACACACAAAAGACCCGAGGTTAGCATCACCACTTAGGCACATTGAGCCGCGACCAGCTTTGGGAAGCTTGAATTGAGTGTCTTCACCATCACGCCAGTGTGAAGACATCCCTAAGCCATTAGAAGGAGCTGTACTCTTTTTCCTACTTTGGGTTTGTCCCAATGGGTTTACCAAAGAGGTTTTAACGAGGCAGCAAACTCTAGTGCATCTCCACTTTGATCCCACTTGGCTCATGACTTGGAAACACTTATTGACATGCTTAGGAGCCAAGGAAGTGAAGATCCTATCCACGTTCAGCCAATGACGTGGCCACCCTATCCCCTTCCCTTCTTTTCTTTTGAATTTCTTCTAGATCCCTCTATGACCGTTAGATTGGTCTTTGCTTTGCTTTATCTTTGCTTTTGCTTTTTGGCCATGTGTATGGTTTAGATCATGGCCACGTCCCTAGGGTTTTTAGAGTCTCCTTATGTAAGCCTCACTATATAAAGGCATCAACCCTCATTGTAAAA
>NC_025693.1:11236414-11239409 GCF_000633955.1 Camelina sativa
GACACCTAACTGGTGTCGATCGACACTCCCTTCGCAGACGCGAACTGCACGAATCCAAACGACGAACCTCCGTTTCCAATCATCTCCAATCCGTTCCAACCTCACCCAAAACCTTCAGGAACCTATAAGAACCATAACACAACCACCACAAGCAAGAACAACACCACTAACACAACCAATCAAGCAAGAACAACACCACAAAGCACCACCAATCAAGCAAGAACAACAAAGGATTCTCAGGCTTAGATAAGCCATGGTCATGCACTCACCTTATCAACTGATTATAACAACCAATACAACCAGTTGAGACCCTCCTAACGTCTGAAACAGCCCAGAAACGCCCTACAACAAGCCACACAACCAAAAACGACTTATAACAAAACTGGACAGAAACATCAGAAAAGAACAGTCTCAAAGACAAAACCCTAAAATAAAAACCAACCGTTAACTATCAAATCGCTCTGGTGCAACACTACCCCTAGACGTCACGAAGCGTCCCACAAAATTTCAGCACGATCAGACACCACACGAGACCACGATCTCAGTTACAATCTCCGATGGTCCCAACTCGCGTCTGAGAAAACGTGTCTCACGAAACTGCCAATAACTCATCGAGTTTAAATCCAAATCTACTTCTGTAAAAAGGCGAATGACGATGAAAGACTTGGGAATAAACCTACCAAATTTCATTACCTTTGAGAACGATTTGATATGCCGAAACTGTTTCCTCCCAAACCCTAACGATTCTGATCTTTCTCCTTTAATCTCCTTCACACCACAATAGGCTCTCTCCTCTCTCTCTATCTCTGAAAACGGCGACAAGACACCCTAAAACCCTTAATTTGTCGCTTCTCCACTTATAACACGATTTAGGGATTTTCCTTGAACCAAACCGAACCAAACAGCAATTAAAACGAACCGGACCAAACCAGAAAACATGGTGTCGATCGATACACCAAGGGTGTCGATCGACACCCACACCAAAACCTTAAAAATTGGTTCGCGGATGTTACAATTCTCCCCCACCAACAAGGATTCGTCCTCGAATCCCGCAAAACCGTCCAACTGTCAAGGACCTCCGTGCCACCGTCAACACGGCCCGCACGTCCCCGACCGGACTAAATACCGTCAGCCAAGGTTTCCCGTGCACTGTCGCAACAGCCCGCACACCTCCGACTGAACCATGAGGTCTCCCTCTAGCCAATATACTCGCATCAAAGACACTATTTGCTCACAACTCAGTGCTTCCCCCGTCCGTGGTCGCAACCAACGAATCATGCCGGCTCGCTATCAGGCCAACCGCCTTAAGCTACGGCATCCAGGAAGTCACTCACACACACACTCCCCCCGCTCTCAGGTCGCAACCTTCGAGTCATACCGGCTCACTGCCAGGCCACAGCCTACAGCTACGGTATCCAGGGAGTCTCAAAATCCCGCAAAACCGTCCAATTGTCAAGGACCTCCGTGCCACCGTCAACACGGCCCGCACGTCCCCGACCGGACTAAATACCGTCAGCCAAGGTTTCCCGTGCACTGTCGCAACAGCCCGCACACCTCCGACTGAACCATGAGGTCTCCCTCTAGCCAATATACTCACATCAAAAGACACTATTTGCTCACAACTCAGTGCTTCCCCCGTCCGTGGTCGCAACCAACGAATCATGCCGGCTCGCTATCAGGCCAACCGCCTTAAGCTACGGCATCCAGGAAGTCACTCACACACACACTCCCCCCGCTCTCAGGTCGCAACCTTCGAGTCATACCGGCTCACTGCCAGGCCACAGCCTACAGCTACGGTATCCAGGGAGTCTCACAATCCCGCAAAACCGTCCAATTGTCAAGGACCTCCGTGCCACCGTCAACACGGCCCGCACGTCCCCGACCGGACTAAATACCGTCAGCCAAGGTTTCCCGTGCACTGTCGCAACAGCCCGCACACCTCCGACTGAACCACGAGGTCTCCCTCTAGTCAATATACTCACATCAAAGACACTATTTGCTCACAACTCAGTGCTTCCCCCGTCCGTGGTCGCAACCAACGAATCATGCCGGCTCGCTATCAGGCCAACCGCCTTAAGCTACGACATCCAGGAAGTCACTCACACACACACTCCCCCCGCTCTCAGGTCGCAACCTTCGAGTCATACCGGCTCACTGCCAGGCCACAGCCTACAGCTACGGTATCCAGGGAGTCTCACACGCCCACTCCCCCCGCTCTCGGGTCGCAACCCTCGAGACATACCGGCTCACTGCCGAGCCACGGCTCACAGCTACGGTATCCAGGGAGTCTCAAAATCCCGCTCTAAGGTCGTCACCCTAAAGCGCGCTCACGGATCGTCATCCGAAGCAAACATACCACTCCCACTCTCTGGCCACAAAGTCCATTGAGCTATCGGTATCACATGAGTTGGGCTCACACTATCCTGAGCAAATAAGTCCGATGTCAACGAGTATCTCCCGACTAGATCTACCTCAACACTTTCCATTTCTGGAAACTTCTATTTTTAGAAACTTTCCATTTATAGCAACCTTCTATTTATGGAAACTTCCCATTTATAGACTCCCGTGCTATTTCCTTTCCACATGACTCACGAGTCAAAAATCCAAACGAACTCCATTTGCAATACATCCACTTACACAAGTCACCGCCAACGGTATTTCCCGGTACCGGCGTGATTCATCCCTTTCCAACAACTTGTCAATAGCCAAATGCACCTCCCGCACAAGAAGCTAAAAACACTACACAACTAACAATACACAAAAACACTTACCGTGGAATCTCATTGAAGGCTCGAAGAGGATGATACTAGGACTCCATACCACAAACAAATTGACTAACTACTCATAATCAATTCCATCACACAACATCATGCATCAAGCAAAAAGGAAAATAATTCACCCAATTAAATTCCTAACCGCTCTAACCATCCATTTAACCATCCTAGAACCGTAAAGGCTCTGATACCAAAATGAAACAACCCGACCCCTTTTTTTT
>NC_025693.1:11240846-11246672 GCF_000633955.1 Camelina sativa
TTGATATGCCGAAACTGTTTCCTCCCAAACCCTAACGATTCTGATCTTTCTCCTTTAATCTCCTTCACACCACAATAGGCTCTCTCCTCTCTCTCTATCTCTGAAAACGGCGACAAGACACCCTAAAACCCTTAAATTTGTCGCTTCTCTACTTATAACACGATTTAGGGATTTTTCCTTGAACCAAACCGAACCAAACAGCAATTAAAACGAACCGGACCAAACCAGAAAACATGGTGTCGATCGATACACCAAGGGTGTCGATCGACACCCACACCAAAACCTTAAAAATTGGTTCGCGGATGTTACACGACCGTCCGTCCGTGCGACTCGGTAGACGACCGCGTCCGGCGGTCACATCAGCTTGGTATCAGAGCTTCAAACGCTCCTACAAGGTTGTGTCGATCTAAAACTCTTCTCTTTTGTATAAAGCTTGAATCTTTAGGTTGTTAGTTTCGTTTTGTGTTTTAGGTTGTTAGAACCATCTCGTTTCTAGCTTTGTTCTTAGTTGTTCGTTCTCTTAGCTTTTGTGTTCTTGCTGATATTGTCTTTGTTCTTGAGTGTTCTTAGTTTGTTCAGTCTAGATCTTCTAGAGGTTGAGTTGCTTTTTTTGTTTTGTTGTTTATAGGTGGCTAGATTCGTTTGTGCTTTGCTTTAGTTGTGTTTTTGTGTTTTTTTTACCTTCCGCGTTTGGTAAATTTTAGGGAGTGAAAGTCATTTGGTTTCTACCACTTGCTTTTTACTTTCAAATTTTAGCCAAGCGTTTGAAATTCAAACTGGTCAAAGCCGTGTTGAATTTTTGTGTGGTCTAGGAATAGTTTTTGTTTGTGTTATGAGAGATTAGCCACCTCTAAAGTGCTTTTGGTCAAGACCACAAAAAAAATGTGGACGTGGATAGCTCCCTATGCACCTTGTGGTCCATGGGTGAGTTGTCACCTTGGCTTTTAGTAACTTGCTTTTACTTTTGCTTTTGGCTTTAGTAGATAGAGTTGCCTCTCTTGTTTAAGGTAGCGTGCATCATCATCTTGTTTAGTTTGTTCCTTTTCGTCCTTTGGTTTAAATTGTGCATTTGTGGCATTGTTCATCTTTTATCTAGGTTGATAGCTTGTATTTGCATCATTGTTCATCCTTGTTTGCATCTAGATCGAATTTTGCTAGAGTTTTATTTAGGATTTGTGTTTTCCTTTAGTCATAAAGCATTTCTTGTTTTTTTGTGCTTTTTCTTTTTCTTTTTGCTTTCTCTTTTGCTTTTGTTTGGTCTTAGGTTTGAATTTTTGTGAGCTGTCCTCAATCATTGCTTTGGTGAGATAAATATCTCCTTGTGGTCCATTTGAACTTAAAGATACTCACGAATATTCTTTTGTTTTGACGAGGTACACAACTTGCTCGGGCAGCACATCACGTACGGACCAAGACGCGTCAACAACCGAGGATCAACCTTCGGTCGTGTAGTCGCGTCAGCAAATCTTCACCCAACCACCGTTGGTCGTTCGTCTCTCTGCCGTGCCATCGTTAGCCGTCCGACCAATCCGACCGTAACACCGACGACTTCCGACAGCCGTCCGTACCATCGTCCGCACCTCGTTCCAAAGCCATTCCCAAGACGCGAACAACTTGCAATGCTTGGTCCTACACTGATCTAGCATGGAGTTTGTTGAAAGCGAATCCAAAGTGGAATCTTGGTGTGATGAAGAACTTGGCCTGGAACTGGAGCAAGAGGCCACCGGCGACGAATATTGGCCCGAAGAGGCCTATGGCGAGGAGTTAGATCAAGGAGAGCTCGAACGTGGATCACCAGACTATTATTGGCCGTCCTTGTTACGAGCCACTCGCATTGAAGAGCCAAGGGAGAGCCTCTACGAAGACTCTGATAGTGATGACTGGGTGGTGTACACCAAGAAACCGAGGCACCGATCCGTAAGAGGAAAGGAGCCTATCCCCAAACCACCCAGCACAGCGGATGCTCTGATCTCCCTCCAACACACGCTTCAAGATCTCAATGACAGGCTCGACCGGATTGAGTCGGCAACAACTCGTCAACGGGCCGAAAGAAGGCCGCGTGATCACCGAGGCCGTGACCTAGGCATCCCTACCTTGTCTCCAAGTGCTCCCACGCGAAGACAGACTCCACGGCACCAGCACTATGAACCACTTCCTACACCGGCTCCACGATCAAGGCATCATTCGGCCCTTGTTTGAGATGGATTTGGAGAATTTAAAAGCCACTTATACCCATTTTGTCCCAAAACAGGCTAAAACCAAGAAAACATTGCTTAGAAGCACTAAACAGCTTTGTTAGTGTTTCTGGGGTTAAAATGTGTCTTAATCCAATGCAACTAACTAATTATAAGATTTTGAGATAGATGTGGATAGTTTAAAGCCACTTATGAATTAATATTTTGAGATAGATTTTGAGATAGACGTGTAGCCGCGTCCGGCGGTCATATCAGATTACATCTACAAAAAAAACATATGAATTAATATTTTTTTTCTCTTAAAATTAACTTTTAAAAACGAAGTTAACAACTCACCAAACAATACATTCTTTTCTAATTCTCCAGCCTAGTTAACAACTCAACTCACCAAACAATATTTTTCTGGAACACGAACTGGGAATTCATCACATGGTTTCACGATAGTGGTTCTATAAAAGACGATCCCAAAGAACTTGTCTTATAACTACTATCATAATCTACTAAGTTGAATGAATCAACTATTTTAGACTCGCTGACAGCGAGTTGGTTCTGAAATCTGCTGACCAAACCATCTTCAATAGATGCATGTATCCTTATACCCTATATATAACGATTTAAAGTTAAAAAGCTATTATCGAGTTTGACTAAATATTTCATAGAGATATCAAATAAACATCACGTTTTAAATATTTTATTAAAACTTACATCACTCTCAACAAAGACCATCTGTAGAGACTTGAATGACTTCCAAAGTCTTATGATACGGACTCTAATTTTTGATGGTCTAATGCAGGGTTGAGATTGCCTAACTGAACAAAAAGACAAACGTTCATCTTTTTCGAAGTCATATCGAGTTGTGCATACGACTCTTTAACACATTAGCGTATCAATATTTATCGAGATGTTATACAACAGACTTGATTTTTTTTAAGAATATTTACTTATTTTATTTTTTAAGACGATAATGATGAGGAATGTAAACATATCATTAATCAATATTCTAAATATGTTTAATATAATTATTTAAAAAGTAAATTTAACATATTTTACTCCTGTAAATTTAATGAAAATCATCAAGCAGTTGTAAATTACCATATGTCAATATCTAAAATAAACGTTATTTTGTAAATTATAATAATGGACTTTATATTTTAAAATTATACAAATCTCTATATGTTATCATTTTCAATTAAGGTTATTTTATAAATAATGCAAAAAATGTTATTTTAATTAATTTATAAAATCTCAACATAATTTAAAATACTAATTTACCAAATGTGTTTATCAATAAACAATAAAATTACAGAATATCGAAAATTGGATCTGAACAGAGTTCTCAATAAGGATTTTGATGCTTCTCAAAGGAATCCTCAACAGCAAGATGAATATAGGAGTCAAGTGCATCACTGTATTTTGCAGAAGGATAAATTTAAATCAATATTGTTCATATCAATTAATCATTAAACAAATAAAGATAAATTTTTTTATTACCTTAAGTCCATATCAAACCCATAGTCGGTATCATCCAAATCTTTGATTCTTGAATCTCCATGATCAATGTAATTGTACCTACATATTTGAAGATATCAAATATATCCACTCAAATATATCCACATATTTAAAATATATAATCGAAAAATGATCCAAAATAAGACTTTGACTTACATGTACATGTAATCTGCAAATTCTTCACTATTTGGGTCCCTTTATAATCTCCAAGCATCCATCACCGTTGGTTAGGAGAACATTATCATCTAGCATCACTGATTATAAAATAAATAGATTATTCATTATCATAATTAATCGCATTGAATTTATAAAATAATATTTTATAGTCATATGTAATCACCTTCAAATCTTATTGCTTTCCACATCTTAAACAGACAGACCCTCTTCTTGTTACGCAGTTTGAAAGTTTTAATCATATGATTAGCATAGCATCCTGTTGCGAAGCAGTCAAGTACATATCCCCTTGAAAAAAAAATTATTGATATCAAAAAGGTAAACCAACGTATTTTATCAAGTACATATCACAGTTTGAAAAAAATATTTTCATTCATTATATAAACTTACTCAATCGACTCGATAGTAAATTTTATGTAGCGATCCATCAAACTCCAACGATTGGCACTACTTTCTTTTTTGAAACTCTCAACTTCACCAATATTGGTAATGCATCTAATTAAATTAACTACCATAAAACGATTAATATGTATTATAAATAACAAATAAAAGTTTTCTAAAACAATCCATAATAAAGTATGATTTACCGTAGGGCCATCTTCCATGAAACGCATTATCATAAACACGTTTAAAATCTACATTATCTAAAGGTTTGCAAATGATAGGATCTCTTGCAAAACTGATTATAGTTTTTTCTGTGAAGAAAATCCGATAACCAAGATTAGTTTTCTGGATTTGTTCTCTGTCGTCCTTGACTTCGAACTTCTCTATAACATAAGTTCGATCCTCTGACATATTAAATTCCGCAACACCATAGAGTGATGCCGGGATAGTAGCATGTCCAAATGTACCCTAATTCAAAGTATGATTATCCAAGGTATTTAGACACACCATACATATGAAGAAACAACGAAATAAAATTGTAAAACATACCTCTTCGTCTACCAAGATTAGCTCAGTCGATACATCATTCAAACAATCTCTCACTCTCCATGAACGAAAAACCTTGACACAAATCATCCAACCTTGACACAAAGCATCACAAATCTCGTCATTTAAAAAAAAAAAATCAAAAGTTTTTGTGTTTGAGAGAAGTTCTAAAAGAGAGTGAAATGTAGAAGTTGAAAAGGTAATTGTTTAGTTTTAAGTTTTTAACTCGACTATAAGTATTTATAAGGTGTTAATGGTTGCATCAAAAGTCTTGACTCGAAGGTGTAACATCCGTGAACCGGAATCCCGGTTTGGGAGTTGCATCGGTCGATGCAGATGGTGCATCGGTCGATGCATGTTCAATTCTGTGTGTTTTGACTTAAGTCAAATGCTGCGTTTTGGGTTAAGGAAAACCCTTAGATGCGAGTTTTGTCTNTTTGTCCCTAATCTCAGTCACAAAGACTGAGATTTCTTTGTCATTTGTCCCTAATCTCAGTCACAAAGACTGAGATTTCTTTGTCATTTGTCCCTAATCTCAGTCACAAAGACTGAATTTTTTTTGTGATTTGTCCCTAGTCTCAGTCACAAATTCTGAGACTTCTTTGTGATTTGTCCCTAATCTCAGTCACAAAGTCTGAGATTTTTTTTGTGATTTGTCCCTAGTCTCAGTCACAAAGGCTGAGATTTCTTTGTGATTTGTCCCTAGTCTTTGTCACAAAGACTGAGATTTTTTTTTGATTTGTCCCTAGTCTCAGTCACAAAGACTGAGACTTCTTTGTGATTTGTCCCTTATCTCAGTCATAAAAGACTGAGATTTTTTTTGTGATTTGTCCCTAGTCTCAGTCACAAAGACTGAGACTTCTTTGTGATTTGTCCCTTATCTCAGTCATAAAAGACTGAGATTTTTTTTGTGATTTGTCCCTAGTCTCAGTCACAAATACTGAAATTTCTTTGTGATTTGTCCCTAGTCTCAGTCACAAAGACTGAGATTTCTTTGTGATTTGTCCCTAGTCTCAGT
>NC_025693.1:11246801-11250433 GCF_000633955.1 Camelina sativa
TGCTCGGCATTGCATCGGTTGATGCACTTTGTGCGTCGGTCGATGCAGATGCGAGGACGGCGCGTAAACTCTAGGGTTTTTGTGTTATGTCGAGCATGCATCGGTCGACGCATATCTTGCATCGGTCGATGCAAGTTAACCTTGCATCGGTCGACGCAGATCTTGCGTCGATCGACGCAACCTCCATCCGGTGTCGGTCGATGCATGTTGGTATTGGTTGATGCATNTTTCTTTGTGATTTGTCCCTAATCTCAGTGACAAAGACTGAGATTTCTTAGTGATTTGTGTGTTGTCCCTAAACTCAGTCACAAAGACTGAGATTTCTTTGTGATTTGTGATTTGTCGCTAATCTAAGTCACAATGACTGAGATTCTTTTGTGATTTGTCCCTAGTCTCAGTCACAAAGACTGAGACTTTTTGTGATTTGTCCCTAATCTAAGTCACAAAGACTGAGATTTCTTTGTGATTTGTTCTAATCTCAANTATTGGATTATCATTGATTATTGGTTGGTTATTTCCGCTGTTGAATGTGTTTGTGGTTAGGTGGCTAGTGGGTATGGGATCATTAGTTGTAGTTTATTTTATTATATTATATTTTTTATTTTTTATTTTTTTTCNACTGAGATTTCATTGTGATTTCTGGGTTCGGGGTTCGGGGTTAGGGGTTCGGGGTTCGTGGGTTGGGGATCGGAGTTCGGGGTTCAATGTTCAGGGTTCAGGGTTCAGGGTTCAGGGTTTAGGATTCAGGGTTCAGGGTTCAGGGTTCAGGGTTTCTTTGTGATTTGTCCCTAATCTCAATCACGAAGACTGAGATTTCTTTGTGATTTGTCTCCAATCTCAGTCACAAAGACTGGGATTTCTTTGTGTTTTGTCCCTAATCTCAGTCACAAAGACTGAGATTTCTTTGTCATTTGTCCCTAATCTCAGTCACAAAGACTGAAATTTTTTTGTGATTTGTCCCTAGTCTGAGGGGGGTGTATTCAACTTGACCTTTTAAGTGATTTGTGTGAAACTTACAAATCCTATGTTATTCAATCATGTATTTTAAAAAGTCTATTAAAATCCACTGTTATTGAACTGATGATTTAAAAATCTACTTTAAAATCTACTGTTATTCAAAATAGTTTGTGGATTTGGATTTTAATGATTTTTGAGATTCTGGAGGATTTAGGTGGGATTTGTTTAGTTAAAAATAGAGAAATCCAAATCTCATGGTTTTATGTGGGATTTGAAAGAATTTTACAATAAATCATATCAACTTCCCTAAAATCTTTCAAAATTCCAAATTTTCTAAATCCCATCAAATCTTCCAAAATCATAGTTTCAATACACCCCTCTGAGTCACAAAGACTGAGATTTCTTTGTGATTTGTCCCTAGTCTCAGTCACAAAGATTGAGATTTTTTTGTGATTTGTCCCTAATCTCAGTCACAAAGACTGAGATTTCTTAGTGATTTGTGATTTGTCCCTAAACTCAGTCACAAAGACTTAGTTATTTGTGATTTGTCGCTAATCTCAGTCACAAAAACTGAGATTTCTTTGTGATTTTGTCCCTAATCTCAGTCAAGAAGACTGAATTTCTTTGTAATTTGTCTCTAATCTCAGTCACAAAGACTGAAATTTCTTTGTGATTTGTCCCTAGTCTCAGTCACAAAGACGGAGATTTCATTGTGATTTCTGGGTTCGGGGTTCGGGGTTAGGGGTTAGGGGTTCGTGGGTTGGGGATCGGAGTTCGGGGTTCAAGGTTCAGGGTTCAGGGTTCAGGGTTCAGGGTTCAGGGTTCAGGGTTCAGGGTTCAGGGTTCAGGGTTCAGGGTTCAGGGTTCAGGATTCAGGGTTCAGGATTCAGGGTTCAGGGTTCTGGGTTCAGGGTTCAGGGTTCAGGGTTCAGGGTTCAGGGTTCAGGGTTTCTTTGTGATTTGTCCCTCATCTCATTTACAAAGATTAAGATTTCTTTGTGATTTATCCCTAATCTCAGTCACAAATACTGAGATTTCTTTGTGATTTGTCTCTAGTCTCAGTCACAAAGACTGAGATCTTTTTGTGATTTGTCCCTAGTCTCAGTCACAAAGACTGAGATTTCTTTGTAATTTGTCCCTAGTCTCACTCACAAAGACTGAGATTTCTTTGTGATTTGTCCCTAGTCTCAGTCACAAAGACTGAGATTTCTTTGTGATTTGTCCCTAGTCTCAGTCACAAAGACTGAGATTTTTTTGTGATTTGTCCCTAATCTCAGCACAAAGACTGAGATTTCTTTGTGATTTTGTCCCTAATCTCAGTCACGAAGACTGAGATTTCTTTGTAATTTGTCTCTAATCTCAGTCACAAAGACTGAAATTTCTTTGTGATTTGTCCCTAATCTCAGTCACAAAGACTGAAATTTCTTTGTGATTTGTCCCTAGTCTCAGTCACAAAGACTGAGATTTCATTGTGATTTCTGGGTTCCGGGTTCGGGGTTAGGGGTTCAGGGTTCGTGGGTTGGGGATCGGAGTTTGGGGTTCAAGGTTCAGGGTTCAGGGTTCAGGATTCAGTGTTCAGGGTTCAGGGTTCAGGATTCAGGATTCAAGGTTCAGGGTTCAGGGTTCCGGGTTCAAGGTTCAGGGTTTCTTTGTGATTTGTCCCTCATCTCAGTCACAAAGACTGAGATTTCTTTATGATTTATCCCTAATCTCTAGTCTCAGTCACAAAGACTGAGATCTCTTTGTGATTTGTCCCTAGTCTCAGTCACAAAGACTGAGATTTCTTTGTGCTTTGTCCCTAATCTCAGTCACAAAGACTGAGATTTCTTTGTTATTTGTCCCTAATCTCAATCACAAAAACTGAGATTTCTTTGTCATTTGTCCCTAATCTCAGTCACAAAAATCTGCGACTTCTTTGTGATTTGTCCCTAATCTCAGTCACAAAGACTGAGATTTCTTTGTCATTTGTCCCTAATCTCAGTCACAAAGACTGAAATTTTTTTGTGATTTGTCCCTAGTCTCAGTCACAAAGACTGAAATTTCTTTGTGATTTGTCCCTAATCTCAGTCACAAAGACTGAGATTTTTTTGTGATTTGTCCCTAGTCTCAGTCACAAAGACTGAGATTTTTTTGTGATTTGTCCCTTGTCTCAGTCACAAAGACTGAGATTTTTTTTGATTTGTCCCTAATCTCAGTCACAAATACTGAGACTTCTTTGTGATTTGTCCCTAATCCCAGTCACAAAGACTGAGATTTTTTTGTGATTTGTCCCTAGTCTCAGTCACAAAGACTGAGATTTCTTTGTGATTTGTCCCTAGTCTCAGTCACAAAGACTGAGATTTCATTGTTATTTGTCCATAATCTCAGTCACAAAGACTGAGATTTCTTTGTCATTTGTCCCTAATCTCAATCACAAAGACTGAGATTTCTTTGTGATTTGTCCCTAGTCTCAGTCACAAAGACTGAGATTTCATTGTTATTTGTCCATAATCTCAGTCACAAAGACTGAGACTTCTTTGTGATTTGTCCCTAATCTCAGTCACAACGTCTGAGATTTTTTTTGTGATTTGTCCCTAGTCTAAATCACAAAGACTGAGATTTTTTTTGTGATTTGTCCCTAGTCTCAGTCTCAAAGACTGAGATTTTTTTTTGATTTGTCCCTAGTCTCAGTCACA
>NC_025693.1:11251598-11251895 GCF_000633955.1 Camelina sativa
AAGGATGAACAAGTCCAAACTGGCGGTTCCTTGAAGCATGGTGAAGAGGCAGCTTCCGGTGACTATGTGAGGAAATCTGACCTGGAGGCCTTCTTCAAGTCCTTGGCTCTTAAGGAGTCAAGTGGTAAAACATTTTCTACCCTCAAGCTTAACAACTCCTTAGTAGTAGATTCGGGTGCGTCTCACCATATGATTAGTAACTCGAACTTGCTAGATAATGTAGAACCGACTAAGGGAGATGTAGTTATTTCTAATGGGGATAAAATACCAATTCAAGGCATAGGCAATTTAAAACTT
>NC_025693.1:11251995-11287542 GCF_000633955.1 Camelina sativa
TAGTTAGTTGCATTTGATTAAGACACATTTTAACCCTAGAAACACTACCAAAAGTGTTTAGTGCTTCCAAGCAATGTTTTCTTGGTTTTAGCCTGTTTTGGGACAAAATGGGTATAAGTGGCTTTTAAACTCCCCACATCCATCTCAAAATCTTATAATTAGTTAGTTGTATTGGATTAAGACACATTTTAACCCCAGAAACACTAATTAAGCTGTTTACAGCTTCTAAGCAATGTTTTCTTGGGTTTAGCCTATTTTGGGACAAAATGGGTATAAGTGGCTTTTAAACTCTCCACATCTATCTCAAACTCTTATAATTAGTTAGTTGCATTGGATTAAGACACATTTTAACCCCAGAAACACTAACAAAGCTGTTTAGTGCTTCTAAGGAATGTTTTCTTGGTTTTAGCCTGTTTTGGGACAAAATGGGTAAGAGTATATCTAGCCTAGAAGAGATCTATAACAAACAAGCTTGACCTAGCTAAGCAAACCACAGCCACAATCCAGCCTAACCCATCCTCAAGATCCTAAGCAAACTACTCACAAATGCTAAACATGATGAACAAAGTCATAAACCCAGAAAATGATGATATAGACATGGATGGATAGATCATGATGAGATGAACAATTTAATACAAAGAAGTGAAAGAAAATACTCAATAGATTCATAGTTATGAAGGTTACAAATCTATGAAAATTTAGAGAAAAAATAAGAGATGATGCAATAAAGTAAAAGCAGCTAAAAATGGCAAAAACTAGGTTATCACATGTCTACAGGATCTCACTGGCGGCCACAGGGTGCATTGTCCTTTTATAGGACGAAGGGGTAGCCCTACTTAGCTAGAAGACAAAATAGAAGGTCGGCTGCAAGTGCTCGACCATGTGCTCGGTCGAGTGCATGGTCGAGTGGTTGGTCCGTCAAGTATCTCTAGTCTTCAATCTGGAATTATATCGGTTCAGTAAAACAGGTACGAATCTTGAACGACACCTCAGATTTCCTTGAAACCGCAATCATTGGAAAGTTAACTCAATTTCCTACAACTCTCATGAAGGACTCTGAAGCTGAATCGCAACGGAAAATCTACATTCGGATCGATCTTTGAGGAGCTCGTTATGAACCCGACCATGTACTCGACAGTGTGCCTGCTCGAGTGGTATGGTCGAGTGCTTTCTTTTCCCTTCCTGATACTTCTAATCCTCTTGTTTAGCTCCAGAAATAACAGCATTTCCTTCCTTACCCTTTTAGAGTTCCATAACACCTAATAATACTCCAAATGCACAAATGTATGCAATGTATGCTTCTAAACATCCTAAGTGCATATTTGGACATAAATGGCTATAAAATCTAAGGAATGACTTCTATATGATGCAAAACATGAACTAAACAAGGCCATAAATATGGTAAAATATAGTGACATCAGGTACCTGCACACCTACCACTGGCGACACCAAAGGAGCTTGCATGCTAGCCGCTGGTTGCACCATTGATCGAAGCCGCTCCAAAACTTGAGCTAGCAAATCTGCCAGGAGATCACCCTGACCTGGGGCACCGCCCACTGAAACCCCCACACCTAGGGCAAAACCAACATCGATGCCGAGCCCCATCGATACTACCACCGGCCAAGCTCCCAAGTCCTCTTGGATGACCCTGTGACTGTGCCAACTACTCACTAGCAATGCTCAGGGCCACATTATCGCTGGCCTCGGGAACCTGTCCCCGAGCACAACCACGCCCACGACCACGACCAAGAAAAGTAGCTTAAGCACCTCTAACTATCTGTACCACCAAGAACAAAAGGCTAAGCAATTAAAACGATTCTGGCTACACAAGGAAACAAAATTACCATGGAATCACATTGAAGGCTCGAAGAGTATGTTCTAGGACCTCATGCCACACACAATTAACTAACTCACATAATCAATCAAGCATGCAATCCAAACATCAACAACACAAAACACACATCGAACCTGTACCTAGAATCATTAGGGCTCTGATACCAAACTGAAACAATTTTATTTTATTTTATAATAATTAACTAGTGATCTCATACTCACTATCAAGCTAACATCAATCAATACAACCAGCAAAAATACCAAAACATTAAACCAGCAATTATCCAAATTAATCCAATAAAAGAATAAAACAATATCAAATAACCAAAATCATAAACTAAGAGCTAGCAACTTAAGCAATAATTCTAACACCAACATTCCAATTCAAGCAATCTAGCTGAAACCAAGACATAACAACTAAGTCCCTAGAACATCCTCCTCTTCATTGCTATGATCCCACAGTCACACTTTACCTTTACCAGCACCACAAACACAATGAGATGTGTGAGTATTACCAGAAATACTCATTAAGGAGATCCTCCCATTTACAAACTATACACACAAGCAAATAAAGAGTAAAACCACAAATAAAACATAACAAACCAGTGATTAAACATAACATCCAATACCACATTCACCACACCTAGATATCATCATACAAAACAAGTCATACTCCCGAATATCTCGCATAAGCTCATAGTTACTCACTCACCTTAACAAAAGTGATTCACGAAAACAACTACAACCAGAAGAGAGGCTCTCCAATTGCCATGAACAACCAAACTCGCTCCTACAACCAATCACAACAACAAACAAACCTTGAAACCAAACTGTCAGGAAAAACAGAAAAAACAATCTCACGGGTGAAACCACATAATCAAAACGAATCGTTAACTTTCCAATCCCTCTCATGAAAAGCAAGACCTATACGTCTTGAAGCGTCCCACAAAATGCCATCACGATCAGGTCTCAAATGAATCTGAAATCGAGTTCCAAACACCCACTCATCTTAATTTGCGACTAAGAAGAAACGCCCTATGAAACTGCAGATATCTCATGGAGGATTAACTCAAATTCGATCCCAAAAAAAGGAGCATCTAGGAAAGAGTCTTAGCTACAACCCTAATAAAAATCGATTTGAGCAGTCGCATCCTCCTTCTTTTTCTCCTTCACACCAAATAACCAAGAGCTCTCTCTCAACAATAAAAAAACATAAAGAAGAAGCGTCGACTTATGGAGAAAAATTAGGGCTTTTGGTTTAATTAGAATAAACCAAAATTTAATTAAACCATAAATCAAATAAATTCAATCTTTTGGTTTGTTCCACACCCCACAATCCTAATTTTGAGAAAGCAGGTGTTACAATTAGTCATATGCATTGGATTGTGACACATTTTGACCCTAGAAATACTAACAAAGCTTTTAACTGCACCAAAGCACTATTTTGTTGGTTTTAGCCACTTTTGGAATAAAATAGGAGTAAGACTTGTCTAAACACTCATAATATAATTACTCATATGCATTGGATTGTGACACAATTTGAAAATATAAACACTAACAAAGCGGTTTACTGCTTCTAAACAATGTCTTGTTGGTTTTAGCTAGTTTTGAGACCAAATGGTAATAATTCTTGTTTGAACACTCTTAATGCATCTCTAACACTTATTATTTGTAAGAGCATCTCAAACCCACCTCTATTTTTGCCTCTAAATATAGAGAAAAAATATAGCTATCTCATTTTAGAGGCAAATTTGCTCCAACCAACTCTATTCTCACATCTAAAATAGAGATTGTTATATTTTCTGGAAATATAACAATCTCTATTTTAGAGGTGAGAATAGAGGTGGCTTGGAGTCTCACCTCTATTATAGAGTTTCTCTATTATTAAAAAAAAAAATAGGGAAAACCAATGGAGATGGTCTAATATGCATTGGATTGTGTTACAATTTGACTCTAGAAACAGTAATAAAGCTGTTTACTGCATCTAAGCAATGTTTTGTTGATTATACCCAGTTTTGTGTCAAAAAAAATTAACAAGTCTTGTCTAAACACTCCTAAAGCCTACACTTATAATTAGCCATATGCATTGGATTTTGCCACATTTTGACCCTGGAAACACTATCAAAGTCTTTCAATGCTTCCACGCAATGTTTTGTTGATTTTAACCAGTTTTGGGGAAAAATGGTAATAAGTCTTGTCTAAACACTGCTAATGCATCTTTAACTCTTATAATTAGTCAGCATTGGATTTTGGCACATTTTCACCATAGAAACACTAGCAAAGTTGTTTACTGCTGCTGAGCAATGTTTTGTGTGTTTTTGCCAGTTTTGGGACAAAATGGTAATAAGTCTTCTCTAAACACTTCTTATGCATCTCTAACTCTTATAAGTCATATGCATTGGATTGTGACACATTTTGACCCTAGAAACACTAGCAAAGCGGTTTACTGCTTCTAAGCAAAGTTTTGTTGGTTTGAGCGAGTTTTGGGGCAAAATGGTAAGAAGTCTTGTCTAAGCACTCCTAATGCATCTACAACTCTCATAATTAGTCATATGCATTGGATTGTGACACAATTTGACCCTAGAATCACTGACAAAGTGGTTTTAGTGCTTCTAAGCTATGTTTTGTTTTGGATAAAATGGTAATAAGTCTTGTCTAAATACTCCTAATGCATCTTTAACTCTTATAATTAGTCATATGCATTGGATTGTGACACATTTTAACCCTAGAATCACTAGCAAAACGGTTTACTGTTTCTAAACAATGTTTTGTTGGTTTTAGCTAGTTTTAGAACAAAATGGTATTAAGCCTTGTCTAAATACTCCTAATGCATCTCTAACTCTTATAATTAATCATATGCATTGGATTGTGACACATTTGACCCTAGAAAAACTAACAAACCCGTTTTCATGCTTTGAAGCAATGTTTTGTTGGTTTTAGCCAATTTTAGTACAAAATGGTAATAAGTCTTGTCTAAACACTCCTAATGTATCTTTGACTCTTATAATTAGTCATATGCATTGGATTGTAACACAATTTGACCCTACAAACACTAACAAAGATGTTTACGGCTTACTAGCAATGATTTCTTGGTTTTAGCTAGTTTTTGGACAAAATAGTAATAAATTTTGCTTAAATACTTTTAATGCATCTATAACTCTTATAATCTATCATATGCATTGGATTGTGACACATTTTGATCCTAGAAAGACAAACAAAGCGGTTTACTAATTCTAAGCATTGTTTTGTTGGTTTTAACTAGTTTTGGGACAAATTGTAATAAGTTTTATCTTAACAATATATTCTAATGCATCTCTAACTTTTATTGATCTTATGTCCCTTGAGTCTTAGTCTTGACCTATTGCTAGATTTCAAGAAATGCACCACAAGTTACCTAAGATTCTAAGTTGCAACTATGATCGTAACACATGTGTTGCAGATATGCATTGATGATTTTTTGACAGGCTCTGTAGAGTATGTTGACGTATCCGGTTATTAAGAAATGTCATGCCTTGTTGGTTTTTAGGTAAGATATCTTGTTGATTCATATCCGAGGTCACAAATTGAGTTAAAAGGTTCTATTTCTTCAGTTGCAAAATCAAACCAATTATACAGAGAAATAAGCCCAAGCTGTTATGGCCAATAAAGAGCTAAGACTAGCCAAATAAAGAGGGTAGTGAGAGTTGTCACTACAGGCTATATTCACTACAACAGATTATTTAGGCTCGCGCTCTTTTGTTGCTGCAGGAAGGGCACTTGTATTGTTTGATATGCTCAGCTCTAGCTGGAGTGATCTTCACACACTTGCCATGGAACCATTTCTCACAAAGGTCGCAACAGATCCAGAATTCATCAGCGCCATCACTGTCTCCACAAGCTCCACAAAGGGTCTCGCCATGTTCATCCTCATCCTCTTCATCTTCTCCTTCGTCCTCCTCTTTTACATTCCTGGTCTTTGAGCTTTTGCCATCTGAAGTTCTCTGCATGCCCAAAAACAAAGCAAAGGAAAATTAAACTACATGAGCAAAAAACATAGGAGATACTCAAAAACCAATCCAACCAAAGCAGTGTTTTCGGTGAAGAAGCTACAATAGCCTGGATTGTATTAAAGATTATGAATGAATAAAGATTCCTCAGCTTGTACAGGACTAAGTATCAAACCACCAGTTACGACATATAAAGCATATGTATTATTCGATTTGTTGTATGGATATCTAGCTTAGTAAAATAAGTTTCTGAAAACTGCAAAACCAAAAGATTTAAAAAGGATAGCAAGGGCCTTACAACTTTAGAGTTGGACTTGGATTTGTTGCCGTTGCTTTGGTTTGCAGTAGATGGCTTGTCCTTTGATAGCTTTTTAGCGATTCCAGTCACTACTTCAAATATAGTAGGAACATCATTGATCATGTTGAACAAGCGCTTCCTGAAAATTAAACAAGTCAGTGTTAGTGTAAAATACTATAACTACATTGAGAAGGAGACCGAAAGAGAAACGATGTGTGACATCCATTACCTCTCTTCCTTGTGGAATGAAAACCTCGAGCCGAAGTAAAAGGAAACGGAGAGTAACCAAGCATCACTGTGAATAGCAACAAGAGAAAGCCATTCTTTTTCAGAGAGCCCCTCTCTTGCAAAGTTAATACCAAGAGCTGGCTCTGGAAGCTCAGGAGGCACTTCTTCAGCTGGTAAATTCACTTCCCATTCTTCATTCGGTAACCCATACAAGCAAAGATTCTCCTTTTCTGCAAACCCAGATTGCACAATACAAAACCCAACTCGAATCAAAATTACCATACCAAGAGAAACTAAATCTCATCAGATTAAACAATACACAATAGCCACACAAGATACTAATTTGAAATCAGACGGTACAATACAATTACCACACAAGAGACTAAAGTCCAAATCAGATTTGTACTTTTTGTGGTGTATATACGGAAAAACCCAAGAGACCCCAGGAGCAATAAAGAAGAAAAAAAAAACTCAAAATTGGGAACAAAAGAGAGAAACCCTAACCAGGGTCACATTGCTGGTAAAACTCTTGAACATCTGCAAACCAAAAAAAAAGAAACACGAATTAATCAGAAATTGAACTTAGATCCGAGAAGATAACATCACTAGAAGCTATAAAACCCACCACAATTCTTGAAAAAAAAAAAAAAACAGAGAAGATAGTGAAGTTTGTTTTTACCGGTGGTGAGAGCTTTAACAATGGCAGCACGACGACCTTTGAAATCCTTGAAAACCTCTTCAACAGTTCGAGGATTGTAAGCCGCAGCTCCTCCTTCCATGGTCTCTCTTCTCTCTCTCGCTCGATCTCAGAAAGATGGTTTTGGAAATAAAAAAAAATAATGGAAGAAGACTAAAAAGAAGAAAAAGCTGCGCCGTGGACTGTGACAAGACCCGATCTTGTATTGTATTCCACTAAAGTCTTTGTTTTTTGGGTCAAAGTACTTGGGGAGTTTTGGGTTCGGGTTGGATCATAATACAAAACCCAATTATGTAGCAAAAAGCCCAAGAGTTCAAAGCTCGTTTACAAATTAACTAGCAACTCATGAGATATTAATTTTAGTTTTCAATTTTCAAAATTACTCCTCATTGATTCTGAAAAGTTTATTAAGTTTTATTAGGTTTAGAAAATACTTCTTGATGATAACTGCTACTCCTTCTGTTCTAATTTAGTTGTCATTCTAAGATTTAATTTTTGTTTCATATTAGTTGTCGATTTAGATTTTCAACGCAGATGTTTGATGAATATTCCAATCTTATCCCTGCTGCTTTAAAGTTTCAACCAATGAAAAAATTATAAAATATATTAATGAAAGGCAAAACATAAAATTTAATAATTTTCTTAATTTGTGTGCAAAAACCTTAAACGACAGTTAAATTAGAACGGAGGGAGTATTTTAGAAACTCGATCCAAGTTTACTCTCTGAATTTGCAGGAGATTTTAGGTAATTTGAAAGCTAATCCATGTTTCTATGCCTAAAACATATGCAGTAGATAGTAGATAATTTAAGTTGTCGAGTTCTCATTATTTTCTTTGCCAACCGTTTTGTCCTCTAAAAGACTAACACACAAAATCTTGTTGCTGGATTGGCGATTAACTAAATTGTGTATATTTATAATATAATTTTGGGAGAGTTACTAAATCAACTTAAAGAAGTGAAAAATTCACTAACATAGCACCATGAGAAAAAAAACATATTTCATAATAATCCCTATATTACCTTCGAAAATGTGTGTAAACAAAAAACAAAATAACAAAAATTGTCATTAACAAAAGCTGCCATGTTAGCAGAAACTAAACAGGAATAAAAAGAAGAATTAGCGCCCAAAAAAAAATGTAATTGCACTTTGTGTGCAAAACATAAAATTTAATAATTTTCTTAATTTGTGTGCAAAAACCTTAAACGACAGTTAAATTAGAACGGAGGGAGTATTTTAGAAACTCGATCCAAGTTTACTCTATGAATTTGCAGGAGATTTTAGGTAATTTGAAAGCTAATCCATGTTTCTATGCCTAAAACATATGCAGTAGATAGTAGATAATTTAAGTTGTCGAGTTCTCATTATTTTCTTTGCCAACCGTTTTGTCCTCTAAAAGACTAACACACAAAATCTTGTTGCTGGATTGGCGATTAACTAAATTGTGTATATTTATAATATAATTTTGGGAGAGTTACTAAATCAACTTAAAGAAGTGAAAAATTCACTAACATAGCACCATGAGAAAAAAAAAACATATTTCATAATAATCCCTATATTACCTTCGAAAATGTGTGTAAACAAAAAACAAAATAACAAAAATTGTCATTAACAAAAGCTGCCATGTTAGCAGAAACTAAACAGGAATAAAAAGAAGAATTAGCGCCAAAAAAAAAAATGTAATTGCACTTTGTGTGGTGATAGACTTGGTAGTTTTTTTTTTTTTTACAATCAAACTNTAGTTTTTTTTTTTTTTTACAATCAAACTTCATTTATTAAGTTAACGGAAACGACTCTCTTTGAGAGAACGAATTAGGTACCGATGAACTTACATGGGAAAAACAGAAACCTCGTGCTCCTGCACATTCCCAAGTTTATCAGCACAAATATTATCCTCTCAAGGAATATATCTAATACTAAAAATAACAAACCTATCTCTAAAATGAGTAAAGTCCTTCAATTCTGATGAAAAGGTCGGTGATATTAGACGTCATCTTTAGGAGATCTGAACAGTCCGTAGCAAAAAGAACTTTATTCAAGTCCAATGCTAGCATTCCATAGCCCAAACAAGGGTGTCTAACTCTGCATGTAAAGGGGATAGGCTTCTGCGCGATCCTTTTAATCTCATATGCAATATTGATAGACTTAGTAGTCTAATAGATATATATGATAGATGTGTTAAGTATGCACTGTTTTATTGAACATATGTCATCTCACATCAAAGAAAAGAGCTACTCGGTCGAATGATGCCAAGAAGCAAAACACCACTCGACCAAGCACACAATCAGGCACATGGCCGAGAACGCATCCGAGTGCATGTAAGTGACCAACCCACAGACTTTCTATTTTATCCTCTATCTAGGATTTTCCACTTTACTATAAATAAGACTGTCATCTCTAGCAGCAAAAAGAATCATCTTTTGTCTATTTTAGCTATAAGGTTTTAGAAGCTTTTAATCTTTATAACTTTTGATCCTTTAAATATTTACATTTGATTTCTTCTACAAAGTTGTTCATCTCATCATTATCTATTTGATTATGAATGTTTTATCATTTTATGGATTTTCAAATTTTATGATGTTTATTAGATCTGAGTAGTAATTAGATTCTTAAGGATGTGTTAGGTTGGTACAGAACTTAGTTTGTTTAGTTTTTTTAAGCTTAGATTGTATAGAATCCCTTCTGCATTAGATGGTCTTTATGCTTGCCTTTTTCTTAGAAGTAAGAGTTAGATCTTAAGAATTTTAGCACCCACAAGGTGTTCTATGAAATGCTTGAATAAACTAATACCAGAGATTCCTATGCCTACCTCAAGATATTGATTGTCTAGAGTAATTATTGACTAGTAATGATCTGGAGTTAAAAAGCCTGTTTGATTACATTCCTAGAAGTGGATGAACTTGATTGCTATTGTCATGAGAGTGGATTTCTAAGGTTCAGATGATCATTGTCTAGGGATTCGTTTTTTTGTGAGTTTGTTGAGCAACCTAGATAGACTAAGTTTAATGCCAACCCATTATTCCCATCCTTAGGATCTTATTGCTCATTTTTTGTTCTTGTTTCTTTCATTTAATCATCCGTTTTTTAGCACTCGATCTTGCACTTGACCTTGGTTCATACTGCACTCACCCGATTGCATGCTCGAGCTCTTAGTCGTTTACTAGATTTTGTTCTTAATCGTTCTAGTTTGTTCTTAATTACATCTGTTAGTAGTTTGTTCCATCTTGTATTGTTTATTTGCTTATGTTACGTAGTTTAATCTTGTTGTGTAGTTTTTTTTTCAAGTTGTTAGTTTATTGCATTTATGTTTTATTAGCTTGATATCATTGATCACATCTTGACTGTTTGCATTACACTTTTTATGGATTGACACCCTTTACACTATTATGGAAACACCTGATCCTGAACCTATTTGGTGTTGGATTGATTGATTGCAATTCATATCTTTCATTTCAATCCTGATAAATAATATGTTTCAATTCGGCATCGTTGCCATTATTGTGTTTATTTATTTCCGTCGAGATTTTCATTGTTTTATTTTAAGATTAAGTTGTGTTACATTTTCATCTATTAGTCACTTTTTTGTTTGTCTGGTGTTTTGTTTTGATCCTCGGGTACCTGATAGACAGGTTTTCACCCAAGGTATCAATTCCCTATGCAGTTGTAGTACAAAGAGTTATCAATCCAAATGGTTGTCTATTGGTAGCAGGAAGGATATGATCAGTACAATACAAGTCAAGCCAAGCAGATAGGGTTTTGTTCTAACAGTCCTAAAATAAATGAAAGAAAAGAATATAAACAAAGAAACCACACGACCTAAGCACTCGATGCAAGCAATCGAGTACAGGATTGAGTGGGGTGATCGAGTAAGCAAATTAGATATGAACAGCTCAAGGTATTACTCGATACAGGTTATCGAGTACCTGATCGGGTAAGTGGTCGAGTAAGTAAAGAAAATGCAAACAAATAAAATATGAAAGCTTCTAAGGATGGGGTAATTGAATCCTAAGTATTCTAGACCAGTACAGATGCCTTACATGCCTCAAGCAATAATTTTCTAGACAATGAATCTCTAAAACTTTGTCACCACAATCTCGCATTAGCAACAATCAAACTTTGATCACTTACCACACTCTCGCACTAGCAATATGATCAAGCAGGCATTAAGATCGATTCATTATTGTCAGTAAACTCAAACTCATCTAATCTCTTACTCAGAGTCAAGTAAACCTCTAGCATTGGTTAAGTCAAGCATCTTATCTACACCTCTCGGTCGCTAAAACGCCCTAGATCTAATCTCAACATCTCGGTCCGTTGACAGCATTAAGAACACCAACCTAGAAGGAAATCTATCAATCATTTACAATCAAACTAAGGCATCCTAACCGATCAAGAACACAAAATCATCTATCCCATCCCTAGAAACTTTACTACACTACTCGGATATGATAACAAGAAACATAACAACGAAAATAAATGAAAATTGCATTGTATTAAACGGTAATAATAGAGTAGAAGGAGTACAAGATAGAAATCTAAGAAAACTATAAAAACTAAGAAAGAAAATGTAAAAACAAAAGGGAAAAATGTTGAATCGCTCAGTTCTCTCACAGAAGCTCTCGCTCTCTGGTTTGAGGGTCTGTGGTGTGCTCGTTTGCGAGCTAGGAGAGGAGGGGGTTTATATATGGAAACCCTTTTTACCTAGCTTCCCAGACCTGCCTGATGGTCTACTCGATGGGGTACACGAGGGTAAAGTCGGGTGGATCTTCGGGTTGCTCTTCATGCTCTTGGATCCTCCTCGATCATGTTGGGGTTCGGACATGTTCTTGCAGCTCGATGGCTCCTTCGGATACATGCTCAAGTTGTCCTTGTTTTTCTCCATTTTTGGCTCTTTAGCACACGTTTTCATCCAAAATATGCAAATGCAGAAATTCAACACCCTAAATGGTTTAAAAGTGAATTCCTACAGTTAATGACCTAAAAATGCTAAGTTAGAGGTATGAACAATGCAAAATATGGACAAAAAAGGATGCTAAAAATATATAAATTAGAGAGTTATCAGTACCACTCGACCAGACACTCGACTGACTACTCGGCCGAGCACCTATTTAGAGTACCAGAATAGGAGACAAACTGGTGGAAATGGAAATCCCACAGGGTTAGAAAGAACCTCAAAAGAGAAGGAACATTGGTGCTGGTGATGCTCCAAATACTCATACTCGCAGATTCCATGGACTGCTTATTGAAGACCCCCTTTCCCATCTTGATGCGTTTGACAGGCTATGTAGCCTAAACAATATAAATGGAGTTAGTGAGGATTCCTTCAAGCTGCAGTTGTTTCCTTTCTCTCTAGAAGAAAAAGCCTATCAGTGGGAGAAGACTCTACCTCCTTGAAATGCGATGGTAGAGAATTCGAGATGTATTGGCGGTGAACGGCGCAAGCATCTTCAACGGTGGTCCTCCATTTCCACTACCACCTCCGTCGTCATTCTGGGCACTAGATAGTATAACTCTTAGACCGCTCCCATGCTTCGCAGAATATCTCCGTATTCTTTTGAATAAAGCCTGAGATTTCATTTCTCAAACCGTAGTCCTTGAATTGGAGAGGAACTTCGGAAGGAAGATTTTCTGACAATCATCTAGGAGGTGATTATTCCAGGAGGTAGAGTCTTCTCCCATTGATGGTCGTTGTCTCCTAGAGAAAAATGAAACAATCTTAGCTTGAAAGCATCCTCACTAACTCTATTTATCTTGGTGAGGCTACAAAGACTGTCGAACTCATCAAGATGATCAAGTGGGACTTTCATAGGAAGTCCATGGAATTTTTGCTCTGAACCATTGAAATCAAACTACTCTTAATCTCAAAGTTTTCGTTCTGAACAGCTGGAGGGACTATCCCATATCTTTGAGTATGGGGTGCATCTCCAGCTCTAGTGTTTCTCCTCCTTTAAAGTTTGTTCTGAACATGTGGATTGTTTATATCCACTTGTTGTTGTTCTACTCTGATCTGGTCTTGTTGTTGTCTTGATGTTGGTTGTAACTGGTAGATGTTATCAAGATCTTGAAGAAGATTTTTATGTCCTTTCGATCTGGTGTGCATGCAAGGACTCAAGCAGTAGGTACCTGAGATGCAAAACTGTCAAGCAGACAATCAAAGCGAGATAGTATTTATAGTGAAAAGTGTAACATAACTTAATCTTGCAAAATTTGATATATGTAGTTAAACAAATCCCAAATGGCAATGGCGCCAAATTGATACTAAGTTTTTTACTCTCTAAGGAAGTTTAATTAACTTTTATGCAACTGTAATACTTAAGGTGTCAATCAAATTAGGAACTTTGCTAATAACTCAAGATGAAATCAAGTAGCAAAAGTTAAGCCAATTAAAAGAGAGAGTTTATGTCTAACATCCTCGAATGAACATGATGCAGGAACAAAACGAGTTTGCAGAACAAGAAGCTAACATGCAATAACATAAGAAAACATAAACATGCTAAATGTGCAGATACTAAATATCAAGCTATTGCAATAGAAACAAAGAACAAATTTTTAATTAAGAAACAAGTAGATGAGAGAGCTCCTAAGGATAAGAGTAATTGACCTCAGTGGAGTCTCTTAATATATAGGGTGTTTAACAAAACTCAAACAAGCTATCCCTAGACAATGAACATCTCACTCTAACAAATCCAACTCTTGTTGGTGAAACCATATTAAACAGGCCTTACAATCCAGTTCATTACTGTCAAAGTGCACCCTAAACATCAAATCTCTTAGGTTAGGGATATAAATCTCTAGTACTAGTTGGTTCAGCCATTTCATCAAACACTTGACAGGTGCTGAAATGTCTAAGACCTAGTTCCAACTTCTCAGAAAAAAACTAGTATTAAAAACGTTAATCCAGAAGGGATTCAATCAACTCTAAGCTTAAACACCCTACAAACTAAGATTCTCCACCTAATATATCCCATCTTCAATAATTCTAATCACTACTCAAGAATAATCTTCATAAAAAACCCTAAAAACCTAAAAATTGCTAAAAATTGCATAATAGATAGATAAGAATGAGATAAACAATTTTGTAGAAGATATCAAATGCAAAAAATAAATAGATTAAGAGATATCTTGACTACAAACTCAGAAAATGTTTTGGTGGCTATAGATAAACCCTAGGATGAAAGCAATGTTCTATGGGTAAAGACTTAAAAACGTATTTATAGAAAAAGTTGAAAGACCTAAAACACAAAACAATAAAATAGAGAGGCGATTATAATCTTGTTGGTCAAGTTGGTAAATCTCTTTTCCTAGTTGTGCTTCACATTCCTCATGGCTGCTTGATCGAGTGGGAGAATCACCGACCGGTCGAGTGAGAACATCTTTATTTATTCGCTTCTGTCTTTGTCTTGGTCTCCGCAGATCGAGTGGAAAGATCCTTGGGACAAGACGGATCGAATGGGAGAACATCAACCGGTTAAGTCGCGAAAAATATGGTGCTAAGAACATCTGATTGAGTGGGAGGTAAGTCGAAAGGACTATGCTCCTCTTGAGTTGGTCGACGAGTGGGAGATTACTTGAGATTGCATCATGTCCGGTCGAGTTGGTAACTGGTGCTTCTGAAGATGCGCTCAAGTCGGCAACTTGGAGAAGATTTTGGTGTGTGTGAGGCGCAAAGTTGTTTGACAGGTATGGATGTATACACGTTCACTAAAATTGAGATAACTCAATAACCAAACATCTAATTGGCCAGATATCACAAGCATTGGAAAGCTAACTCAATTTCCCAGAACTTTGGTGAAGAGCCCTGAAGCTTAATCCCAAAAGAATTTTGAAGGTGCGCTCGAGTCGGAGGTGTCACCCTCTTGGAGGTGCGATCGAGTGGCAACGTGGTGCGTATGAGGCGCAAAGTTGCTTGACAGGTCTGGATGTATATATGTTCACTTAAAATGCGTTAACTCAATAAGCACCCATCTGATTTGCCTGATATCACCAGCATTGGAAAGCTAAGTTAATTTTCCACAACTTTGGTGAAGAGCCCTGAAGCTTAATCCCAAAGAATGATGAAGGTGCGCTCGAGTCGAAGGTGTCACCCTCTTGGAGGTGCATCGAGTGGCAACATGGAGACGTCGAAAGTGCGCTCGAGTTTGAAGTTCTCCGAAAGAATGATGACCGAATGAGTATGAAGCGTGAGTGAGGGAGTGTGGCAGCAGTTGTGGTCGAGTGGGAGAATGATGATCGGTCGAGTCGCAGGTCTTCTTATATATACCTTCACTAAAACAGCGATAACTTTCGAAGGGAACATTGTATTGGGCTGATATCACCGGTATTAGAAAGATAACTCAATTTCACATAAGTTTTATGAAGAGACTTGAAGATGAATATCAACGGAAAATCTTCATTTGACTCAATCTTTGAGGGACTCGTCATGAGTCTAATCGAGTGCTCTTTGGAAGCGGTCAAGTGGGACGGTGGAGTACTTCCTCTTTACCTCTTGATGCTTCCAGTCCTCTTGTTTAGCTCCAGGAGTAACGCCAGATCCTTCATTAGCCTTTGAGAGCTCGAAAACACCTAATAATACTCTAAATGCACATATGCATGTAAATAATGATGCTAAACAACCTATGAATGCAAAACATAGAAACTAGATTAAAAATGGAGTGAAACTATGAATGAACTAAACTAAATGGATGAAAAATAAATGCTGAAATGAGGTAAAATATAGACGTATCAGCTGCTCTGTAACTCCTTGTTCCACGCTATCCATGCTCACATCAGAACTACATTGCTACATGTTATTTGTCTATTAATAAACCAAAATAATATACACGGAACATAATTGAATAATGATATTTTTCCCTTTTCAATAATGTATTTATGTGAATATATCATTTTTTTTTGTTAACCATTAAGTCACAACAGGCCGGTCCATTAGCCAAATCCCTACATTCGTATGGAATGGGACTTACCATTGTCTTGTGCATTAAGAACTTACCATTGGCCACTGCACTAAGGTTACTTCACGTGAATATATCTTTAAAATATATTTTTTTAAGAGTATATGATGATTTTTATTTTGGACGTTTGACTAACACATTCAACAGTTAGTTATTAGTTGAATAATAAATTTTTTTTTTACTACTGTACTCCACTTAAGTAAAAATATTATTAAATATATAAACTTTCAAATTTAGGCAAAAAAAACCATAAACATTATGGGAGGTCATTTAATACATCAAATTCTGTTGATTAGCGAAGCCAAATGTTACATGTCGTTAAACGGTAGAGTAACGATCATTAGTTGTTCTGTTATCTTACTTAACAACATTTATGTTTTGGTTTGGTTAATAATATTTGGTGTATTAAACGGCTAGTCAAAAAAACTTGATCTATTAAATAGCTTCCAATAAAGTTTATGGTTTTTTTGGCCTAAATTTAAAAATGTATGTATCACATTATATAGTACTAGATTTTAACCCGCAGTACACCGCGTGTATATAATTTTATTATTATTTATATAAAATATTATATTTGTTTGTTAAATATTGGATGTTTTCTAAATAGAGGAATAACTAAATTTCCCGACCGTTTGTGCGGCTAAATTTTTATATTAATTTTTTAACCTGCAATATACTTCTTGACCATTTGTTTGTTATATTTAGTTTGTTTTGTTTAGTATTTGAGATTCTATTTTGATTTTTAATTATTATAACAAAAAACAAGAGATCTGAATACATAGTTGTATTTAGAAAGTTTATTATATAGACTAACATTATTATCCCCTATATATTAATAGAGAAGCACTTTTAAGAAAATGTTGATGTCTCGTCGTTAGAGAGCTCAAGACACCAATGAATTTTTTTTTTGGATATTTACACATAATTGCTATTGAATGATTAAGAAATATTCCTTTACAATTAATTAAAAAAAATCAAACATTTCAATTTTAAAATTTATTTTAATCATTTTTATAACATATTTAATTATTAAAATATAAAATCATTAGATCTAAAACGTTTTCAAAACCGAAATTTATTCACATAGTAAAAAAAATAAAAGATTACTATTCACATATTTAAAGTTTCTAATATAAAATTATCACAATAATTATTATTATAGGAAATTGACTTATTTAGTACCATTGATATAATATTTCATGGGTGAAACATACTTACACAAAATAAAGAATTAAAAAAAAATCTTGCATTGATTGAAGAAAGAACGGGTTATACATATATTTAGTTGATACATAATAGTTTGATCTAAACATATTCTCACGGATTATATATTTTTTTATAGAAACAATTTTTTTTGATTATTTCGGTTTAGGGCATGAAGTATTGAGACTATGAATTTTAATCAAGGTATATGTAACAATAGAGTATAATATTTTATTGATCATATCACTTAGACTTATTTGACGAGTCTACACTTTTAGTATTTGTTTAACTATTAGAAAATATTTTTTTTTGCAATAAAAATATATCTCTCTTGAAATCCCATATTGGCATTTCTAAAGTAAGTTTTTGTGCATCAAAATTTGTTTACATCAAACTTCAAATTACTTCCAACAATATACTTAGAAGAAATATGAAATTAATTAGGGAAATTACCTTGAATATTACGTATAAGTAGGTTTATTACTAGACTAACACGTTTAGATTTTTGACTTACTCAAACAACACATAAAAGTTTGCAAATTACACATGAACCAGGGTTGTGTGATTTATTACGGTGTATGCCATTTTATTTTAAAACCAAGATCTTAATTGGGAAAAATAAATAGAGAATTCCAATAAAAGCAGGAATCGATCCCTTGAATCTTTGTGTTGTTTGTCTTACGAAAGTTGGGTTGAGATCGGCTATTTTTTGAAACTATTTGGAAAGCGTACGGCGTGGACAGAATCTGTGTGGAGTATGTTTGGCTGGTGGACCACGGGCGGACGGCGAGTTGACGGCGAGGTGGTTTGAAGTTGAGGAGGAGGGAAATATAGCGATCTGCTGTGAGGTAAATTTCTATATCGTGGTTTAGTCTCGATTGTTTACTGTTTAGAAAGAGTTTGAGTATTTCATAGTAGGCGTTGTATTTTGTGGAAGGTTACTTATGACGATATTCATGTTCGTTTTCTGTATTCTTTTGAACTCTCTTTTCCGGAAGATTTTTGTGAGACTTCATCTTGTTTTGTTGCTAATCTAAGCAACATATTTTTTGTGATATTTGAATTAATAACCAAACTAATGATTCTGTATTATGTCGTAGTTATGAGGTCAAGCAATGATGCGAAGAGGTATCCAAGAAGGCTGTATCCGGATGGTAATTTTCCACTGGCGATGAGAAGCATGCACCATGATTGTAGTTTGTCTAATCTAGCTGGTTTGAAAGGCTTCGTTGGTGATGAGGTGTACGACAAAATAAGAAAGAATTCGCAGGTGGGAGTTTTATTGGATCTAACGGAATCCGACTACCTGTTTTGTGGGAAAACCATTCATTATCTATTGTCCAATCAATTGGCAATAGACATTCCAACAGAGGTATGGTTCTTGGTTGGAGGAAAGCCGCTAAGGTTCTCTCTATATGAATATGAAGAAATTAGTGGTTTGAATTGTGAGAAGATTGATGAAACAGAGTGTGAAGTCGATTATACACCTTTATGGGCGGCTTTAAAGGTGAAAGCTTTTAATGGACCCAACTGGCAGGAGCTAGTTGACGGTTTGAGAAGCTGTCGTGGTGGTCTGATGAAATGAAGACGCAGATTGTTCAGTTGTATCTTGTGCATGTTGGAGTGCTTGGTTTATCAAGGAACAGTACGATACCTCTGGAATACGCAAAAGGGCGTTGAATGAAGAAGCATTTGATAGTTTTCAATGGGGTAGGGTTGGATTCAAGAGTTTAGTTGATTCCATCAAAGTCCTTGGGTTACGTAACAATGCTTATACCCTCCATGGATGTGTCCATGTATTGCTTATCTTGTCATTTGAGAGCGTGAAGGTGTTGGGGGCTAGCTACGGGCATGTAAGAGAAGGTGTAGTTTTGCCTCTGTTATGGTGGAGAGGAGGGAGGCCAAGGTAGGATATTGAAGCCTTCATATCCGGGAGCAAACTCCTTAATAATGGGGAGGTATGCCTTCTAATTATGTATACATTATTTGTCTGCATTTTTTCTTTTAGATAGCATATTAAAAGTTATGGTATCTGAAATGCAGCTTCAGGTGAAGCATTTAGTACCTAAACCTTTGGAGTTCATATATCCAGATTGGCCAGGACAGTATTCTGTATATGGTGTAGGGGAAGGTTTGAAGAAGAAACTGGATAATCTGCTGTTAGACATGATCAATGGCGAAGTAGATGAAAGAGAATGGGATTGTGTAAAAAAAAGGAAGGGGGAACATACGAAGAAGAGGGAGAGGAGACAACCTGTTGCAGGGGTAAGTGACGATGATTTCGTTGAAACAGTCCCAACAAGCATCAGTAATGTCCCCAAAAATGCGAAGGAGCAGAAAGAAAGTGTTGGGGACAAATGTTTAGCAGAGAAGGCGTCTGCAGGTAAGCAGTCAGGTGTGCAGGGTGAAGATGGTAGTGGAAGGTTATTTACTATGGTTGAAACACTAGGGGCGAAAATGGATAATATTCAGATATCGTTTTCTAGAGCAATAGCGGAAGTTGTGTTCAAACTTCAAGGTATGGAGAGTAGGATGGGTAACTTTGAGAGTGACGTTCAACTATTGAAGAAAGTTGTTATCAACACAATGGATGGAGGAGCGCATACACAAGGACCTCGTACAATAAGAAATGACGAACCTAAAATAGAGGAGGTATGATCTGCGTACCGTATTGATGAAATTGTTACTATATATCCAGTGTTTGGTATGAAGTCTTTGTATTTATCTATTCGAGGAAACAATATTAATTTTAGTATTGTGAAGTTGTATAATTCTGTAATTATTTTGATATATATGATTTTTTCCGTACACACAAATTTTGTAAACTTTGTCTCTAGTTTTAATAGCGTCATATTATATATAAAATGTCTTGTATATAACCTCAAATACATGTGTTTTTCAAGTCATGGCTATATCAGATAAAGCATTCGGACCAAGATGGTTATAAAGTTGCTAGTTGTGTTAGGAATCCGTTAGCCATTAAGGATAAGGTCATGTGGTCTGGGAGTATTAAAATCGAACCAGAGGATAACGCAGCCGCGAGTGTAGAGCGAATTCCAAAGCAGATGGTAGACAGTTTACAGCGTGGCAAAAGAGTTCAGAGTTGGGAGACAGAAGAAGGTGATAAAAGAGCAAAGTATAATGACAAAATAGATGGAGCAGGTGCTTAACCCGTTCCTATTAATGTTATCCATCCGGTAAGTGGTGGTAATCCTGTATGGTCGGATCGAAAGTGCGAATCTGTTGTGGATTTAACCGAGGGGACCAGTACTCCTGCATCATCTCATACACTGAAAGATAAGGAGAAAGCCAGGTATTTTGCACATTTGTTACAAAAGGTGTTTCCTCCCTCAAGAGAGCTTGATCTTCTATTAGTATATCCTGTGGGCACTAACATAGGGTTAAGCCCTAATGACGAATCAATGGGAGCTGCATTAATTACCCGACGTGAAAGCCACACTGTTGTCCTATCTCCCGCAGTGTATGATCCTTTTATTGAGGCAAGACCTGAGAAAATTGCAAAGCTGATGTCCTTCCTAACTGATGATTTGTAAGTGTTCATTTAGAGTTGTATATAATTAGTGTTTATATTTGGATATCATCTACGATTTATAACTGATTTGTTAATTTTGGTATTCAGGGCTAAAGTACCTTGCACTGGAAATGCCGAATTTTATTTTCGCCTCCTGACCCCTAAACAATTGTGGCAAACTACAACATTCGGCTGGTTATAGGATGCGGTAAGCTTCGTAGTTTTATTCCATAACATTTGATGCAGTTAACTATGGTATACTAATGCCTGATAGATGTCACTAATGTTGCAGCACATGGTTACATGTATGCATATGTTCCGTATTAGGGGGACGCAAACGCCATCCCCATATAAAACATATCATATTGCTTTCCTCGATCCGTTGTTTGTTAGTATGTGGGCTTTCGAATTCCCTCAAATTGAAGCCTCTAATAAATGGGTTTTTGGAGAAGGTTGTTTTGAGACGTACGTGGGAAGGCTTCCAAAATACGGAATGACACACAAGGTGTGGGTTGACGATGTAGACACCCTGCTCTTCCCATACAACCTCAATAACAACCATTGGGTAGCCATCGAAGCTGACTTAGTCCAGCGAAGGCTACGAGTTTACGATAGGATAAACAGCGGTAGAACCGACGAGAGTCTACAAAAGAAGTGTAAGCCGTTTGCAAAAATGATCCCACATTTGATACAAGCATATCACCGGAGGTACAAAGATGAGAATATCGGGGCCGCGGCATTTAGTTACTACCGGGTGAAAACACTCCCATAGAACTATCAACAAGGTGACTGTGGTGTGTACACGTTGAAGTGTTTAGAGTGTATAGCTCTTGGACTAAACTACACAGGCCTATGTGATGCAGCCATGCCTTCGATTAGGATGAAACTTGCTGCAGAAGTGTTTGATGAGGTCCCAGACCGAGACTGCTTTCTGCAACTAGATGCTACGTCGGAGACAATAGATTATCCGGAAGCTGAGTTCAACTCGGGATCCAAAAGTTGAAGAAGTTAGGTTCCATGTACATTACCGGAGCAGTATGATTTTGCAAAATTGAAGATTGGTTTTACGCGTGTTGCTAATAGAAGATGCGTGTTTGGTAATTTTTTTGGTAACATGTGGGATTTGAGGATGTCGGTCTTATATTATCCGACGTCTGGTCACTCACATAGCTCCGATCGGTTTAAACACTCTTTAGGTGTAGTGTATTTTGTATATTGCAGGGTCTAGATATGTATCATTATGACGTCTTACAGATCAGTATTAGTATATGTTAGGCCTTTATCAGATGTGTACGTATCATCAACTAAGTAACGGCCTTATTATGGTCTGTTTACACACGTACGTATATTCACCTGTGTACGTACAATCGATTCTCTAACGTTGTAGACGTTATTTTTAGGTGCATGGATGGTGCTTAGTTCTCTCCATTTTGACCACACTAAGTTGTCCCTACTGGCAATTCTACGTACATTGGCAACATGTAGGTAGAGGTATGATATGATGAGCAAGGCAATTAAATTGTATTCCAAGTCATCAAACTAAAATCATCCTAACAAACGGTTATGGATCAGATGGACCACCTGCGTGAAATTAATAAGTACAACCAGGAAGAATGTTTATTCGCTAGTTAATGTATCGGGCCAATACCAGCTTCGTAGACATCCATCGCGAACTTCTTTCGGAAATTGTCAATATTGTTGTCGGTGATCTCCAAGCAATCAGCCATCGGTTTGCCCATGCTCAACAGTTCTAAAAACTTCATAGCAAAAGGTCCATAATCTCCCGTCCTAAAGTTTTGTCCTACAGGGCTGACCCTTTCAGCGGTAAATGGGTGGACAGGGTAATTGACATCGATAACACTCTGAAGTAGGTACGGTATGATCTTAATCACCGGCTCGATCCGGGACCTCACAAGAGGTTCTCTGGCGGAGGTCATCAAAGGATCGTAAATGGAAACATTTCTCGTTTTAAGATTTATGCCCACTCCTACCCAATGCTTAGATCTCCAGTTCATTGGAGCATATATAACGTCGACATCCATAACCCACTTCAACCTTGGTTCGTGGTGCATCCATTTCCCATTGACGATGTCATTGAGTACTTTGTCCCACTGGAAATTCTGATTCGACCTGTTGAATGCTTGGAAACTTCTTGTCAACTCGTAAAAGAGAACGGAGTCCAAAATTACGCTCTTTCGTTTTATCATGTCTTCTCCGTTTTTGTGCCATAGCGTTAGGGCAATCATCTCCATGTGCTGCAGATGCAGTTAAACGCAAACCAACTCAAATATAAATCCAACAAGAAACCATGAACACACCTAAAATCGTGTACGTAAAGTTAAAAATATGTACCTGACTATGGACCCATTTTTGAGGCGATACAAGAGTAGAGAAGAATAGGCTATCTGCCTTGCGGAATCTGAAAATATTGTCTATCCTGCGCAATATTGTTACGAATATCCTATATTAATGGTTGAGCATACCAATTATGTCATCTGACTAATATATACTACACTTACACATTATCGCGTTTTATCAACTCGGTGAATTTGGCAAATTTCCCATCATCAACATCTTCCATCGGGTCGTATGAGACCGACCCTGCTTTGATCACTATGGCTTCGGGCGGTTGATTCTCACGTATCTCCATTAGCACTTCTTCTGCCCGTCCTGTTTCATCCACAATAATAACCGTCTTATATGAGTCACCGGGAATACATTCCTCCCCTGGACTTTTATCTGGTTGACCTCTAGTTTCTTTACAGCCCTCTACGACATCGCTTTCTCTGTGTATTGCTTGGTCTCCGGCCTAATAAGATGTACGTACATAGTTTAATTGTGACGTACACTTGACCCATCTAAGTAGACACTATGAATATTACAAATAGTCGAGAAAAACAAAAGTTTGAAACTTGCCAGTGGTTGAACGTCAACTGTATTTTCTATTTGTTCATGTCCATCAGTTTTGTTACAGCCCTCCTCGACATCGCTTTCCTTTTGTAGTGCTTGGACTTCGGCCTAATAAGATGTACATACATAGATTCATACTTACGTACACTAATGTCACAAATAATCGAAATCAAAAAATTTAGACACTTGCCTCTTGTTGACCGTCAACTGTAGTTTCATTTTCTTGATGCAGTTCTTCCCCATCCACCTATTCAAAATAATGAAACTTTTGAAACGTGTGTTTGTAGGAGGAACTTGGCACAAATTACATTTTTACACGTTTAGATCGGAGGAGATAAACAAAAATACCGAATATATATTAAACCCACAGATGTTGATCCCTTTTATGGTTACTTCTTGACCTACCATTTTGTTATAATGCAGATCAAGTTCTATTTTAGTATTCAGCTGTAGCAATATCTGTTCAGTTAAAGGTGGAGAATGCTTTAATACGAATATAATGTTGTAATCACCACTTTGTGTCAAATACTTACATTGGATACGCTTTTAGTTGGTGATAGCTCCACAGCAATGTCTCCCGCGTCATAATCTTGGCGACACTCATCAACTCCATTGACCGGGGATGGTTCGTTCATGCCACAGTCGTTATCTTCGGTTACCCACCCATTAATATGACTAGGGGTTGTACCCTATGGTCAAATATATAAAGCATAAATGATAGGTGCATAAACAAAAAACACCCACATTACTTTGATTGACCCGCATTGTAAATGACATGTTGTCCATTACCTGGCCTCCAACTGACGAATCACCACTGACAGAGTGTTCACCATCTATGGCATCCTTCAAACCATCAGTATTTAGATCTTCCTATGCACACCACCATAGCAACATAATTTAATATATGTAAGTAGTGAAAAAATTACAACCCTTATGCTATTAGTCATATCAACCTTCGCAGTGTCACCCCTGTTGCTGGCCTTCCCTCCCTTTTTTTTCCTCACCATTACTGAACTCATTCTTCGAAACTTTTTAGTTTTCTCTTTTTTTTTTTTGGAATACTTTTTCTCTGAAACTGTCTTTGAAGCATAAGAAGGTTCCCCACAGTCGTTTCTTTTTACCTCCAATAGGGCCGCTCTTATCTCCGTGCAGATCTCTTTACGGACGAAAATCTTTATGTTTTCATGATTTTCCTTTATCAGTGCACATTGTTTCCTGTGGAACCGGCTTAGTTCCGCCGCATACCTTTCAAATAGGTCATCTTCCAAACGTTCATCAACAACGGGCGTACCCCCAGTCGCACATTAGGTCTCTTTGTGGTCTTCTCTTTCTTATTTTCAATTGTTGCGGTGTCTGCTCTTTTTCTCTTTCGATAGTCAACTGCAACTGTATCAATAATAAGCCATTAATAAAATAAAAATGTATTTATAATGAAACCCTTTTGTTATGTATAAATGTCAACAAACCTTGCACTTCAGGTCGTATCTGTTTTGGACACTCATCATCACCTCCCAACCATATTGCCTCATCCCATTTGTGGCCAGCTTTAATGAGATTTTCAATGTTGTCAACTTGTTGGTCTTCCTCTTCATCACGCCACGAGAATTCTCCACTATCACGATGCTTCCCATTACCCACCATCCGCCTAATAACCACCTACAAGATGAAACATGTATTAGAAGAATATAAACATATTACAAAACTTATACTTTCAAGTCGTTTACGTATTATATCAACCAAGTACATACCTCTTTAGCAGCCTTGCAAGCGAAGATGTCTGTTGTCCTGATTGGGCGCAGTTTAGCCAGATTATGAATCGATCTTTGAGTAAAAGCCTGATCTTGTACGTCAGACGGTACTAATCTTGCAAGTGCTGGGACAGAGTGAAAAGCCAGCAGCTGGAGTGCTAGAGGAAATTCATGAACAGCAAATGATTGTTGCTTGAAAATATTCACTAAACTGTCAGCGTCTGCTAGACAATTAAAGCCTGTAATAGTCTCCAACGTCCGTTCAAATGACAACCTTCCCCATGGGTATTTTAAAAAAAAATCTATATTCTTGGTCATCTCCACTGTCTTCGGATCTGGTTTTACTGGTTGCGTAACGCATGTTAGAACTCCATCAACTATTACTATCAACGCTAAAGCTAATTTCTTCCACGTTTCCATCTCCTCAGTCTCCAACCTTTGTACCAACTCGGAGATCGTTGGTTCTTTGTTTTCCCCGAATAGTGCATCCCAAACAGCCTTACATCCCTTTTGCGTTTTTGTAGCTGCTTTAACATCTCTCTTTGTTGGATAATTTCCACACTCGAGACCTGTCAACTCTGCAAATTCCTGTAATCCAAACTTTAGTGGATTGCCACCAAACACAATCCACATCTCATTCCGCTTTTTGGTCACCAATTGACGGCAAACAAATCCATAAACTAGTTTCCCGGAGAACGAGGTCTTGTTCGCAGGGATATGAAAAAGCTGCCCAAATGGAGACTTTAACAAGTTATCCATTTCGCTATTTTAGAAAGATATTCCGGTTTTGAATACGCATTGATCTTGGTTTGGAGAGGGTAATGGTCAAGAGCAAATAACCTCCTCGGTAGATCCAAACTCAATGGAGGAACGATCTCTACTTCTTCGGGATCCATCCTTCCACCAAGAAGTAACGTACATATTAGTATGTACGTACACTAAGTTATTTATCCTCTGCCCGCCACAAATACACAACTATTCATCGTATTCATGACCTGGGCTAATGAAATCGATTCTTAAATGTATTTGCTAGATACTCTTCCAACCAAATATAAAATTTGGGGGAACATTCTCTCTTCCAATTTAAAGGAAGAAGTCAAGAGAAACATTTACCTTCTGAATCAACACCGGTGATGAAAAGGGATCGAAACTAGTCGCCTTTTTCTGATTTCACCCGACCTTCGTAATCTCTTCTTCTTTAAATGTTCCGTCGCCGACTTCTATTCTCGCTCCTCTTGTAGAACTTATCCCAGATCTAAACACTTTAATTCAAAAACTCGGGATGGAAACAACCCTATCAGACATCCAAATACGTCGTCGCAACTGAGGCCTCAGTTTTTCCGTCTCTTACCAAGAACGAATATCTTGCTCCTTTACTAAACAATTTTTAAATATTTTTTTTAAACAGTGCAACGGTTGTGATTTTCTTTAATATTTTTATTCAAATTATACAGTTCTTCAACGTTATTGGTTCATTTACATTATATATCAGCCTTTATTAGTGAGGTTAAACCATCATTCACTATTCCTTGATGTTTTATAAAGTTTTGCATTGAATTTGTTTGTTAAAATTACCAATCTATTTTTGCGGATATATAACGTCGACTATAGGGTCATAATTAAGTAGTACATGCGATGTATCTTCTTCGCTAAACCGGCAGTTACACATGTTAATTATCTAAATGCGATGTATCTGTATGGAATGCAGTCACGACGTTTCGAAAAGCCACAATATCAGTAATCCATTTGTGTTTGTTCGCTGCTTATATAAGAAGACAAATACACACACCGGTGAAGTATGTATTCGTCTCTCAAAAACAAAATATCACCCGCAAATTAAACAAAAGTGCAACAAAGTTATGGTGCATTTCGACAGGCTATCCGATCTCCAGACGTGGCGTTCTGATTGGAAGGTTTCTGTTAAGATCATCTGCAAGTGGAGAAAGAGAGAAGCGAACATCGTCACCTTTGAAATGGTTGTTTCAGATGTTTTCGTAAGTGGCTCGTCTCATCATCATATTATATGCACTTAATATCAAATGATTCATACATCATGGTTAAACTTTTTCCCGCACCGTATGGAGATAAGATGAAGGCAACAATCAGCGAGGACCTGTTGCCCCAGTTCTGTACGGGGATTGAGGAGGGTTCGTGGAAAACCTTCTCAAATTTCGTCGTCATTGACGACACATCCACTGTGGAGGTCGTGGCTTCCAACTACCAGATCAAATTCACTGCTGACACGGTTGTGGACAACATTAGTTGCTTGTCGACCAATCACTACATCAACTACGTCCCCTTCGACAAAATTTATGAACGATGGTCTCCTTGGACCCAGAACTGCTTCTTAGGTAACGTTGCATTCTGTTGTTCCTTTTTCTAATATCATAGCCAGTACCACAATTATAATGACATGAAATCATAGACACGATGGGGGAAGTTACTCACGTCGAACGAAGAATATTGGTTGACGATCCAACTGCTCCACGGTTTGCCGAGAGAACCCGGTTGATACGGTTTTCATTGACGAATCTTGAGTGAGTCGTTTTCGCGATTACTACCTTTCACACACTTTAATGATATAACGGGCTATTAACGTAAGGTGTCTCTGTGCGTAGGGGTCATCACGTGCAATGTGTGGGTTATGATGAAATGGTCGATGATTTCGCCCGCAATTTTTGGCTATGCGGAGGCAAACCAGTTGTGGTCTTGCGATTTTGGAGGGCCAAGTTTAAAGATGGAGGTACGTATTACGCAAACGTATTTAAAACAATTCAAACATCTTTTAAATATAAGAGGTCTATAGAAAACTAATTTTGGTTACCCTTTACCACATTTTTTTGCACCGCAGGAGGGATGGAAGTGGTTAGTCAACCGGGTGTCTCTAAAGTGATATTTGAACCACCCTTCCCTGAGGTTAAAGATTTCAAACTCTGGTTGGAATACTTCGACCAGCGCGTGCGGACTGACGACGAATGTGTAGCTTATGTTTCCAATTGTGAATGTTGCTTACATTCCAAATTTTTAAAACCACGTCGCTGAACTCTTTATATTATTATCTACATTACCTACATACGAACAATATATCTTACGTGGATAGGATTAATTTGATGTAAAATGGTGTGTGTATTACACATGGTTAATTATTTATTTTTATTTTTATTTAGTAAGCATCTTCCTAATACTGCCAACCTTTAATGTTAAACGTATGCGTACATTTGTGTACAAATGTTTATGTTTAATTTCAAGGGTTTGGTCGATAATAATAACACGACAACGTTTCGTCCTAACATATTTTTGTAAGACGAAAAAAAAAATGTAAATAACCCAAATATAATAAACCAACACCCACATAATTGAGCAACTTGATGTTAAACAATAAAACCACAACCCAAAAAACTACTAATGAAACTTACAATCTACTTGTAAAAATAGGTAATTATTGCTAGTATAACCAAAGTCGCAACAAACACATTGGTCAGTTTTAACTCCATAGTTAATCCATCACTCTTGTACGCAATCAACGTCTTCAGCCTTTCCAACTCCATATGATGTTCCTGAAGCGCTTCACGCATTTGATTCAACCCAGTCAACTTTAGAATATCTTCCTTCACTGTTTTAAGTTCCTCCATCATAGCTTCATCCCACCATTTAAAAATGTGATAGTCCCCATCCTGCAAATTTTTTTTTTTTTAAATAACCTCAAATTATGAAAATAAATCTGATGTTTATGCAACCTCGGGATCACTGTAAGTGACCCAGTCCAAACATTTAAACCAAATTGTGACGTCTCTTACCTCTCTATTTCGACATGTGTAGTAGAGCCTCCCTGGGTTTGTCCTTGTAAAAGAAGGTTGTAGCTTTGGTCTTTCACCACAGTAACAAACAGCCGGGATCCCATACTCCGCATCATCATACTCAACTGGACTCGTGTTTCTCGAAGCAGACATTAAGAAAAAAACAGAGAGCGTAAATGAAGGAGAGAAAATGAAAAAAAAGGAACGTTCAACTATTAACAAATATTCCAACTCCTCAATCTAGTCCAGCATCTATGGCAGCGGCTCTCTCTGTTTCCCCCAAATCGATTTAATGAACCCTAATTTTGATTTGGTTTATAAGATATCGATTTTATTCGATTCGCTTTAAAGAACATTGGGTTTTGTGTCTTTTTTTTGTGGTGTAGGCAATCGGTGAAAACCGATCAAACCGAAACATTCGGTTTTCGGCAGAGAAAGAGAGAGGATAACTAAACCGATCGGTGAAATTATTTTATGATTTTGGTAGTCGGTTTTCTCGGTTCGGTATCCGGTTACCGATCGATTTATTCGGTTAAGGGGAACATGATATAAATACTTAAAACCCTAGATCTAATTCACTAATGATCGTAGAAGAAAAAGATCTCGACTCCTCTCCTTTACATTTGCTTCTTCTCCTTCCTACTTTTCTAAACTACTTCTACATCTTGATCTTCTTAGTTCGTTTTCAGATTTGATTATTGGGTCTCAATTGTCTTTTTTATCTAGATCTTAGACTTCGTGATTATATCTACTGATTTACTTGTTTTGTTTATTATTTTAGTGAGAATGCGAGAAATAGACTCATCAGTCTCGTTCAAAGTAACCTCACTTAAAGGTGGTATAGGATGGTCGTAGATGGCTGGTCGGAGATCTATGTTGGTGTCACCGTCACAGCCGCTTGAGCGGCACCTCATCATATCTATATGTCAAAACCCTACTATTTGATTAGGTTGGACTATTGATTGTATGTTGGGCTTTTGTTAATTGTATATTGGGCTTTTGATTGTATATGTAATGGGTTTTTTTGTGGATTTGGATTTGTAATAGAGAATTATCTTTTTTGTTAAATTTAAAACCGAAATAGAAACCGAATAAACCGTATAAACTAAATAATTCGGTTCACTTTCGGAACATAAATTTTAGTCAATAACCGACCCGAACAAACCGACATCCAAACCGACCCGAACAAACCGATTTCCAAAACGACACATTAATTAACATCTTCATTACATAGTAATTTAATTATCTAATGAAACATATGTGGAATTAAGTCACAACACAGAAGGGAACCGACAATACACCTAAAGGATTTCACATATGAATTTGGCCACCCACCACACTCCGCAATTTACACAGACAATGTCATAATAACGTGTGTTGGTCGATAACCTGCCCCATTTCAAACAACTATGCATGGCACAGTCCGGGAAACGGAGCAACAACTGGAGGGATATACTAGTGAATCTGTGTACGTATTTTTACGCGCCGTCTTAAACGTACATAACCGTTGGAATAGATCTTCCCCGATAAGCCGTACTCCCTCTGATTGGAGTGGATAGTGATGTGCATCAAATTGGTGAAGAAAACAAACCGCCATCTGCTCGTCCCCATATAACATAGAGAAAATCCCACATGCTAGTGTGGACTCGGCGTCTTCGGGAACGTTATTTTTTAGTAGTGTGATACCTCACTGTATGTCTTGGTCCTCGGCAAGGACCCGTAGCCCCTTGTTGTAGATTGCTATTCTGTTCCCGGCGTCTAAACATTTTTCGAAAATACGCCTGTGAATCCCTTCTTCTTGGCGTTCACCATTTGGTTTCCTTGTCGTTTGGAATGAAGAAGGATGCCAACAGATGTGATAGATGTTGGCAACCTTCAGAACTTCGGGGGCAAGCACCGTTTCCACTCCTCGCTGACCAGCCTTTAATAATGGAGCAAGGTACGACAACCCATCAACTACGAGATGCCGGGCTATTTTTATCAAGATCTCGTCTGGTAGATCAGGCTTGTTACGCCTAGAAGACGCCATTTTTGCAGTTAAGTAAACAAATAGCAATATGTGCAGATACAAATACACGGAAACTACAGCCTGGCCACTAATAAAACCTACGATGTGGGAGGTGGTTGGGGAGTTTGGCGAAAATCCTGGGAATTTATGCTTGTTTCTATATGACGTCATTTTAAGTGTCTTGTTTTTTTTTTTAATTAAAATTTTACAACGTAAAATTGTTTCCCCATAGTAAATCACGATGACACATTTCATGATCACCCCCACATCACTATGTGGACTTCAAACCTTTGGTGAGAAACACGTTAATGCAACATAGTAGGGCGGTGTCCTCAAGGTTGAAACAGTAAATAATTTGGATACAATGTGAACACATTACAATTTTGGCTGTGACTCACCCATCACCCATCATCGACATTGAAATTTATTATATTCGAATTAGCTAAATATTGACTGTAACCCATCAGCTAACCCTAAGCTTAGAGATGACATTTGTAGGTACACCGATGTGACAACGTCGATGTGAAAGTCGTATTTATAGTGCTCTCATCATTATGTTTACTTGATTTTTTTTCCTAACTGTCATCACTTCCTCCCAACGAGTTTCAATCCAAAGGGTAATAATTTTGGGGAAAACAATTTATATATGTGTTATATTCTACCACATATAACAAATATTCCCAACTAGCTAATCAACTAATCAGGCATATATAGGTCACTTCTAACGTTGCTGTCCTATCCTGTTTATCAGACATATATAAGACGACAATTTTTTTTTTAATAATCATACCACAGTTAAATAACCAAACAAAGAAGGTTGTAGTTTTGAATGTACGTTTATTTAAGCTTGCGTACGTAGACTACGTACACAATAAATCATGACTCTGAACATACATCAAGGTAGTTGTGGGTAATTATTTATCCTTCTAATAAAATATAACAATAATGATCCTAATTATTCAAAGATAGTACAAGCATTCTGATATGATCATGGCAAGCAAGGAGCCAGAGGCGGCAGAGCAACCGGAGGTGGTGGGAAGGATCACTTGTTCAAGAGCTAAGGAGAGGGCCAAGGAAGATCATGCACTCATAGTGACGGGTCATTCAACCTACCAAGGATCCAAGTCTTCAACATATCCAACCTGAAGACTTCACCTGGTAATGATGACTAGGTAACTTAGGTGAGAAGTTTGTACTCTTTTTCCCATAGCTGAGTTTTGTCCCAATGGGGTTTCTCAGCATGGTTTTTAATGAGGCAAATGGATCACTACGTCGAGTTATCTAGAAGTCATTACCAATGGGGAATAATGTACTTCTGTACTAGTTCAAGTGACTTCTGTACTACTACAGGTCACTTAGACGTTTTGCTGTTTTCTTATTTCCTTAAAACGTTTTGTTGTTTTATTTTTAACTTCCTGCTGCTTGGAGTATCGAGCCTAGGGTTAATTATAAAACCCACAGCCACGCCTCCTTGGTTCTTTAGCGAAGAATGATGTTGTGACATGAATTGTTGATCTTTCTTCCTTAATTTGATTTCTTGAATGCGTTCTTGAATTCTGGGTTTCTAAACACTTTGTGACATAGAAACTCTTCACTTGTTTCGTTCCATACAACCACCTAAACATCTATCTCCATCAAACCATTGTTTTCTTCCTTCGATCTTCACACATCATCACCCAAAACCATCCGTTCATCATCACATTCCATCCACATCACCTGTTACTCGGTTAACAGCCTTCAACAGAGTCCAATCCTAGGGGAAATCGTATTATGTGGTATCAGAGCCAACTCTGTGCCAAGGCTAAGCGATTCTGAAAACCCTAATCTCGTTTTTGTTGCTTAAAATTTGTTTGTTTAGTTTTAGGGTTTTGTTTTCGTTGATCATTAGAGTCTAGATCGAATTTTGTGAGTCTAGGATTTAGTTTTGTGTTGTTTTCTTTGATTTTTGGTTCGCTGTTTAACTCTTTGTGTCTTCGATTTGTGGTGTGTTTAGTATTCGTGTGAGTCTTGCTTAGTTTTGGGGTTTGAAATTTTCCTTGTTGTTCATTTGTGTTTAGGATTCCGAATCTTATAGTTTATTTTCGTTTTCTCATTCAAGCAACAACTTACTGCAAGTTTCTTCTTTAATTTGCAGGTACAATGGAGCTTTCTCCAGAGGCTATGGAAGCTTTGAACCAAGCCATGTCTAAGCAGATAACTGAAGCAAACAAAACAATGTCTACTCAGTTTCAGCAACAGATGGAGCAGCTCAGTAACATGTTTGAGAAACAGTTCAAGGACATAGCTCACGCATCTAGTGCTTCAGAATAGAGTTCTTCAGACCCGCCTAGTCCGAATGAAGCTCTCCGCTTAGCTAAAGGAAAGGCACACATGGGAGCTTCCTCCAAGCACACACGGATCAGAACAGTTAATACACTTACTGGGGGGAGAGAGACTTGTTTCAATCAGAGGAGAAGCACTCAAGGTACAGAAAGAGATCATCGCAGAACTGGCAGAGATCACACACGCCCATGACGAGCTGAACAAGTAGCTGGGCATCGGATATACCTTGATTCAGAGAGAGATTATTCTGAAGAAGAAGAAGTTTCAGATCATAGTCAAGAAACAATGAGGAGAAACCGAAACAGAGATCTTGGTAGGGAATATGATCCTTTGAGGCAGCAGCTGAAACATCTCAAGATTCAGTATCCTTCTTTCCATGGAACCAATGATCCAGAAACTTATCTAGACTGGGAAAGGAAGATGGAATCCAACTTTCAGATTCAAGGTACTTANAAGGTACTAAGTCTGTTAGAGACTACTATCAAGAGCTGGAAACACTTATGATCAGGGCTGATTTAAGAGAAAGTGAAGACATGGTTATGTCTAGGTTTCTTGGAGGATTGAACAGAGAGATTCAAGACAAGATAGAGCTGCAGAACTATGAAGATGTGCAAGAAATGGTACATAAGGCAGAGTTGATTGAATCGCAGATCAAGAGAAAGGGAGTGAGGTCTACGTTTACGCCTAACATGTCCAATCCGAGAGAGCTCAGCAAACCCGCCTTCACCAAGGACAGTAAACTCGTGACAACCACAGTCAAAGAGGAGGTTAAGATCGATTACAAGCCCAAGAGTAGCACCTCTACAAGTCATATTAGGTGTTTCAAATGCCAAGGAATGGGACATTACTGCAGAGACTGTTCTAACAAGAAGATGTTTCTTCTTCAAGAAGGAGGAGAGATTGTGCCAGTAGACAGTTCAGAAAGTGAACCAGAGCCTGAACTAGATGAAGAAGGAGAATCCGCAGTCATGGGAGAGATGTTAGTAGCACACAGAGCTTTAAGTGTTCAGATGCATCCAGATGATAGAGGTCAGCATGAGAACCTATTTCACACCAGGTGTATGGTTCAAGACAAGGTCTGCACCTTGATCGTAGATGGTGGTAGCTGTACTAATGCAGCTAGTGAAGAGATGGTACAGAAGCTTAATCTCAAAACCACTTCACATCCAAGGCCTTATCAGCTACAATGGTTGAACAACAAAGGAGCTTTGACAGTCACGCAGCAGGTGATGGTGAAACTAGCGATTGGGAAGTATGAGGATGAGCTACTTTGTGATGTCATTCCAATGAAGTCAAGTCATATCCTTTTGGGAAGACCATGGCAGTTCGACAGAAGAGTGTTTCAAGATGGCTACACCAACAAGCAGTCATTTGAGTTCAAAGGACGCAAGGTCACTCTTCTACCACTTACACCCAGCGAAATCTACAAGGACCAGCTTCACATGAACCGCAAGGATACAGAGAACGTGTCTCACAGCCTGTACATCAACCAAAACGAGTTCAACAATCTTTTTGATCCAGAGATGACCACATTCCTGTTTGAGTATAAAGAAACACTCACCAGCACTAAGCCAGCAGAAGGGCTTTGATGTTCATATATTTTACCATGTTTTCCCTTAGTTTATTCACATCTTCTGCATCTTTTGCTAGCCATTTTCATCATTATTGTGTAGCTTTAGGCCAAATCATGCATTAGAGTTTAGTTGCATTGCATTTGCATCTTTTCATGCATAAACAGGTGATTTTGGAGCTTAAGGGGCATGGATGCAATGCTGAGGAGATGTGAAGCAATCATGAGGAGGAAAGCAAGAGAGTTAAGGCTGAAGAACCAAGCTCCAGAGTCCAGCTCGACCAAGCACTCGACCGAGTGGGTAGATGGACTCGACCGAGTGGAGTGTGCACGAGAGAAGCCAGCTCGACCATGGACTCGACCGAGCACTGGTCGAGTTGACCGAGCCGTTGACTACTTTGACTTTTTCTATTTTTAGGGCTTCCACCTCCTCACCTATATAAGGCCTTGTACCTGCAGCCACCAAAG
>NC_025693.1:11288742-11290576 GCF_000633955.1 Camelina sativa
TGATCCTATATCTGAGAAGGTAGGGTTTGATTTCAAGCATCTTAGCATCACACCAATGTCTAAGGAGCATAGATAAGGCTAGATCTAGAGCTTACCATTAGGCTTGCTAAGAGATTAGAAGTCTTGTTTGGTTTGAGATGTATTGCTTAATGCCTGCTTGTGTAGATTCTTTACTGTGTGAGAACAAGTCTAGAATTGCATAGGTTTGATTGTTTCTTGACCATGAGAGTGGGAGAAACTTGTCTTAAATTTATATATCTAGAGGTTAGCTCAAAGTTTGCTTAAGGTTTGTTGACCAAGTTAGATAACCACAATGATTAGTTCATCCCATGAATCCATCCTCAGGACCCTCTTTGCTTATTGAATTTACAGTCTTAATCCTGTTGCTTGCTTGTAGTTTGATTTGGTTTAGCATTACTCTGTTTTTATTGCATTGCTCTGTTTTTCCGAATTTGTCTAGCTCGACCACTCACTCGACCTACACTCGGTCGAGTGCTGCTCGAGTTCATCCCCAGAACTTTGTGTTTCATGATTTGTGATTGCCTTGTTTCATTCCTGTTTCATTCTAGTTGCATTTCTGTTGCATTTACTTAGTGTCCTGTTCATTACTAGTCTTTCATTAGTTCATTAGTAGAAGTTTCTATTTCTGTTCTTGCATCATTACTGTTATAATCATCCTGTTTCATTTGCATTTAGTTCTTAGTTCTTGTAGTTTACTTTCTGCATTTTACATTTTCATCTTAGGATTGTTAGTGACAAACAATCTTTACATTTGTCTTAACTTAGATTCATATGCATATCTTAACTGTTCACAAACACTCATTTAGGATTGATACCTCTTGTACTGCAATAGCATAAGGGGAATTGAAACACCCATCCATCATTCCATTCATATCTCACCATTGCATCATCATCATCATTCACCACCAATAAAAGACTAGCTTCAATTTGGCGCCGTTGCCCATTTGAGTGTGTTTTGTGACATTTAGGATTCATATTAGTCTAAGATTAAGTTCGTTTATACACTTGTGAGGTTGATGTGCTTGAATCTTCTGTTTCTGGGTTGAAGTTCCATTTGAGGTACCATTCGACCAGTCACTCGACCACCACTCGACCGAGTCGTGATCGAGCACCTGCTCGAGCCAGAAGCCGGATCTCTATAACCATCATTTTCCAGTCGACTTGACCTCCTACTTGAGCCTGTGCTCAGTCGCTTGCCTAGCAAAAATCGTTTGTGTCTGTTAATGCACACAAGGTCTAAAGGAAAGGACAATCTTCTTAGGCCTATTGACAACATCAACAACAAGACCAAGAGTTTAGGAGCTAAGCAAAGGAGAGTTGTTCAGCAACAACAAGAGGTTATAGTAGCTATGGATCAACAGGATCAGGTTCAGAGACCAAGGAACATTGGTGCTGGAGATGCACCCAACACTCACAACCAAAGAGCTGGCATTGTGCCACCAACTGTTGCCAACAACAACTTTGAGATCAAGAGTGGATTGATCTCAATGATTCAGGCCAATAAATTCCATGGATTGCCTATGAAGGATCCACTAGATCATCTTGATGAGTTTGATAGAATCTGTGGTCTTACCAAGATCAATGGAGTAAGTGAAGATGGTTTCAAGCTGAGGTTGTTCCCTTTCTCACTTGGGGACAAGGCTCATTTATGGGAAAAGACTCTCCCTACTGGTGCAATCACCACTTGGGATGCCTGCAAGAAGGCTTTTTTGGCCAAGTTTTTCTCCAATGCTAGGACAGCAAGACTAAGGAATGAGATCTCTGGATTTGCTCAAAGGAGTAATGAAAGCTTTTGTGAAGCTTGGGAGAGATT
>NC_025693.1:11291336-11292256 GCF_000633955.1 Camelina sativa
GAGAAGTACTCGATCGAGCTGGGTAAGGATTAAGGCCCATTTGGTTTCCAAAGCTTCTAGAACGATCGAGTGGAGGGAGAAAAGGAAGAAAAATTTTGAAACTTCAAATTGGTCAAGGAGCTCGACCACGTGCTGGTCGAGTGTGGGGTCGAGTGGTAGCCAAAAAGCAGGTCAAAGATTCCCATTTCAAATTTGAATGGTATGGACGCTCCACCCTTGTCTCCTTGTCCCCTTAGCTTCTTTATATACTCCTAGCACGAGATCATACCTCTCACACTCTCACATTTGCTCAAAATATCTAAATTCAAGCTTTAAAGTCTCTCTCAAGTTCATCTTTTGCTCAAAGCTTAGTTCTTTCTAGTTTTTGGGTCACTAACCTATTAACTTTAAGCTTTGAGTTTATTCCTCTCAGTTTTTGTTCAAAAATGTCTTCCAAGATCACTAAGAAGTCCAAGCAAGCAGCTGCAAGCTCTAAGGGTCGTCATGATGTTGATTTAGAGTCAAGAGAGGATGCTGGAAGGTCCACTCGACGTCCCACTCGAGCATGCACTCGGCCGAGTGGCCGTCCGANGAGGGAAGATAGAGGAAGCCAAACAGTTTGCTGAGCTAAACCAAAGTCTCACATCTCAATACAATGATCTGAATATGAAGTTTGAGGGTCTAAATTCCAGTGTTAAGTACATGGAGAGTAACATAGCCTCTTCTTCAGCTCCAAAACCCAACCAACTCCCTGGAAAAGCTGTCCAAAATCTAAGGGAGTTCACAGCCAAAGCCATTCAAGTTCATGAGGAAGAAGCCACTGAGGACAGTGCAGTTCAAGTTTGGGGGAATTCATTAGTTACTGAAGCCCCAAGTGATGTTTGTAACAAGCAATTGGAGCTCGCACCTGAGCTCGACCATGGACTCGAGCAGCCACTCGA
>NC_025693.1:11295307-11295625 GCF_000633955.1 Camelina sativa
CTAAAAAGAGACCATCTTTGTCTCAAAACCCTTTATTACCAAGCCAAATGAGTTTAAGCATTGCATAGAATTGATTCATGTTCTTGTTTAATGATGTTAAAGGAAATGGTTAATTTGAATGCATGTGGATGTCTTAGGCTCAAATCAATAAAGGTTGTGAAATGCTTGTCTAAAGTCTTTAATTCCAGCTCATTCAACTTGCATCATAGTATTAGTAACTTGGACATTGATTCTAGATGGTCTATTTGCAAGCTTTAGGAGCAGAGATCCTACTTTCAAACCTCACTTTCCTTCTTATGTCTTGTTTATTTGCTTGAG
>NC_025693.1:11295685-11335139 GCF_000633955.1 Camelina sativa
CATGCCATATTCCATAGCTCAAAAGCTTGGGAGAACTGACTTCAAATGTATTAAACTCCATGTGTGCCTAGCTGATGGGACAAATAGAGAGGTAGTTGGAAGGTTGGAGAATGTCCCACTCAAGATAGGGAAGGCAAGGGTTCATACTGACTTTGTGGTGATAGAGATGGACAAGGAGCCTGAAGATCCAATCTTACTAGGGAGGCCATTCTTAGCTACTGTTGGAGCAGTTATTGATGTCAAGGAAGGTCTTGTGACCTTGAACATTGCTGAAGATGTAGTTATGAAGTTCAATATCTACAATCCAACCAACCTTCCCACCATTGATGACCAGCCTTTTACTATCAAGGACAAAGGTGGTCAAGAAGGGTTAAGTGATAAGGCAACTCCAAAAGCTGAGCTCCCACTTCAAGAGGATTCTGTGGAAAAGCTTAAGAGGTCAGTTCAAGAGTTGACTAGTATGGTTGAGGATCTTCAAGTAAAGCTGAACAAGAGGTCTTTGAGGAAAGCAAGACCAAGGCTCAAAATCAAGAAGAAATATGGTTTGTGTGCTAAGGGTGAGGTGATCAAGGATCAACTTCACAGTGACCAAGAGGTTCCAGGGAGGATTTCATCACCTCCTTGGTATCTAGATCAAGTCTAAGAAGGAAATCAAAGTCAAGCTTAGTGACTTTAAACAAGCTCACTAGGGAGGAAGTCCCTAAGGTATCCTTTGTAAATATGGTTTAATTTGTTAGTAGTTTTGATGTGTTTTCTTTTATGTTTTTGTTGGACAGGTTTTTTTTTAAGAATGTAGTTGGGTAAGAAGAGATTTGGACTTGGGCAAGAGGTTCGCAAGCCCACTCGACCAGGCCACGAGAAGTACTCGATCGAGCTGGGTAAGGATTAAGGCCCATTTGGTTTCCAAAGCTTCTAGAACGATCGAGTGGAGGGAGAAAAGGAAGAAAAATTTTGAAACTTCAAATTGGTCAAGGAGCTCGACCACGTGCTGGTCGAGTGTGGGGTCGAGTGGTAGCCAAAAAGCAGGTCAAAGATTCCCATTTCAAATTTGAATGGTATGGACGCTCCACCCTTGTCTCCTTGTCCCCTTAGCTTCTTTATATACTCCTAGCACGAGATCATACCTCTCACACTCTCTCATTTGCTCAAAATATCTAAATTCAAGCTTTAAAGTCTCTCTCAAGTTCATCTTTTGCTCAAAGCTTAGTTCTTTCTAGTTTTTGGGTCACTAACCTATTAACTTTAAGCTTTGAGTTTATTCCTCTCAGTTTTTGTTCAAAAATGTCTTCCAAGATCACTAAGAAGTCCAAGCAAGCAGCTGCAATCTCTAAGGGTCGTCATGATGTTGATTTAGAATCAAGAGAGGATGCTGGAAGGTCCACTCGACGTCCCACTCGAGCATGCACTCGACCGAGTGGCCGTCCGAGTGATCGACCGAGCCAGCGTGCGAGTTCCAGAAACCCAGCTGTTGAGGAAGATCCTGAGAGAACTGAATCAGAGGAGGAAAGGGAGCCAACACTCAATGAGTTTATGAGGAGAGCAAGGGCCAAAGGAAAGAGGCCAGCTGTTGAGGTTGAACAAGAGGGGAGTGAAAGTGAGAGTGAGGAAGAAGAAAGTGAGGAAGAAGAACTAATGGATGATGGAGAAGCTGAGTCTTGTGGATTGTCAAAGAAGCAGCTTTATGATGCTTTCATGAGGATGGAGTTCTTGGGAACCAGATATCCACATAAGGAGACCATGGAGAAGCTTGCCATTGATGAAGATGTGGAGTGTCTCTTTGAGAAGAGCAGCCTTACCAAGTTCATGGGGCTTTGTATGGAGGGGTATAGAGAGGAAAGCTGTGAGTTCCTAGCCACTGTCAAGCTGCACACATATGTGAGGAAGGATGCTGTAGTAGGAGCTGGTCACATTTCTTTCACAATCAAAGGGAAGAAGCATGAGCTCTCAATGAAGAAGCTGGCTGATGTGTTTGGTTTTGAGGTTGGGAGCAATAGGAGCTTGATGGTTCCAAGAGAAGAACTGTATGCTGTGTGGGAAACCATTGGGGATAACAAGCTCTACTCATCCTCCAACTCCAAGAGCTCAAGGATTAGGAGCCCAGTCTTGAGGTACTACCACAAAGCTCTTGCCAACACCTTCTTTGCTAGGAAGGAAACTGGAAACATCAATGAGGGAGAGCTAAAGATGATTGACTTGGCTCTCAATGGAGTTCTTCTTCAAGCAAGGAATGGAACCATCATCCTTGGTAGCACTGTGGAGACTGATCTTGCAATGGTGCTGATAGACCATATGATATATTTGAGAAGTTGGGTAGGCAAGCTTGAGAACAAGGGTTCAAGAGGAGCACTTACCATTGGAGGCATCATTACTCCAATTCTTCAAGCTGCTAACATTCCACTTAGAGGAGAAGGGGTCTCACCAAGATGGATTGATTCCAGCTACCTAACCTCTACACTCATCCTAGCCAAGGAGATGCATCAAGGAAACCATATCTTTAACTTTGAGCTGCCAACAGTTGGGAAGAAACAAGTGGTCCTACCAAACAAAGAGCTCACTACCATTCAAGAAGGAGCCAACATTGATTTTTGGCCAGCTGATGAGTACTTATTTGATGGAGTAGCACAGCCTAGAGTTGATGCAGCTGGAGATGTAGAGATGGGTGATGGAGAGGAGCAGTTCTACTTTGAGGACTATGAGCCCAATCCAAGGGATAGTAGAGGAGTGAGAGAGCATAGCAAGATGTTGACATTGCTGCAAAAGTAGAACAAATGGCATGGGAAGAGGTTTGACAAGCTCAAGAAGAAGGTGACCAACATGGCTAAGTCCATTAGAGGCCTGAAGAAGGAAGTTGCTGACTTGAAGAGTGGAAACTCTTCACCAACTCCATCAAGCCCTTTGAGGAGGAGTGGCTCAACTAGAGCACTTTCAAGAGTTGCAAACCCTGTGGAACCAGCTAGGGCTTCAATGTATGAGCCAAATCAGAGGAAGAGGAGCTCAAGTACCCGAGAACAACAGTTTTCGAGGCACTCGACCGGGTCACTCGAGCACCCACTCGACCGAGCACCTTGGAGCCACTCGACCGAGTTCCAGCCTAGACCACCATTTGGCTTCCCACCTCCAGCTGCTTATCCAGGCTATCCAGGTTACCCCCCCATACCACCCCAATACTTTATGGATCCAGCACAATACCATCAGTACCAGCAGTACCAGACTCAAGATATGGAGACTCGCGGTCCAGCTCGACCCCCCCACTCGGACATGCACTCGACCGAGTCACGGTCGATTGGCATTGTCGAGCTGCCCCAATCACCTTCCTCCAGTCACCAGCAGGATCCCAGCTACACCTTTGATAGTATGCAGGAGGATGTGGACAGCTTCTTCTCCAATCCTTGAGGTAACATTATCACCTTACCATTGTATATACCATAGCATTTCATATGTTGTGTTTTGTTTTAAGTCTTGAATCCTCAAGCAAATTTCTTTCACACAAGGGACTGTGTGATTTAAGTTTGGGGGAGGGTTTGAGATAGCATTTGATGTTGTGTTTTGTTTTCTTATTTCAAATTTTTATCATCATCATGTTAGCACTTGCATAATCATCTAAGGCATAGGAAAACCATAAAAATTTGAAAATTTTTTGCAAAAATCTTTATAAAAAAAGAGTGTTCATGTAGTTTGCATTGCATATTTAAGTATTTTGTTTATCATATAGGACTGTTTGCATTAGGGATCTATGATGAGTTTTTCCTTGTTAGCTTGCTTAATTCACTAGACTAGGATCAATGCCCAAGTTAATAGTACTTTGATGCTAGTTGAGTGGTTAGAAGCATAAGATTGAACCAAGCCTTGAATTCCTGAATTGCATTTGGTCTAAATTGAAGCATGTTGTGATTTGATGCCATTTCCTATCTATAAGAACCTAATATTGACTGTTAATTATCAATGTATGCATTGCTTAAAACTCATGGATACCATATACTTATTTGGATCATCTTTCTCCTTTTGCCACTCTTGTTGATCCAAGTAGCTGATTTCACTTTTAAATCAGTTTCCCTACCCCCAACCAAACCTTCTTTCAAGCCATGTTTATTCTTGTGTGTGTGAGGCCTATTTTTGGGATTGAGCTTGGTAGAAAGTGTTAGGTTTGAACTGACAAGAGTAAAACCTTGTGTAGTTCTAGTTTGCAATTTCCAAACTAGATAGGACTAGGTGGTTCACTTGTTGGGTTTGGGACTTGGCTGATTAGATAAAGAAAAGAAAAGGAAAGTGGAAAAAGAGAAAGAAAAAGGGTAGAGTCTTTAAGAGGAGGTTGTGTTTAAGCAAAGTCTAGTGAAAGGATGGCAAGAAAAGTGTTGTTTAAGATGGTTCTAGTTATGAAAAGAAAAGAAAGAAAAGAAAGAAAAGAAAAGCTTAAATGCTTATATGTCTCAAGAATAAGAAGAAAAGAGAACCATAGCAAATAAGTAAGAATCCCCCATCCCACTAGAAAGATCAAGAAAACATCTCCTAAGACTTGAAAACCAAAAGAGAAAAGGGTTAAAGAGAAAAGAAGAAATAAAGGGTAGCACTAGGATCATTTGGGTTTAGATTGCTAGGATAAACACTTTGGGTGCCTTTGGGTAGACAAGGTTTTATTCTTGTATGTGTCTAGGTGTTCTTACCTTTAGCATTCTTCTAAAGCTCAATCCATTTTCATGAGAGAACCTTGATATTGACAAGCCCTACTCTAAAAAGAGACCATCTTTGTCTCAAAACCCTTTATTACCAAGCCAAATGAGTTTAAGCATTGCATAGAATTGATTCATGTTCTTGATTAATGAATGTTAAAGGAAATGGTTGATTTGAATGCATGTGGATATCTAAGGCTCAAATCAATAAAGGTTGTGAAATGCTTGTCTAAAGTCTTTAATTCCAGCTCATTCAACTTGCATCATAGTATTAGTAACTTGGACATTGATTCTAGATGGTCTATTTGCAAGCTTTAGGAGCTGAGATCCCACTTTCAAACCTCACCTACCTTCTTATGTCTTGATTATTTGCTTGAGGGCAAGCAAAGACTAAGTTTGGGGGTGTTGATGTTCATATATTTTACCTTGTTTTCCCTTAGTATATTCACATCTTTTGCTATCCATTTTGACCATTATTGCATAGCTTTAGGACTGTTCATGCATTAGAGTTTAGTTGCATTGCATTTGCATCTTTTCATGCATAATCAGGTGATTTTGGAGCTTAAGGAGCATGGAAGCAATGCTGAGGAGAAGTGAGGCAATCATGAAGGGAAAGCAAGAGAGTTAAGGCTGAAGAACCAAGGTCCAGAGTCCAACTCGACCAAGCACTCGACCGAGTGGGTAGATGGACTCGACCGAGTGGAGTGTGCACGAGAGAAGCCAGCTCGACCATGGACTCGACCGAGCACTGGTCGAGTTGACCGAGCCGTTGACTACTTTGACTTTTTCTATTTTTAGGGCTTCCACCTCCTCACCTATATAAGGCCTTGTACCTGCAGCCACCAAAGTGTGCAACTTTTTAGATATTCCCTAAACCTAGTTTTTACCTTTTTTAGTTTTATTCCTTTTGCATTTTTATTTTTAAGATCTTGTACTTCCTTAAAAAAGAAGACTAGATTCTTATATTTTGTTGGTTCTATAACTTTCAAGATATTGAGAATTTGAGTTTCATCCTTTCATCAATATTGAAGATCTTTGTTTAATCTTTCTAATAATGCAAGTTTCAATATTTTCTGGGTTTTTGACTTTGATCACCATGTATTGTTGTGAGTAGTTTCCTTAGGATCTTGAGGATGGGTTAGGATGGATTGATCTTGTGGTTTGTGTGACTTGGTCAAGCTTGATTGTTGTAGATCTCTTCTAGGGTAGATGATCTTAATGCTGATTCTATATCTGAGAGGGTAGAGTCTGATTTCAAGCTTCTTAGCATCACACCAATGTTTAGGAAGCATAGATAAGGCTAGATCTAGAGCTTACCATTAGGCTTGCTAAGAGATTAGAGGTCTTGTTTGGTTTGAGATGTATTGCTTAATGCCTGCTTGTGTAGATTCTTTACTGTGTGAGAACAAGTCTAGAATTGCATAGGTTTGATTGTTTCTTGACCATGAGAGTGGGAGAAACTTGTCTTAGATTAATATGTCTAGAGGTTAGCTCAAAGTTTGCTTGAGATTTGTTGACCAAGTTAGATAACCACAATGATTAGTCCATCCCATGAATCCATCCTCAGGACCTTCTTTGTTTATTGAAATCTTAGTCTTAATCCTGTTGCTTGCTTGTTGTTTGATTGGATTTAGCATTACTCTGTTTTTATTGCATTGCTCTGTTTCTGCGTCTAGTCTAGCTCGACCACCCACTCGACCTACACTCGGTCGAGTGCTGCTCGAGTTCATCCCCAGAACTCTGTGTCTATGATTTGTGTTTGTCTTGTTTCATTCCTGTTTCATTCCAGTTGCATACATTTAGTTTTCAGTTCATTAATTATCTTGCATTAGTTCATTAGTAGTAGTCTCTGTTTCTGTTCTTGCTTTATCACTGTTTCAATCATTCAGTTTCATTTGCATCTAGTTGTTAGTTCTTGTAGTTTATTTTCTGCATTTTACATTTTCTTCCTAGGATTGTTAGTGACAAACAATCTTTACATTTGTCTTAACTTAGATTCATATGCATATCTTAACTGTTCACAAACACTCATTTAGGATTGATACCTCTTGTACTGCAATAGCATAAGGGGAATTGAAACACCCATCCATCATTCCATTCATATCTCACCATTGCATCATCATCATCATTCACCACCAATAAAAGACTAGTTTCAGGCTTCCACGCGAGATCATAGAGGTTATAGAGGAGTACAAGGATGAGTTTCCAGCAGAGATATCTCCAGGTTTGCCGCCACTATGTGGGATAAAGCATCAGATCGAATTGGTACCAGGTTCAGCTCTATCGAACAAACCAGCTCACAGAACCAATCCAGTAGAAACTAAAGAGCTTCAGAAGCAAGTAGAAGAGCTGATGAGCAAGGGACACATTAAAGAGAACCTCAGTCCAAATGCAGGTAAGGATAATGTAGTCACAGATGCATTATCCAGGAGATATACTCTCATTTCTACTTTGCCTTCTAATCTAGTAGGATTTTATGAGACTGACATCGACTTTGCTGAGAGCTATGGCAAATGCCATAAGTTTGCTTTTGAAAACTACTATAGGCAGGATGGGTATCTGTTCTTTAATGATAGATTGTGCATACCAAGAGGATCCATGAGAGAGATGCTGATCAGAGAAGCTCACGGAGGAGGACTAGCTGAACATTTCGGAGTGTCAAAGACTCTACTTGGACTGCAAGAACACTTCTATTGGCCTCAAATGCAGAAAGACGTTGAGAAGGTTTGTTCTAGGTGCCATATCTGCGAAATGGCAAAGGGTAAGGTACAGCCTCACGGCTTATACACTCCTCTACCGAATCCTTCTCGACCTTGGACTCAAATGTTAATGCATTTTGTTCTTGGCTTACCTCGAACCAGAAATGGTAGAGATTCTATTTTGGTTGTGGTTGACAGGTTTAGCAAGTTGGCTCACTTCATTGCAAGTCACAAGACGGATGATGCTGTTATTGTAGCTAACTTGTTTTTCAGGGAAGTCATAAGGAGGATCAATGACAACGCATATCAGACTGATCTTCAAGGTAAGTATACCATATCATCAACAGTCAATGTTTATGACTTGCTCTCTTACTATGCAGATTCCGATTTGAGGACAAATCCTTTTGAAGAGGGGGAGGATGATATGATCGTGGCAAGCAAGGAGCCAGAGGCTGCAGAGCAACCGGAGGTGGTGGGAAGGATCACTCGTTCAAGAGCTAAGGAGATGGCCAAGGAAGCTCATGCACTCATAGTTGACGGGTCATTCAACCTACCAAGGATCCAAGTCTTCAACATATCCAACCTGAAGACTTCACCCGGTAATGATGACTAGGTAACTTAGGTGAGAAGTTTGTACTCTTTTTCCCATAGCTGAGTTTTGTCCCAATGGGTTTTCTCAGCATGGTTTTTAATGAGGCAAATGGATCACTACGTCGAGTTATCTAGAAGTCATTACCAAAGGGGAATAATGTACTTCTGTACTAGTTCAAGTGACTTCTGTACTACTACAGGTCACTTAGACGTTTTGCTGTTTTCTTATTTCCTTAAAACGTTTTGTTGTTTTATTTTTAACTTCCTGCTGTTTGGAGTGTCGAGCCTAGGGTTAATTATAAAACCCACAGCCACGCCTCCTTTGTTCTTTAGCGAAGAATGATGTTGTAACATGAATTGTTGATCTTTCTTCCTCAATTTGATTTCTTGAATGCGTTCTTGAATTCTGGGTTTCTAAACACTTTGTGACATAGAAACTCTTCACTTGTTTCGTTCCATACAACCACCTAAACATCTATCTCCATCAAACCATTGTTTTCTTCCTTCGATCTTCACACATCATCACCCAAAACCATCCGTTCATCATCACATTCCATCCACATCACCTGTCACTCGGTTATCAGCCTTCAACAGAGTCCAATCCTAGGGGAAATCGTATTACATTCATACAATATGTGAAATAGAAAACCACATTTGGTTACTTTATTTGACATTTTTTATTGTTCATTCCCCGGATAGTCTGACGATTTTCCGCATTGTTTCTGTATGAGTTCCGGAGCTTTCACCTTCCTCTGCAATTGTTTCATTTTTTGTCTCTATCCTCTCCCCATCGTGTCCCATCACATGTTTAATGTGGTAACGAGCCGCAATCTCACTTCTATAAGTCAAAAAAAAAAAATGTACATCTGAGCCTTTGAACAATATGAACACATACGCTTTCATAACAATTATAAAAACATATCAACTTACAGATGCTTGTGATGTTCAAGTCCATCGAAATCTTCTTCTATGAAGATTCTAGAAGAGGCTTCGGTCGGTACAAGACAGGGTACACCTACACACATTTACCAAATTGAGTGCCTTGCCAATTAACATGTACTTGCTTCCAACATATCTATTTACTCTGACATACCTTCGTAACTCCCAACCTTACAGAACCGGAAGACACAAAACACCGGTTCGGTTTTGTGGAAAACATCACACCGTTTGATTCCCAACCAGAGAGGAATCGATCGGCATAGTAGTCTGTGAGACGACATTTTATACTTTCACACCTGCATTAACCCACAGTTGCTATCAAAGTAAAATATATGAAGTTCATATATATAATTATATATGACTATGTTTATAGCATAATAGGTCCTTAACCTGCCATTCAGCAGAGTGAAGACAACTTCGCTACACCTGCCATCTTCACGTCTTCTTATGACGTCCACATGAACGATGCACCCACAAACATCTAGCCCGGGGGAAAAAATGCGAGATTCAATGTTTATTTTGTACTTCTCCTTATGATGCACTTAAAATCGAAGTTCTAAACTTACCAAACGACCACTAAATTAGTCTCAGCAAGCATGGCACAACAAAATTTCACGGACATTAATATACATATTAAAGAAATTATAGATAAAACATACCGAAAGTTACGGGATGAGTAACTCTGCCACGATTTATATCTTCGATATCTTCGAAGCGGAAGTAGTTTTTGTGATTCAAAGGTTGGATCAATTCCATCATTGACTCAAGCGTAAACTTAATTTGGTACAGATGATGAGTATTCCTCTCCTTCAGAGTTGGATTGATTAATATAAACTCCTGAATATTGTACTAGGCACCGATTTCAGGGTTAGGCGGGATGTTTGGCAACTCACCCTGTAGAAAAGCCACTTCGATTGTGGAACCCTTCGTAATAGATAAATTTTTATACATCAGAAACTGTTGGATTTAGTGAAATAATAAAGACTTGTTTAACTGACCACTTCATCCACAAGTAGGAGAACCCGTTTTAATAAGCATTCGCGGATGGACCAAGCGTTCAAGACATTGGCGTGGATACACCAACACGAATTCCTTCTCTCGCGATCCAATTCAGCAATACGATCGGGTATGAGGCTCATGGTGCTTTCAGTTTGTGAGCAATTTATCTGTTATGAAAGATGAAGGTTGAGAGCAATTCCTTCTCTCGCAATCTTTCTTACTTTAAACCGTTTTAGGAAAGACAAAGGTTGAGAGCAATTTAAATATTTACTAAGAGTCACAAATCGAAACAACGCGGCCTTTCGACTTTCCATGGTGTTTGCTTATTAAGAACCCAAATGTACGATCCCAATGTAGTATACGTACATATGTATAGTTTGTATAGTTAGCTTGTAAAATACGGTTTAAGCTTCGACCTTTTACAATGGTAAATACGGTTTAAACAAATTACAGGGAATCATAAATTAAGAACGAGATAACGACCAAAAGACCATTTCCAATGGTTACCTCTATATTTTACTCTAAATATAGAGTTCTCTATAAATAGAGTAGAGGTTTACTCCAATGGTTGCTATATTTCTTACTCTAAAACAAAATTTTAAGTTTATTATATATTTTTATTTTGTTCTTAATTTCTAAGATAACCCTTTAGTTTCAGATCTACAAATTATGTATACATATTTTATTTTAACAAAAAAATCAATAAAATTAAAATATTATTAAAACTAAATTGTTTCCAATTATAGAGTTTAGAGTAAGATATAGAGTAACATCGGAAATGCATTAAATGGTTTACACTTCAATCGGGTTTGTTTAAAAGATGGTTTAATCAGGTTTGTTTTAAATAAGTTTGGGTTAGTAGCGGTTTCGGATTTACAATTCAAGTAAACCAGTCCTACACCAAAGTTTAATCATTAAATGTTATAATATAGTGTTTCTTTATACGGTTTCAACTTGAAAGCATATCACCTAGAATGGAGAACACATATTAAGCAGAACAGATCAATTCGTTCAAGCAGATTTAGCAGAATAAAAGTAGATCAAATATTTAGCTGTTCATGTGCAGATTAAGGGTGAACAGCATTAAAAAACCATGTTGACAAGATATGCATGTGTTTCTCATGCATTTACCAGAAGAAGACAAAAACATTAGTTAAAAAAAAAATATTGAATGGTAACTTATAAAGTGATAAGAGGCCTTGATGCTTTTCACACTTGATCTGCACTTGAGCAGCCAAATATTTGATTTAAAAGTAGATGAAATATTTAGCTGTTCATGTGCAGATTAAGGGTGAACAGCATAAAAAACATGTAGACAAGATATGCATGTATTTCTCATGCATTTACCAGAAGAAGAGAAAGAAATTTAGTTAAAAAAAAAATATTGAATGGTAACTTATAAAGTGATAAGAGGCCTTGATGCTTTTCACACTTGATCTGTACTTGAGCAGCCAAATATTTGATTTATTATTTTTTCTCCATTCAAGGCCTGATCTCGTGGAAATTTATTTGTAAAAAATGCTAGTGCGGAAACGTGTCTTGCTCGTCTAACGGATTTGAAATGAATTATATACAAACTAGACAAATTTTCCACTTATCACATCCGGAACAACCCATCAACTATGGTATTAAATGTGACAAGTACTTGTAGGGATTTGACAGGGCGTATTTGAACGAAAGTCGTTGTTACTTAAAATTTGAAATGATTCTTATCTCATCATTGTGTTTACTGAACACTTTTTAAGCAAGAAATAATCATAACCTTTTCCCAACGAGTACAGTATACTTTTTCTCTGCACGAAATATATTTTTGGTTACCGAGACGAGGAGATATCAACATCTTGTGAACCAGTATTCTGTTACGTAAGCATTACGACCTCCTTTTCCCAACTTGATTATGCATTCCCAACTAGTACACTGTAACTTATACTTGGACAGTGAATGGTGACAATGAAAAAGCGGTTTTTGTGTTTTTTTTGTCAAAACCGCAGTATAGTCACCAATCACATTTTCTGAGACAAATTAGCATTTTTCAAAAAAAAAAAGAGAGTAATTCGCGGATTTTGGAGCATAATTAATACAGTACCGCGTTTTCATACTGAAAGAACCTGATAAATAGCGGGCCAATACAAATCCGCGGTGAGTAAATATTTTTTTGATTTTTTAATTTAGATAAGTGATATATATATATATATATATATATAGATGCAGCGATATCAAAAATCACAACAACTTTATTCTTCTTTCCCTATTTTCACTCCTTCCCTAAAAAAACTCACGATTAAACCCAAAAAAAAATTATCTCCTTATTTCTAGGCTTCTAGCATTTATTAAGGTGAGGTGTACTGTTTTTTTTCTTTCTAATAGGTACTAGTATTTTTTTTTCCACACTACTAGATACTACTATTATTATCTTTGTTGTTCAAATAACTTTTTGTTTAAATAATAATAGTTTAATAAAATTATTTTTGTATTAATAGTTTAATTAGAATAAGCTTATTGATAATATATTAACACTCTTATGAAATCTATAAAAGATATCTTTATAGTTTAAAATATAACAATTAAAAATATGATTCAATATTTATTAATTTGTTTTGCAATTTAAAAATTTGTTATAGTAGTAGTAGGTTATATATTTCATTAAGAGACAATATTGCAAATATGTTATGAGAAAATCAAAGTACTCATAAAAAATTATACCTTTTATGATTGAATTTTTTATCAATATGTCAAAAAATAAAATTTTATATCAAGAAAATATAATTAAATATATAAACATACTAATTATTAATAAATTTATTTATAATATATGTAATCCGCACCGCTTTTCCTTTATTTACCATTCACATAATTAATACTGAACCGCAAATAGTTTTTTCACCAATCAAATATCATTCTGTACCGCTTATTTTGTATGAACCGCACTTGTCCCGCAAACTACACGTACCGCAGTTGAACCGTACCGCACTTTAAAACCACTTTTCCCGCACAACCAAAACCGCGGTCACCATTCAGACCCTTGATTATGCATTGGGCTATAAGGACACGTAGAGTAATATATTTAACGCATTATATTGAACAATATATACAAATATCACCACCTAACTCCTGTGTAGTTCAAGCATATATACAAGAATAAAATATCTCCCAAAAAAAAATGGCGAAAACACACAATAAGCTCTCATATCTCCCTGATGATATTTTCCTCGAAATCGTTAGGCTTCTCGCAGTAGATGGGCTGTCGCACCTTGCTCCAATTTTAAAGTCGGGTCGGCGAGGACTAAAGACGGTGCTCGACCCCTATGTTCTAACGGATGCAAACATCTACAACATCTGTTGGCATGCATTATAGTTCCAAAGGTCAGTCGACCAAAATGGTGGCCCACAAGATAAAGGGATCCGTAGGCGTATGTTCGAAAAATGCTTCAAAGCTGGAAACGAAGTTGCAATCTACTACGAGGACCTCCGGATTGTTGCGGAGGAGAGAGACATCAAGCGAGGCATTTCTATTCTATTTCATAACGTTCCCGCATACGCCGATGCAACACTTGCATGTGGTATTTTTGCTATGTTATATGGAAACGAACAGATGGCGGTCCATTTTCTTCACTTGTTTGATGCACATCACTATCCTCTCAAATCGCATGGGGCCAGATTTATCGGCAAGGCTGTGTTTCGACGGTTGTTTACATACCAGGTGAAACTTCAAAACACATTCATAGATAAATGTGTCTACCCATCTACTCACCTGATCCTTAACCCGGACTGTGCCGCCATATGTTGTATCCAATCCGGTTTCTTCTCTCTAAACTTTCGAGATTACGACATCTTGTGTACTAATTGCGGACTTTGGTGGTTGGCGAAATCTATATGTGAAATCCTTTAGTTCTATAATCTTCAATGGCTGCTCTTTAAAGTTTTTATTTTTTTGTTGTAATGTACAGTTGTATACGTCAGGGACGTACACGTGAACTTATATGAGCGGTGGTACGTACATCGATAATATGTAGGGTATGTTATTATGAAGTATGTATAAGTAATACGAACGACGGAGAAGTTCATGGTTATCTCATATTATGGTTGTCATTTATTTGATTCCCGTTCGATAACAGATAATTTATATTAATTTGACATCGTTGTCAGCACGAACTATGTATTTATGGTAATTGCGGCGTGTATGGTAATTAAATAAAACATAACGATATGTACGGGACTAGTCCATGTGTACGTACACGTCCCACACAATACAACTAGTTTGGCACCGTGTACAACTATGTATTTATGTACGATGCCATGTTTCGGTGTACGTACATAAATACATAGTTGTGGGAAGGTGGTCGATGCCATACGTCTGTGTATGATGGCGGATAACACTAAATAGAATACATTCGTTGATTATAAAATAAACTCCAGCATACACCGGATAACACTTCGAGGTTTCAAAAAGAAAAAAACAACCATCAAGTACATAATATTTCAACATTCACCTAGTTGGGGACGGGAGTCACTAAGGTTAAGCCGCAAAAAACATGAAAAGAGGATCTTAAAAGAACAAGCGCAACTCCTGTGCATACCAGTAGAAAAAACAGGACTTACACCCGGTGAGGTAGCTACTGCAAGTACACCTACAGTGGTGGAGGACAGAAGCCGACGATCTCACTTCAAAAAGGGGACCACGAAGATGGAGGTTCGCAACATGGAACATAACCAGGCCAGCGACTTCAACGGCGGTGTTCATGTGAGGGACCATGCACCAGAAAATATTGCCAAACGCCTCGGCCTCCATCACTTGGCCGGTACACGTTGCGAACAGCACATAAGCGAAGTTTGCATACGGATCAGTTGGTGCAAAAAAACGTAGCAACGCCATACCTTCAGCAACGGTCGGGGAGTTTGAAGCTAGCCTGACGCCCTCAAGATAGTTCGCTACGATGTGGCCCCTGTAGAGGAGAAGCTCAAAGTAGAACCTGAACTTAGTCTCCATAGTGATGAACAGTTTGGATGTCGACAGTGTTCAGCGCTTCGACCAAGGCGGGGATTGGAGTGACAGATACGGGGATGAAATTGACAAGGAGGCTTGTAGGGTTTGGCAGCTTGATGGCCAGGAATATCTCGTTTGGAGGGGTGTTCATGGTTTTTTTATTTTTTTGGAGAGATATGGGCTGTGGATGGTATTTGCTATGTGTAGGGAAGAAAACATCTTCTTACGTACACACCTCTATATATAGAGAGAACAGTGGTAATTTTTTTTACTATAACAGGTAAGTAATTCGATGGTATTCAACAATAAAATGTAATGATTGTATAGGAGTATATTTATAAAAAATGTAATGATTTAATTCTGTTTAGCCACGCTAAAAGTATTCAACAAGCTCTGTTGGTTCTTTGGTACTCGTGTACGTATATAAGTAAAATAACATAACTGATATTTGACATCTACAACCCTGCAAGTCATATCGATTTAAATTGACTTACATGGACGTCAAATCGGTTGGCCATTACATTAAATTGGCAACANGGGGAGTTTGAAGCTAGCCTGACGCCCTCAAGATAGTTCGCTACGATGTGGCCCCTGTAGAGGAGAAGCTCAAAGTAGAACCTGAACTTAGTCTCCATAGTGATGAACAGTTTGGATGTCGACAGTGTTCAGCGCTTCGACCAAGGCGGGGATTGGAGTGACAGATACGGGGATGAAATTGACAAGGAGGCTTGTAGGGTTTGGCAGCTTGATGGCCAGGAATATCTCGTTTGGAGGGGTGTTCATGGTTTTTTTATTTTTTTGGAGAGATATGGGCTGTGGATGGTATTTGCTATGTGTAGGGAAGAAAACATCTTCTTACGTACACACCTCTATATATAGAGAGAACAGTGGTAATTTTTTTTACTATAACAGGTAAGTAATTCGATGGTATTCAACAATAAAATGTAATGATTGTATAGGAGTATATTTATAAAAAATGTAATGATTTAATTCTGTTTAGCCACGCTAAAAGTATTCAACAAGCTCTGTTGGTTCTTTGGTACTCGTGTACGTATATAAGTAAAATAACATAACTGATATTTGACATCTACAACCCTGCAAGTCATATCGATTTAAATTGACTTACATGGACGTCAAATCGGTTGGCCATTACATTAAATTGGCAACATGTCATTGCATTAAATACAACTACTAATAGATACAAACCCATGGAATTTCCCTATATTATATATTAAATATAGTGGTTTCAATTTGAAGTATAAAAGGGTACAATTCCATACAAGCTACATGGGCATGTCTCTGTTGATGTAGGTCTTAGCCATGTATCGTACAAAATAAGATATTTGGAATTATTAGTTTGCATCAAACTAAACATTTTACTATGTTCAGCTTGTGGGGAATAGGAGAGCAACCTAAAGTGTATTGAAAAATCTAGCATATTGCTTCATACCTATGCTTTGCATGTGTTATCATGGGACGTTAAATATATTTGTGTACAAAAATTAAATCAATTGTCCAGTTATCACATCTGCAAAGGTGCATCGCTGACAAAATACTTCGTTTAATATTAAGATTAGAAACGATAGGAGATAAGGTGTACACGGAAACGAGGAAATGCAAACATGTTTCGTTATAACTACCAAAGCATTTGACTAATTCGGTGAGCGCATCACCAGATTGTGCATTTCTTGCAAGGATGCTTGTAAGGGCCCACCATAGTGTCCACGTCTTCCTCCGTCATTGAGAGCACGCATTTTATTGCGCACGAAGGAGTTGTTATTTCCCCATCATCAGGGTAGTCAAAAAATACACCATAAGTTGTATTGTGTGATGTTCCATAGTGAATAAGCTCAGTGATGAGTTCTTCACACATCTCTCCAACCTCTTCAGAGTCAAGTTGGTAGTGTTTTATAGAAAACAGCCGAAGCAAATGACCCGCCTGGACTCTGGACCCTTTACATATCACAACATGGCAGACGCAAGAGTAGCGTCGGCATATGTTTGTACGTTACGCAGGAGTAAATTTAGGGCCCCTTAAATGTCCCCAAATTTTGTTGCAAGACGAAGGCCTTCATAATATATGACCGTTGGATTTTCCGCATCAAGGCACCTTTCAAAAAACTTCCTGTGTCGACCACCAAAAAAGATATCATCGGGGTCACTGCACATGTTGAAGATGTTTGTCTCTTTCAAGACGTCGGGAGGTAAACTATAGTTTTGCCTCTATTTCCGGCACGTAGGAGTGACTGCAGGTACCACCAGTGTTTGGCTGCCATTAGTTTAGCTATTCGCGCCAACATATCGTCAGGAAGATCTGGGTTGGTCATCTTTGTAATGAAAGTATTATGTGCACATAGGAATGCAAACTTAAATAATACTCACTTGTTGATATGGTTGGGGAATTGTTTGGTTGGATATAAATGATACTTGATATAACTATGTGACAAGATGGCCAGGTGACATCAAACCACTAATTATTATATTTATCGACATCCACTAACATAGAGATGGAATGTCGTTTTGTGCATCATAATGGGCCGTTAATATTTTAGGCCTTTTTACATCATAAACCGTTGCCAGGTTTACATCTTAAACAACGTATAACCAGCCATTATGTTGATGCAACGTGGCAAGAACAGTAAAACTTTCAGAAGTTAGTCGATTTAGTTCCAGCTTCGATAAATACTTTCACCTAGGTAATTTTACTTGGGGAAGATCTGGTGGAGGAATGAAAACAGAGTTCTTTAAGAAAGTTGACATACTATACGTCCAGATGAAGTGGATAAATCCTCCATTTCCTATTATTATACACGTGTCATAACCATATTACAGATTTGAAGTCTTTTAGTATCTACTATGTCAATCTCAAATATTCAATACCCGCTCAGCTTAACATAGTGGCAGACATGACACCAGTTGGCAACTGCGATGTGACAACTGAAACCCGCAAAAGTCGTATAAACGAAGACATAGAAGAGTTGTTTATTTTTAAGTAGAGGGATGTGACTTATATGTCATCGTTGTGTCTTGCTCAGTAAGTTTAATATGATGTGTTTGTAATCATTAATAAGTTATGAAATCTGGTCACAATTGTACTAAACGACCACAGTGTGAACTAAATAAGTTTCTGGTTAGCATTATATATATATAATAATTACAAAACCTGTAACTCCCACCCAACTCTCCCTTTATTTTTGTATGTAGGTGTTGAACACCCTCCACAAGTTGCAACACATACGAAACATTGTTTTAGAAAAGTCAAGTGAAAATGCCGCATGCAACTCGAAATATGCCTGATATACCCGATGAAATATTGATTAAAATCCTCGGCTTTCTCGCAGTTGATGGCTTGGAGTACCTCGCTCCAATATTGAAGGCAGGTCATCGAGGTGTAGAAACGACACTCTCCCCCGAAGTTTTAAAGGATGCTAACATCTTCAACTTATGCTGGCATCCGATGATGTTCCAAACACCACGGAACCCAAATGGTAGAGTCCAAAATGAAGGGATTGATAGGCGTATCTTTGAAAAATGCCTATATGCTGGCAACAAAATGGCAATTTTTTCGAAGGTTTTCGGGTTGTTGCCGAGGTGGAAGACATTAAGCAAGGTATCACACTTCTAACTCGTAACGTTCCGGTGGAACCTATATCGACACTAGCTTGTGGGTTTTTTTCTATGTAGTTGCAAACTGCAAGATCGCTACTCATTTTCTTGAACTGTTTGATTCACATCACTACCCACTTAAATCGGAACGAGCAAGGTTTATGGCCAAGACGTTGTTCCGGTTGCTGGGTAGATATCAGGCGGCGCGAGTAAACACATACATGGACACATTCGTCTACCCTATTGCTCCCTTGATCCCTTCTCCGGAATGTGCTCGATTGTGTTTACGGGAGCATGGTTTCTACTCTCTCCAGTATCAAGATTATGACATTGTCTCCACAAATTGCGGCCTCTGGTGGTTGGCGAAAGCTATATTCGAGATCCTGTAGTTATATTTTCTCATAAGATGTTTCGCCCTAAACGTACTATCTAACGAATATCCTGTTATCAACGCAGTTCTTATATCTTCTAGAATCCATTTAAGTACTATAAATCCGGCCTTTAGTTTAGAATGTCTCCTGGTGTACTAAACTTGGTTCATGTGACACCTAATGTTGTATCCTTTATAAGAACGCGGTATCTATCGCTACTTATTATGTTGTTTAAGAATGGTAAGTGGTTGGGTGCCTAAACATGACCAAGGCATCGGAGATGAATTATGAATATAAAACTATATAACTTGTTCTTCCCATTGCAAGACCACTTAAATATAATACTAAGACGTACACAACCTGAAAGATGTTAGTGTAATAACAATGTTTATAATTTCAGTGTATGTTCAAGAGTATGTACGTTTAGTGTATGTACAATAGTTTATAGTTTAACACATTGTACATATTAGAGTTTATAAATTGATTGTGCGTACAATGGTAAGCAAGAGTTCGGTCATTATATCCCTTTATGCAAATTAAATATAAATAAGTTCTCATCTACATTCTTCTATTTCGTATTAGTATATATGTGGCGACACCATAATAACGGATGTCAAATGCGTTGTACACTACTTAGACAGTTATATCGCTTAAATTCCGCTAGGCTCTATGGAAGGGTAGACATGACGGCAGTAGGTTGGACGAAGTGACAACTCCCACCCCCAAAAGTCGTGTTAACATAAACGTAGATGTGATGTATATCTCAGCGAGTTTTAATTAAACAGTAGTAAGTGGCGTATGTCTCGTCACATTACAACAATAAACGGGTAGGGTGTTAGCTAAATTATTTATCTCGTTAGCGTTCTATAAATTATATGTACCAGTCCCACTGAGTACAACCTGAACTTTGAGTTCTTCAAACACCCTTCTGTACAAGTAGCAGTTCCTACTGATAAATCACAGCAAGATGGCGTCTGCGTCTCAAAAAATGCCTCATCTACCAGATGAGATGTTGGTTATCATCTTCGGGTTTCTTGCAGTTGATGGTTTGAAGTACCTTGCTCCAATAGTCAAGGCAGGACCTCGAGGAGTGAAAACAGCACTTACGCCTCAAGTTTTCAAGGATGCTAACATCTCCAACAATACTTGCCATCCTTCTTGGTTTCAAAAATTACATCACCGAAATCGTAGAAAAAAAGAGGAAGGGATGCACCGGCGTATCTTCGAAAGCTGCCTTGACGCTGGGAAAAAAAAGGCAATCTATTACGAAGGTCTCCGGGTTGTTGCCGAGGAAAGCGACATTGAGGGAGGTATTGCATTTCTAACTCGTAACGTTCCCGCAGAAGATGATACCACACTAGCATGTGGGTTTTTTTCTATGTTACATGGGAACCTCGACATGGCGGGTCATTATCTTTACCTGTTTTTTGCATACCACTACCAACTAAATACAACTCAAACAAGGATTTTGGGCAGGGAGTTGTTCATGTTGCTGGGTAGATATTAGACGGCGCGACAAAACACGTACAGGGATTCATTCGTCTATCCTATTGCCCCTTTGATCCCTTCTCCGGAATGTGCTAAATTGTGTTTTGTTGGAGCATGGTTTGTACTCTCTCAACTATCGAGACTATGATATGGTGTGCACAAATTGCGGCCTTTGGTGGTTGGCAAAATCTATATCCGAGATCCTTTAGTTAGATTATCTCTTTAGATGTTTCACCCTAAACGTTCCATCTAAAGGTCTTCTGTTATAAACGCCGTACTAATATCTTCGTCATAGGGTGTACGCGCACTGAATGCGGCCTTTTGTTTCCATGGTTTTCTCTTCTAGTTCTTTTGAATCATGTACCACCTAATGTTGTATCCTTTATTTTTTTGCTGTTCTATCTTGCAAAATAACTATACACAATTGATAAATCTGCATATTGTGTATGTACAACAAAGTGTGTTTGGATACATGGGTGCTTACGTTTGGTACGAGTAATGTATTGTTTTGTTACAACTGTGCATACGGTTGGTTAACTCATTTGTGATTGGGTTGTTTCAACAAAATTGTGACTAAGATAAGTCCATTTTCAACCATTGAATGAATTTTGTCGAAGTGGTTGGGCGCCATTACGTAATTAAGAAAGTAGAAGGGGAAAAAGCATACATTAACAAGATAATAAAATAATACCACGTACACAACGTAAATTAGTTGTATGTACGTACATTATGAATTAAAGTATGACTGAACGTACACAAGATTGTAACTTGTCAGTGTACGTGTACATATACAGTACATAACGATTAACTAGCGTCCAACACAAGATTGCATTTACAATATAATAACGTATCCAATACATGTTACATTTAATTACATAACGTTATTGATGTAATATAACATATGTAATCTGATCGATCGACCCGTAATTAAGAAAATTTGAAATATACACCCGAAGAAAAACAAAGAAAGCGAAGAGTCGCGCTTATTAGAGGATGAGAGAGGGGGAGTCGGTAGAAAGACGCAACTACCAGTGGCGACGTTTTGTTTTATTTAAATAGCATCATTCTGTATCCTTTCCAAAACCAGGGTAGAAACGAGTAACAAGAAATTATCAGAAAAAACTATAAAATTTAGGGTTGATACCATCGCTGATCTTAGACTAGGAAGAATGAATTGGATTATCCAAGCGAAGGTCTTGAATTCGTGGTATGTTACTGAGTTCTTTCAAAAGCGGGTTCTGCTCCTTGCTGATACACGGGTTAGTCCACTTTACTTTGTAAAATATTTGCACGAAGTTGTTAACCAACGCAGTGGTCTTATACACGATTGATATGCAATTTATAGGGTGACACAATCGAGGTGGCGTTTTTGCCAGGGACCTACAAGAAAATGAGGAAGTATATCTATGATGGTGATTGATATGAAATTAGGACTTTCAAGGTCATCCAGCCAACGCTTAAGGAAAGGAATACACATCATCCTTTCCAAATCAAATTTACTGATGATTCGACGATGGGTCTGCTCGAACCGGTGAATCAAAAACACTACTTCCGTTTCGAGGATTTGGGTGATATATCTCGAGGGAGAATTACCCATCCCATATCATTCGGTACGCTTATCTTCAATTTTCAATTACACAAATCGTTTGGAACAACGTTAAAAACGATTGCTTTAACTAAATGATATATTTGTGCACATTACTAGTTTTTAGGCCTGATACTAAATAAGTAGGTTAGTAGACAATTTCATATCAAGATACATAGGTCGTAACGTTTAAAGTATGTGTCTACCCCGAATCAGATGTTTGTGGGTGTGTAGTTGGAGTGGAAGACAGAAGATTGCTCGAGGGGGCAAATGCGGCCAATGAAGTTGTCCTCACCCTACTGAATGGGAGGTAAAGGAGATTTGTGCTAATACATTTTAATATAAAGGTTTTTCCTATTCCCGTTCTATATTAACATGAGAAAATCGCAGGAATGAAACCCTCAAGTGTCGTGCCCTAGATGACTATGCTGCTCGCTTCATAAATGCTTGGGAAGCACACGGGTGTCATCTAACTTTTACATCCGAACCCGTCTTTTGTATTTTGCGGTTCTGGAAGGTTGGAAGCTACGAGGGTACGTTCGATTTGATAGATCAGATAACGAAACTAGCCTTGTGAAACCATATACATCTAACTTTGTAAATGTTCTGAAGGTGCTCCATGTCTCATCAACACAGCTTCCTCTTCGCAAATCTATATAAAACCAGATTTCGAGGGAATGGAACATCACAAGGCGATGTAAGCTGTTTGTTTTCCTATTAAAAACCATAATTTTGTATATGTTGCTACTGTCAAATACGTTAATACACTTTCTATATTACCGCAGATCTGAATTTGCTGGACGTTACTATATAGAACATATAATGGAGCACGTTGGGGAGAATGCAGGACCTTAAGAAAAAAGGAACTAGGTTAGCGAAAGGGAGAGTTCAGGGAGTTACTTATATTGAAAGAACCATTTACGAACTATGCAATTTATAAACTATTTTTTTGTTTTTTTTTCCTGGTGTGTGTGTTTGTACTTTTGAATAAACCGAATGGTACGCTGATTCTGAATAATTTATGGTTGTATTTTGTCAACAAAATCTAAAATTTGCTACTCCATAATATATGTACGGACAAAACAATAGTTATTTACGATAAGTTTACATGTCAACCGTTCATAAAAAAAACGGATGAAGGAATCATACTTCTTTGGTCCGTTGACACATTTGCAACACTATTCTTCCATCGCATTATGTCCTCTCTAATGAACCACATAAAATACACAAACAGATATATTTCGCTTTTGTAAGTATCTTATTCAAACAGTAAACCGTTTACTTGACATTTCTAAAAAGCCCACACGAGTATGAGGCTCAACTAGGGCAGTCGAAACCAATTTCGACAACAATTATAGTTAAACAAAAAGGTGGACTTACAAATTAAAATGGTCCATCATAAACATGTTAAGAAAAGCTATGGTGGCACTTAGGAAAAAAAGAGTATTATCCTCCATGAAAAGATAACACGTCTATTGTCTCGCATGCAGTTACGTATTAGCTGGACATGTTGTACGGTTGTGGCCAACCTGTTGACACTGAGAACAGGCATGCTGTTTGCGGGCCGCTTCGTCTCCAACCTCAACCTTGGCCTTCCTGGAGGATTCTTAACAAAAGGCGGTTTACATCTGGACGGTGTAATATTAGTAGGGACGATGCAAGATGTATCTATCAGCATTATCGCCTCCGCATACCCACTGCAGAGGCTGTCTCTGTGGAAGTATGGATGGAACTGTTTTATAACTGATTGGTTGGCCGTATATTCGGCTGCGATAGCATATACGCATGACATCCTCTCTAGATCAAAACGCCTACATGAACACCTCTTATACCTCAGATTGACAACATGCGTTGAGGTACCACCACTTACTTGAAATCGATCTTCATCAATTTCTTGAACCTTTAGACGCCTTGAATGTTCAATACATGCCTATAAGTAAATGAAAGCGTAAGTTCATATAACCAAAGCAACACAACATACCCACTATCATTTTCCAGGCCTTTCGTTAACATATATATCGGTGGATATGTTAATGAATCTCATACTTGTAACAGGTTCTCCACTCCTTTGGTGAGTAAAGATGGCATTGCGGCAGCTTGTTTTCTCCTTGTAGCAAACCAACGTGTCAACATATTCTGAACAGCTTCTAATAACTCTACAATGGGATAGGCTTTCGCAGGATTCAATACTTTGTTTAACGATTCTGCAATGTTGCTCGTGGTGAAGTTGTACCTATCACCAGGAAAGTGCGCCCTGCTCCACTTGGTTACATCTGCACGAACCAAGTAAGCATGCAGTTGCGGATTCGCTTCTTGAATTTGCTGGAAGATTTCTTCGAAATCAACTACACGGTACGCTGCAGCTGCTTTTTTTACCAGCCGGAATGTTTCACTCCCACTAAATCTCAGGATAATATTCTTGTGAAGATGATAAGTGCAGATTCCTCGACTTGCCAGGGGGTACACTTTAGCGATAGCTTTACCAATAGATTTATGCCGGTCAGATATCAGTGCAAGCTCTTCATCATCAGGAATTACACTACTTAATTGCGTAAAGAACCATTCCCACGACACGTCGTTCTCTGTATCAACAACCGCATACGCTAGAGGGAAAATATTAAAATTCCCATCTTGTGTTGTCGCTATCAGAAGAGTCCCTTTGAATTCACCTATCAAAAAAGTTCCATCTACAACTACAACTTTCCGTATATACCTGAAACCCTTAATGCATCCAGCAAGCGCAATGAAAACATACTTGAATCTGTCTTCTGCATCAACGACCAGTCTAGTAAGGGTCCCCGGATTAGAGGACCTCAGCCTGTATAAATATGCAGGTAATTCAGCGTATCCACTTTCAGGTGTACCCCTAACATACTCCCGCGCCTTTATAAGTGTACGATGTGCCTTCCAGTAGCCAAGCTATTATATGAAAATGGTCAGTAAAAGACATCAGCACTCAACAATATCAACTAGGTCGAATTATATATATGTGCAGTGCAGGCCATAGAATCAACTAATTTCTGAGAAAACCAACAAACTAAAGCTACGATCTGTTTGTTATTGTTTCCACTACGTCTTCACGTACAAAAAGCCCCCTAGCAACATAAGAAATTTCTCCGTTTACACCCTATATACCATCACATACACAAAGCCAACCAAAAAACAAACATGTTAAAAAGACTGGATTTAGAGTATTTCAGTAGCCCACCTGTACACCATATCGTAGGTTGAGCCCTTCCCCAACAAGATTTGGCACAACAGAACCTCCCACACCACCAATATAATCCTTGTATAATTGAGCTAGGATTGGTGGTTTAGCATTACGGCTACGGCCAAATCATTCCGTAACAGAGCAAGTATGTTCACGACAATATAAGCGAATATGAAACACCGGCGAATCACCCATGGTTGAAGCCCGTATTCTCCATTTACAACAATTTATCCAACACTCAACGATTAACAAACTGGGCGTTGAATATCGAACATTGTAATCATATTTATCTAATACACTCAGCACCCTCAACCTTGCCACCAACGTTTCTTTGCTATCAAACTTATCCCCCACAGCAATATCACCACCTCCATTTTCTATTTTGCGAAACCTCCTTCTCAATTGCTTCAGCTGCAGTGTTAGTCTTGCGGGTACGGATATTTGACTCTTTGTTACACACCTTTTCCTCTATACAAAACCCACCCCCAGGTCCGTTGTCCAATGATTCCTCTGGTCCATCCGGGGCTAAGTTGGAGTAAAGGAGATAGTCTTCATCCCCTGAACTTCCACCATCGCTGTCGTCATAGTAATCAAATCTACTGTTCTCCTCGTCATCTGCTTCATCTTCATCTACATCCTTTCCTACATTATCTTCACCGTCTACCTTCCGACTCTCGTACTCTTTATCTTTCTGTCCCATTTCCTCTGCCACGCCTACGAAATCATCTACAACGACTTCAGGGGTCTTGGGTGTTGGTTCTGGTGTTTTCGGCTTAACTTCCTCGAACAAGGTTTCACCAGATTTATCAATAATCTCAACGCATAGCCGGATGAGTTCACCCCTTCTTTGTTTGAGAAAGTTTGAAACTGCCGACCATTCGAAACAAACACCGGTGGCATATCACATCCGCTTTTTTATATCTATCTATCATATAGCTCAACTTTATGTCGGAAGTTACTTTACAGAAACCAAAGTCATCGAACACCATAGCAGTAAAGTCTTCAAACTTCGTTTTTTTATCGGCAACTATAATCCTGCACCCTTTGCTGGTATCAACATCAAACAACCATCGCTTTTTGTCTACCCTCCACCCCCCACACGCCAAAACGATATCTTGCTCTTCCATGGATGCACCCAGAGAAAATATTTAGGGAAGAACAGCAAACATGTTTAGATCTTCCTCCAATAAGTCTATCACAACGCTAGACTGTCTTTGCCAGCTCAAACAAATTCGTGTTATTTTGGTAAGACTTTACATCTGTCAATCTTGCTTACTAAATCTACCACGGACAAGAAGCCTACCACAACACTACGAAAACTATTTCAAAAAACAAACAAAATATACCAAAAATATCTGTAACGAGAGAAGGCTGTCGCATAAATCTGTCGCAACAGCCCACTAGTCTACCATAAATATCTTCCCACCCTTTTACGTTTGCCGCTACACGCACTAAAAACATAAGTCTATCATCAAAGGAAAATTCCTCTACCAACTTAATCTAACGAATCGATTTCATATACGTCGACCGATAAGTGTACCAACACTACAACTAAGTGTACCATCTACGTCGACGGTTAAGTGTACCAGCACTACAACTAAGTGTACCAAAAATATCTGACGTACACCTTTAATCAGTCCACCTATATAAATCTACCATCAAAGGCTCGGTAGACTTAGTCCCAGTTTCCAATGTTTTTTTTTCTAATGGCATTAGCCGTAATTATGTTTTTTCCCAACACTAGTTTCAGGGGTAGTATAGGTACAGAGTTTATTCTAATGATTACAAAAAATTGTGTGTTACTTTTGTAATAAGGAAGCTTTTATGCAATATTATAGTAACTCTCCCAATTAATTATTATTCCATAATTATATTATTTTAAAGCAAAAAAAATAAAATATTCTAAACAGTTTAATTTGTGAAAAGAAATTTAAATTCTCCCGAGTCATGTGATGGAGCGGGTTAGAATTTACACAAATATGATTATATAATTTTTATGGATTGTCTATTACTAAAGCACATAAAATATTTTAATTTAAATAACAATCAAAATACAATTATCCCTTATATATTAATAGAGAAACATATTTGAGAAAAAGCTGATGTGTTGCCGCCAGAGAGCTTAGGACACGTTTTAGCAAAATACCCTTAACTTTTCTAATTAATTACAATTCTATTCCATTGTATTTATTTTAAAATCACTTAACTGAATAATAATTAGATATATCATCATTTCTCACACAAATTTAATAGTAAAGCAAAATTTCACTAAATTTTACTTACAAATATACAAATCAAAATTATATCGATTTCTTAAAATTAATATAAATATTAAATTTTTAAAATCAATATTAGTAAAATATTCTAGAAAGGCTATAAAATATATCAGTTAATATAAAGTTAATAAAAATAAAGAACATATCACTTATTAAACATATAACTTATTAACATAATCATATAAAAACAAAATGTTATATGTTAGTATTATTACCATAATAATTTAAACAACAAACTTTCAATAGTTATTAAAATGGATTATAAAAAGAAGTATAATACCCTTGAAATATCTCTCACTCACTAAAAGAAACTTAATTCCCAATAAATATAGATTTATATATATTCATAAATAAATGACAACAAATTAGGGGATATCATGATGTGTGATTATTTATATATATCTAAGTATGTAAACTAATTAATCTCAACATTTAGTGTGATTATTTATTAAAAAATGGAACTATTGATAACCGAATAGGAATATACGTTCTAATTATATATTCATTTATGTGCTATTAAAAATGAATGAGACAATAACCCTTATCATTATAAAAAAACTTAGTACCTAAAAAATCATAATATATTTAAAATGAGTGATTATTAGATAATGCAAAATTGTTATAGTTACTCGACAAACCATAAATATAAATTTGATTTTTAAAACACACAAAAATATATATTGCCATAAAATGTAACATTTTATAAATATTTTCTTTTACCATGTTTACATATTTCACAGGTGAAATGTATTCTTACACGAATACGTTAATTTTGGAATTTCATTAATTTTTTCATAATGGCTTTTTTGGTAATAATTCGCCATTTATAGAAAATATTAACAAATTGACTAGCTCAAAAGATTTAAATAGAATCAAAAATATTAAATCAATAAATTAGATTATCTTCAGAAAAATTTAGTTGAGAATTTCATTGTTACTAACATATAATAAAATTGAATAATTAAACTACCGAGTAATTTAGTATATGTTGTTATAGTTACATAAGAAACATGCAAAATTGTTATGATTACAAAATAAAACATAAGAAGATATGAATTTGATTTTTAAACCACACAAAAGACATATTGCAATAAATAGTAACATTTTATCAATATTTTATCTACCAGAAAACCTCTTACACATTCAAAAATTTCACGGGTTAACATATTTTTTACACGAAAAAATGCAGCTTTGAATAAATAAATAAAAGCTTAAGTTACATATTATGTTTGACACAAACAGATATTGGTTCTAGGATAATAATTTTTTTTTTTTTTTAAACCTTACATTAAAATAAATTAAAAAGTGACTCCAAGATTAGTTGCCCAATCTTGAGGAAGAGAATTTACAAAAGAAGATTCAGAAGCTAAAGGTCTCGAAGAGCGAGCAAGACAGTTTGCTCGGACGTTTGACGTTCGCGGAATCTTTGTCAGAGTGAATGAGGAGTAAGATGATCTGAGGGAATGGAAGTCTTCCAATAAGTGCGAAAATGCTGGCCAGTCGTCCGGATCCTGCACCATCGCCACAGTTCAGCGCTGTTTGACTCAAAATTCTGACAATCAATCCCCATCGCCGGAAGAGACTCCATCTCCCATACCAAGGCATTAAGCTCCGAGTGAAGGGAAGAGGGACTACGACGAAGACTGCGAGCTCCCAAAAGTAGCGTCTTATCCTCATTAGTCCCATACCACCAACCCAAGCCCTCTAAAGGGTCGGATCCTTTCCATGACCCATCAATCTGACACCGAACAGAACCAACCCTTTCCTCCGGAACCGGCTGGGGAGTCATTAAGTTCCCCGAAGAGGACTTAGCCTCCTCCCACAAAAGTTTATCGGTTGACGCCTGATTTATAATATCAATTGGCTCAACCTCATTTCCTTGAAAAACTTTTTTATTCCTATCTTTCCAAATTGTCCACAATATCCAGGGCAACAAATATCCAATACCCAAACCCCCGGAACTCGACAAGGCCTTGGAATATAAGAAATCTAAATTTGAATACACTCATCCATAGGGAAAGCCTGTCGAAGAAAGATGCATCGGCGATAGCTCCCAAACCAAACGGGAACGTTCACACACAAAAAGAGCGTGATTAATAGACTCCACCGCAGAGCCACACCGTTGACACATAACATCGCACCGTACACCCCTATAAGCGATCCGTTCCTTTACAGGAAGACAACCAGAGGCCACCTGCCAGAAGAAATGTTGAACCTTTGAGGGGACCTCAAGTTTCCAAGCTTGTGCTCGTAAAACAGTGCACGATGGCCCGAATTCGGCTTCCTTTTGTAATTCTCGTGCTAGCCTATAACCAGTCCTCACGGAATACTTACCAGACTTAGTATAATGCCAAATCAGTCTATCCGAACGAAATGACTTACTAACCGCCAAACTCTGTATAAGCGGGATATCCACTGGATCCATATACTCCTCTAGAATGGGCAAGTGCCAATCCATCGTAAGGGGATTAATTAAATGATTGACCTTCAAATTAGGATGTAGAACTCTCCCCCTACCATTCGCTGGTCTTGGCTGGTGATCGGGTATCCAAGGATCCCTCCATACCGAAATGTCACACCCCGAGCCTACTATCCACCGTGCCCCTCGTTCCACTAGTCCCTTAACGGAGAAAATACTCCTCCACGCAAAAGATGGAGAATATGGTTTAGTTGCCCGGAAAGGATGTTTTCTCCGGAAATATCTACCACGCATCACCCGAGCCATTAAAGAGTTCGGGTAATGAATCAACCTCCAATACTGCTTAGCCAACATTGCATCATTAAATTCTTCCAATGCGCAAAAACCCAAACCCCCATCACATTTGTCCTCACACATTTTATCCCAAGCTACCCAATGCAGGCTTCTAGCCTTATCATTAGACTTCCACCAGAAGTTCGATATGGCACCCGTAAGTTTGGTTGTCAACGCCTGTGGCAATTTAAAGCACGACATAACATGAGTTGGAAGAGCTAACGCCACCGACTTGATCATAATTTTTTTAACCCCTTTCGATAAGGTCTTCGCCGACCAACCGTTAACTCTCTCATCCAGGCGATCATTAACATAACTGAAAACGTTAGTCCTCGAGCCCCGAAGGTTTTCAGGTATTCCCAAATAAGAATTCATACCTCCCGCACTGGAAATTCCAATTACTGTTTTAATCCGATATCTTACATCCGGCGGAACTTTCTTGCCAAACATGATAGAAGATTTCCCTAAATTAACATCTTGTCCCGATGCCTTTCCATAATTACCTATAATATCCATTACCACTTTACACTCAGACTCCTCTGCCTTACAAAAGAATAGACTATCATCAGCAAACAATAAATGCGAGACCGACAGACAATCTCGAGCAATCAATATGCCGGTAATCTTCTTTTCACGTTCAGCCTTTTTAATATTCGCTATTAGGACCTCTGTACAGAGAATAAAAAAATAGGGAGAAAGAGGATCACCCTGACGTAATCCCCTCTTCGGTAAAATGGAACCCCGAGGTTGACCATTTAAAAGTACTTGATACGATACCGAAGAAACACACCACATAATCCAAGTAATCCACCGTCTATCAAATCCTAGTTTAATCATAACCGCTTCCAGAAAATCCTATTCAACACGGTCGTACGCTTTGCTCATATCCGTTTTGAATGCCAGAAAATCTGATTTACATCGTTGATTAGTATTTAACCCATGGAACATTTCCTGGGCAACTAAAATATTATCCGTAATCAATCGCCCTGCAATAAAAGCCGATTGTGTCTCTGGAACCAGTGACGGTAAAGACCGCTTAAGCCTAAAACATAACACTTTTGAAATAATCTTATAACTCACATTACATAGACTAATCGGCCGAAATTCTGTCATACGTTGCGGCCGATCCACCTTATGGATGAGACAAATATTAGTCTCATTAAGACGAGGGTCAAAACCGCCCGTTCGGAAAATTTCTTTAACCAAGGTCACCAAATCCCCTTTTAAAGAGGACCAGAATCGTTGGAAGAATAAGGCCGTCATACCATCAGGACCTGGAGACTTCTCTAAGTGCATAGCAAATAATGCCTTCCGAACCTCCGACTCCGTAATTTCCCTAGTTAAACTTCGGTTCATACTATCCGTAATGATAGGTGAAATCTCCTGAAGTATATCTGAGGGGGGTGTATTGTATTTGTTATTTTAGGAGATTTACTGAGATTTTAATATTTTAGATTTTTGAGAGATTTGAGTGTAATTTTAGGAGATTTTGTTATTAAATTTGAGATTTTAGGATTTGGTGGGATTTGGGTTTTGAGATTTGTTGAGAGTTGATTATTGAATTTCAGGTGATTTTGATATTTAAAAAGAAGAAAAAAGCAACTGACATAATCAAATGTCGTTGATTAAATATAAATCCAGTAAGCTTCTTTCATACTTTGATTTTTTTTTTTTTGGCAAACTCATACTTTGATTAAGAAGAAAAATAAACATTGAATTTGCATTTTTTCCAATTGCTGGTGGAGTGACTGCAACACAAATTATATAGCTGCATTTTGGGAAAAATAAAGAGCTGTTACTGTTAACCAAAAAGTGAGGTTCGTAAAAAGATTAAAACCACATTCACTATGCTTAAAACCATGACTAAGCTTACTACCATGACCATTGTAGCTGCCATAATAACCTTCGAGGAGCTGTTCATCTTTTAACTCTCTGTGTGGTGATGTGTGAACCAGAACATAGAGGAGGAGGAGGAGGAGAAGAGTAGTTTAGTTGTAAGAAGCAGTTCTTGTTTTTTGGCGGGGACAAATGGTGCTATTTTCAGTGTGTGTAGTGGACCTGTTGCAGAGAGAGAAGGATTGGGTACGAGGAACAATTTTGGTGCTCTGTTTTACGAGCTTGTGAAAGTGATAAAAGCAAAAAGAAAACAAATTTACCTGGTTAATGTTAAGAAACAATTTCACCACCTCCTAGCCCAAGTCCTTCCCACATTAACTGAATCACCAAACACAATAAGCAATAAGCAATGACTAATCATAGCTTTTCAAGAAAGCATAGAGCTTTTCAATTCAGGCAAAAGGAACAAAGCAGAGACACAGGAATAGATGGATGGCTGTCCCTTGGAGGCATTCATTTATGCATCACAGGTAATATGTTCATTTATGTTCTGAAAATAGACCCATCAAGTGTTAATGCTATGTTATGTCTCATCTCGGCAATTTTTCTAACTTCAGGAACGAAGGCTATCTTTGCTGAACTAGGCCAATTTACAGCTACATCTATAAGGGTATATGAAGCAGCTAATTTGGTTCTTTAAATCATGCAGCAGAGACTTCTACAGAAACTTTTATTGCAGTTCTTTTTTGTTGCTAGAAGAATCCGTAAGCAAGTTATTATATTAACGACTTATTCTTGACCTAAGGAATTAGAAAATATGATACAGTATTAGAATCTGGTTACAGTTTTTATTATTGTTGGCTACTGAAGATGATGAAGAAACAATAACATTTTGCAATCTCATGGTTCTATGCAGTTTGCGTTTTGTTGTGTTGTTTACCCGTGTCTGGTTTTTCAATACATAGGCCAAGCTGCGTTTTTGTCAAAGAATTTTTCTGCTCTACCTTCAAGCATTTATTTTACCAAAGTATTTTTCCAGAGTAAAGAGAGTAGAGAGAAGAGAGAAAGAGAGAAAGAGAGAGAGAGTTTGCAAAAAAAAAATGTCGAAGAAGTCTTTTTTTTTTGGTAGATCGAAGAAGTTTTTTTGTTAAACAAATATTTTAAAGTTTCGCCTTTAAAACAAATATTTTAAAGTTTCACCTTTAAAGGTGGGATTTTGTAAGACATATTTTTGAACTAAAAATGTTAGAAAAGTCACCTAGAATCACATTCAATAGATTTTTTAAAAAAATTTGTGATTTTTTGAATAACAGTAGATTTGAAGTGATATTTATAAATTATTGATTGAATAACAAGAGATTGTAAATGATTTTTATAAATTTCACATTCAATAACATAGGATTTTAGATGATTTTTAAAAATCATCAATTAAATAACAGGAGATTTAAGAATATCCCAAAATCTCTTAAAATCATCAGTTCAATACACCCCCCTGAAATACCACTTACATCAGATCTTTCAAAAAGCTCCTCAAAATATTTTGAGGCAATCCTCTCCATTCCCATGGGCGTATCGTCCCATACATTGTCCGGACCAAAAAGTCCAACAATCTTATTTCGTACCCTCCTCTGCTTGGTCGATGCATGAAAATATTTTGTATTTTTGTCACCCACACGTAGCCAAAACTTCCTACTCTTCTATTGCCAATAAATTTCTTCACCCCTATAAGCCTCTTTTAGTTTTCTCTGAACGTCCCTAATTTCTTCGTGAGAGATCGAATCATCCATCTTAGCCTCCTGTAGCGCTATTTTAAGGGAAGATATAAGAGAAGGACCAGTCGTCACATTATTCTTTCTCCACCACGAAATCGAATTTCTACAATTCCTGATCTTATCCACGAAAGCCGGTATCCGAAAATTATTCGTGCGTGTCCACCCTGACTCTACCGCTCCTAGTAAACCATCCTTCCCTAACCATCGTTTATCAAAACGAAACTGCCTATTCCGTCTTGTAGCTGTTCCGTCTTAATAACAAATTAGTTGATAATAAATGCTAATATTCTCACAATAAAATCGAATTAAAATTTAAATTTATTTGTGACTAATTTACATACTAGAGAAAATTAACATAAATTAAGTTGATAATAAATGGCATATTCCTTATCTTCACGTCTTATTCTTTACTATTAATTCGTAATTGTAATTCGCAAAGATATTTTCCTTGCTCACCAATTTTTTTATGCGATTTGATATCACAACTACTATTATCATCACCTGTAAACTCTATAAATACCATGGTTATATTTCACGAAAATGCACAATCTCAATAGATCATTTAGCTTAGAAACACAAAGTCAGAAACCAACCCCTTATTTTTCCAATGGCTGCTTTATATTTGTTTATTGGTTGTTGATTTGTATTTTACATAAATCACGTCTTAATTGTTTTTGTAGGTGAGTCATTGTTTCTGATTTTTAGCAACTAACTAAATAATTTTTTCATTTCTTTCGAGATGGCCAAATCGTTAGCATTGGGGAGTGGACTTGCTTAAAGCGAACAACGATCCAACTAATACATCAATATATATATTGTCAAACACATTTCATTAAAACTAGATTCTCAAGAGAGGAATGTTAAAAATACAAGGATACATGAAAGGTAAAGATAGACTACATGAGTTTTCCAACAAGATGCACAACTTTGAGAGCCTTGCAAAGAGTTGAAGATCTTTTGATGTCTTGTAGGATTCTATGTTGAAGACAAGCTTCGAGAGATCCCCGACCAAGAGACAAAATTTTAAATATATATATATATGTTAGATTCACTAAAAACAAATTTTTTATTATTTATTATAGTTCAAGATATCTAAATATTTGTAAAAGACAACGTAGCAACACAACTTAAATTCTGAATTTTTAAAAATGAATGAAGATACACATAGTAAATTCAAAAAATAAATTAAAATGCATATACAAATATATTTATATGTATAGCACCTTAAATTATAAAGTCAGCACTATAACAAATAAATTATATATATATATAGCACTATAAATTGTAGACTTCTACAATTCTGAAATAGTAATAACCCCTTGGGTAAACTAACTAACTATATATATATATATATATATATAGTTATATAGTTAGTTTTATCAAATTGAGATTTTGCAAATACCATATATTTAGTGTGTCTTAGCAAACTAAACAAAAATAATTGAGACTTATTTTGGGTTAGTGATGTTCTTATAACAACAAAGGTTTCATTAAGCACACATTTGTTTAATCTGCGTCAAAGGCATAACAACCGATTCAAAAGAATTCAAGAGAAAACTGCAAGTCTTAGAATTATATGCGGTAACCAAAGAAACCCAATAACGCGAGCTGTAGGTTTAATGACCATATTTCTGGAACTCCCACTCGCTATTATCTGTTAAAAACCCGAGCAAGAAGAAAAAACAAAACAATGAGAAGAGAAACCCGACGAGTAAGAAGAGCTTGTATATTAGAAAAAAGAAAACATACCCAGTGGACACACTTGACGGGTCTTGAGCCATCTGCTGATACAGTGGAAGTGAAAGGCATGGTTGCAGACCCCTACAAGTCAAACAATGGCAAGTTTGTTTACCAATCCATGATACTAAACATTAAAAAAGCTAGTTCTACTATAAAGATGTGATAAACAAACTATTAGTCTCAGTTTCAGGCATGCAATGGAGAAACATATACGGCTATGAACCCAGAGAATACAAAAATGTTCTTGTCGGCTAATTTTGCACAACCAAACAATCTCACAATCACCCACAAGAAAAAGAGAGGAATACTAGTATCTTATAAGCACCAACTGATAACTACTCATGAGGAATGCAACAACAACAGAGTGAAACAACTAATAATTCAAAACACTCAAACCATCAGATTAAACAAAACAGAGAATGAGAGAAGAAGCATATATGAAAAACTAAAGAAGCAAACAAGCTAACCTAAGTCAAGCCAGAAACAAAATTTTGCCTCTCTTCTAGACTACTAGTCACTGTTATTAACAAACCTATTCAACTATACAACTACTTACATCCAGACTCAACACAAAGATACAGAGTTGGATACAACTTTGGTTTCACTAGATGCAAAACAACAACCAAATCTTGATTGAAACAGAGTCAGAATATAACTACTATACAAGAACTGAAACTTACCCCAAGCAACAGTACATTCTTCGCTGGTCGCACTAGCCTGATTAGCTTGACATTCAATACCTAAAACCCACAACAAAAACCCCTTAAGCATCAAGATGATTTACAAAACCCCAAAAGTATCTATAAATCTGAAAAGCTTACAGAGATCCATGATGTGATTCCTACAGATAGCGCAGTTGTCAACAACGATATCTGTGAAAATCAAACAAGAGCGAATCAAAAAAACGAAAGTAAAAAAGCGATGAGAAGAATTAGGGTTTGTTGATTGATATACCCCAAGCCCAAAGAGAGACGGCGCTCCACTTCTTAATTTCAAAGCGTTTCGATTTCTTTGAAGGAACGGTGCTGCTGGAGGCTTCGCCGGCGGGGATCATAGGAACGTCGGAGTCAAGGGAAGCCATTGATCTCTCTGTCACTCTTTCTCTTTCTTTGATCGGGAATTGAGAAATTTTGTACAGAAACCCTAGAATTCTGAATATTTGAGAATCGAGAGAAGGATTTATATGTTTCCAAATTTTTGATTTGGAAAAAAGGGTGAAATAGTCCCAATTTTTTCCATTTCTTTTTGGGGTTATGGGCCAATTTGATACTGTAATATCTTTCAAACTTAATTATTTTGTAACAAATTAGCAAAGTACCATTTGTTTTTTTCTGGTGTGAAAAGTATAACATTTGTTACGATAAGTTTATTGGTTACAAAAAAAAATTATTGAGAAATTCGTATTTTATACCAAAACTAAATTTTTAGTTATATTAATTTTTCAACTTATTTAAAATAAAATATCCTAACACATATTACAACACAAATAAGTTTTAGTTCCAAATTTAGCACAATATAAACCCTAAATACTAATTCTACCACTTAGAACTATAAAATAGATAATCCAAACTTATAATTTTTTAAAAATAATAATTTAAAATATTGTAATTATATCAAATGCATAATAAATACACGAGGCTCGAAACTATTATTTGGGATCCAAGATTCAATTTACAATATGCTTTGTTCTGTCTAGAAAAAAAACAGCGTTTTCAGACCCAAATCGGACCGGCCGATCGAACCGGTTAACCCGCGACCCGCTAAGTCTGACGATCTGGGTTTTGCTCAAAAACTCAAATGTTAACAAACCAGGAAAACCCGGATATACTCGGTGAAAACCGACAACCCGCCTTAATTAACCTACCCACCGGGTTTTGGCTTTCTTTTATCAAACGCTTTTGGTATTTTAATTTGAACAGATATATTAGTTTTTCACTTTTTCTGCAAAATTTGGTGAAGAACAATATTTTGGGTTTGAGTTAGGAAGAAGAGGAAAGGGAAGCAACGCGTGAGAGAGTTTATTAGTTTTTTTTTCTGTTGGGTTAGACAATTAATAGAAGAGATAACAAACCATCCCTATGTAGATTAATAATTGTATATAGAACATATATTTTTACTAACCTGCTATAGTTTATAGTGATGAAGTGATCTACGGGAGAAGTGATGATTATTACTACTTATATAAGAACTATAACACTCAGTGAAGAAAATAATGAAGTCGTCGACTTTCTGTTTCTATCTATGTCATGTTAAAATTTATATGAATTGTTTATAATTTTTTTTGCATTTTTATGTTTAGTTTATTTTCTTTGTATTTAATTTTCTACAAAATACTATAATTCATATAGTAACAATTGACCATTACTTATTGAGTTGTTTATACATATACATAATATAAAAACTTTGGAAAATTAATTAAATATTTAAATTTAAATCAATGCATGGAGGTCTACAAGTCCAATATAAAAAATTTGACACACTTCCAAAGAAAGAATAATTGATTCTCTAAATTTTTACCATTCCAATAAAAAAAGTCAGAATTTTTAGATACCACTCCCATCAAACATTTATTTTTCGGGTTATAAAAAACATTTATAAAATAAATCGTATCCAAAGCTTATATACACTTACCACTCATCTTTCATCTTCGTTCTTCTATTCAAGTAATAGAACAAAAAAATTATAAACATGGTTGCATACATAGAGGAATTGAATCAGATAGGAGAGATTGAGTTTTTATTAAATTATATTTATGTCATTTGTTTTTTTCATTTTTGATGTAGGGTAAAAGAATCAACGCTAAAATCCGAGCTCGAGATTACTTCGATCAATTCAGAGACATATTGGGACAAGGACAGTGGTTTCTTTTTTATAGGTTAAAAGTTAGGGAAAGCCAGCAAGCGTCAAAGAACTCCAATAATCCATTCGAAATATTGATTACACGCAAAACACGGATCAGCCCAATACCTCCCAAGGCTTCAGGCAAATTTTTTTCATTTAACAGATGCAACAAAGTTTCAAAATGCTACACCAGATGAGAGAAACTGTTGTGATGGTAAATTAATAAACCCTATAATGCTTTACAATTTTAAAATTTTTGAGAGTTTGTTGTTTAATTTTCACCATACAGTTTTTTTTTGTAGATTTTTGTGGAATGGTGGTAAGAGTAGGAGAACGTCGTTTTATTAGTTTTCTTGATTATGAAGGTGGATATAATGGTCAGAAAAATGTTCTTCCTTTTACTGTTATTGACATCGAGCAAGTAATTTTACTTATCTTAAAAATTACTTATAATTAGTCTTTTATTTCGCTACTTTAAAAAACATCATTGGATCATAAATATATGTATTTATTTCCTCATTTTTTCCTGTTAAGTGGCAAGGAGATTGAGTGTATTGCAGTAGGTGAAACCTGTTTGGAATTTATTTATAAATGGGAAAGAATAGTTGCGAACCCTACCTATGGAAGTGAACCAATAATGTGTATGCTAATGTTTTGGAGAAGCTCTTTGTTTGAAGGTATTATCCTCTTGTTCAAAGTTTATTATAAAAAAACAGACAAAAAATGTTTAAATATAATATCTAACCTTACTTTTCATTGTTTAGGTGCTCATTGTCTAATGTCTCAAATGAGATGTTCATATATTTTTCTTGGTGACGAAGTCGATGAATTTACTAGAGATCCTGCACTGTAAGTTCATAGTATGTTGATTGAATAATTTTAATATCAATTTCATATGTGATTTAATTTATACATTAGTTTTCCTTTTTTTCAGAGTTTGTTTTTATGAGACATCAGATGATGAGGATTATGAGGGGACAGAAGAAGAAGAGATTGATTCAACTTAGTAGTTGTACTGGCCAAATATGCTACCTTTAATTTTATTTTGTAATCTTACATTTCCTTTTTATTAGTATGTTCAATAAGTTGTTGTAATT
>NC_025693.1:11339966-11341317 GCF_000633955.1 Camelina sativa
CATTGCCTTGATTCCACGATCATACTTTGCCTTTACCTGCACCACAAACACATATTGCAATGCATGAGTATTTTATAAACACCCAGTAAGGCAATCCTCCCATCTACTGGGCTATACACACAAGTAATAGAGTATCAATAACCAACACACAACAATCAACAAACGACAAATAACAAACCAGGACTCAGCATCGACCGACGCCACACATGCATCGATCGATGCCAAATGGGGAAGCATCGATCGACGCAGAAGCTGCATCGACTGATACCCAATCTGCATCGACAGACGCATGCTCCACGTAACACGAAAACCCTAAAGTTTACGCGCCGTCCTCGCACTTGCATCGACCGACGCAAGATATGCATCGATCGACGCAACATCGAGCACCGTAAATTCCCCGAAGCTTCCCGCCGGATCTTCGTTCATACAACCACAAAACTCGATCCCAAGCCACAAGAAAGCTTCTTAACGTCCACCGGATCTTCGCACTTNACAACCACAAAACTCGATCCCAAGCCACAAGAAAGCTTCCTAACGTCCACCGGATCTTCGCACTTGCAACGAACTAACAAGCCTAACATCACACAATAAGCAGATTAAAGAATCCTCTAGCTTAGATAAGCCATGGTCATGCATTTACCTTTGCCAAGACGAATCTGAACCTCAAACAAACAAGAACAAGCCTCTAGGAAGCTCTTACAACGATCCCAGCTACAGATCTCACCGAGAAACGCCACAAATCTCGAGAAATCACCAAGAACACCAAGAACACTTTTCTTTCTCTTTCGTTTCTCTCAAAAACGGCCAACCACGCCTAATGAGACAAAACACGATCTTAAGGGTTTCCTTTACCCAAAACGTAGCGTTTGAGTTAAGTCAAAACGCAGAGAATGGAGCCAGCATCGACCGATGCTCCTACTGCATCGATCGATGCACACCCTAAACCGGGATTCCGGTTTGCGGGTGTTACAATTCTCCCCCACCAAACTAGATTTGTCCTCGAATCTCAAACAACCATCAGCCAAGGACTCCCGTGCAACCGTCTCCACGGCCCGCACTCCTCCGACTGATCTACAGAAGGTCACCTCTAGGCGATAGACTCACGCTCCAGGCGTCATTTGCTCTCGACTTTTTGGACTTTCCTTTACTCATAGGCCTAAACCTTGAGTTTTTATTGGCTCCTCATCATACCTAAGTCTGCATGCCATAATGTTGGCTCCTCATCGGGCCTAAACCCGCATGCCATAATATATAAGGAAAATCCATCTCGTCTCTCGGGTTGCCACCCTACAGCGCGCCCCCGGATCGTCATCCGAAGTCGATATACCAACCATATTCCCAAGTCACAAAG
>NC_025693.1:11344363-11345856 GCF_000633955.1 Camelina sativa
GTTTATTTTCTTTGTATTTAATTTTCTACAAAATACTATAATTCATATAGTAACAATTGACCATTACTTATTGAGTTGTTTATACATATACATAATATAAAAACTTTGGAAAATTAATTAAATATTTAAATTTAAATCAATGCATGGAGGTCTACAAGTCCAATATAAAAAATTTGACACACTTCCAAAGAAAGAATAATTGATTCTCTAAATTTTTACCATTCCAATAAAAAAAGTCAGAATTTTTAGATACCACTCCCATCAAACATTTATTTTTCGGGTTATAAAAAACATTTATAAAATAAATCGTATCCAAAGCTTATATACCCTTACCACTCATCTTTCATCTTCGTTCTTCTATTCAAGTAATAGAACAAAAAAATTATAAACATGGTTGCATACATAGAGGAATTGAATCAGACAGGAGAGATTGAGTTTTTATTAAGTTATATTTATATCATTTGTTTTTTTTCATTTTTGATGTAGGGTAAAAGAATCAACGCTAAAATCCGAGCTCTAGATTACTTCGATCAATTCAGAGACATATTGGGACAAGGACAGTGATTTCTTTTTTATAGGTTAAAAGTTAGGGAAAGCCAGCAAGCATCAAAGAACTCCAATAATCCATTCGAAATATTGATTACACGCAAAACACGGATCAGCCCAATACCTCCCAGGGCTTCAGACAAATTTTTTTCATTTAACAGATGCAACAAAGTTTCAAAATGCTACACCAGATGAGAGAAACTGTTGTGCTGGTAAATTAATAAACCCTATAATACTTTACAATTTTAAAATTTTTGAGAGTTTGTTGTTTAATTTTCACCATATAGTTCTGATTTACTTTTTCCTTTTTTTTTTATAGATTTTTGTGGAATGGTGGTAAGAGTAGGAGAACGTCGTTTTATTAGTTTTCTTGATTATGAAGGTGGATATAATGGTCAGAAAAATGTTCTTCCTTTTACTGTTATTGACATCGAGCAAGTAATTTTACTTATCTTAAAAATTACTTATAATTAGTCTTTTATTTTGCTACTTTAAAAAACATCATTGGATCATAAATATATGTATTTATTTTCTCATTTTTTCCTGTTAAGTGGCAAGGAGATTGAATGTATTGCAGTAGGTGAAACCTGTTTGGAATTTATTTATAAATGGGAAAGAATAGTTGCGAACCCTACCTATGGAAGTGAACCAATAATGTGTATGCTAATGTTTTGGAGAAGCTCTTTGTTTGAAGGTATTATCCTCTTGTTCAAAGTTTATTATAAAAAAACAGACAAAAAATGTTTAAATATAATATCTAACCTTACTTTTCATTGTTTAGGTGCTCATTGTCTAATGTCTCAAATGAGATGTTCAGATATTTTTCTTGGTGACGAAGTCGATGAATTTACTAGAGATCCTGCACTGTAAGTTCATAGTATGTTGATTGAATAATTTTAATATCAATTTCATATGTGATTTAATTTATACATTAGTTTTCCTTTTTT
>NC_025693.1:11347289-11351885 GCF_000633955.1 Camelina sativa
CAATAACCAACACACAACAATCAACAAACGACAAATAACAAACCAGGACTCAGCATCGACCGACGCCACACATGCATCGATCGATGCCAAATGGGGAAGCATCGATCGACGCAGAAGCTGCATCGATCGATACCCAATCTGCATCGACCGACGCATGCTCCACGTAACACGAAAACCCTAAAGTTTACGCGCCGTCCTCGCACTTGCATCGACCGACGCAAGATATGCATCGATCGACGCAACGTCGAGCACCGTGAATTCCCCGAAGCTTCCCGCCGGATCTTCGTTCATACAACCACAAAACTCGATCCCAAGCCACAAGAAAGCTTCCTAACGTCCACCGGATCTTCGCACTTGCAACGAACTAACAAGCCTAACATCACACAATAAGCAGATTAAAGAATCCTCTAGCTTAGATAAGCCATGGTCATGCATTTACCTTTGCCAAGACGAATCTGAACCTCAAACAAACAAGAACAAGCCTCTAGGAAGCTCTTACAACGATCCCAGCTACAGATCTCACCAAGAAACGCCACAAATCTCGAGAAATCACCAAGAACACCAAGATCACTTTTCTTTCTCTTTCGTTTCTCTCAAAAACGGCCAACCACGCCTAATGAGACAAAACACGATCTTAAGGGTTTCCTTTACCCAAAATGTAGCGTTTGACTTAAGTCAAAAGAGTCAGCATCGACCGATTCTCCTACTGCATCGATCGATGCACACCCTAAACCGGGATTCTGGTTCGTGGGTGTTACAATTCTCCCCCACCAAACTAGATTTGTCCTCGAATCTCAAACAACCATCAGCCAAGGACTCCCGTGCAACCGTCTCCACAGCCCGCACTCCTCCGACTGATCTACAGAAGGTCACCTCTAGGCGATAGACTCACGCTCCAGGCGTCATTTGCTCTCGACTTTTTGGACTTTCCTTTACTCATAGGCCTAAACCTTGAGTTTTTATTGGCTCCTCATCATACCTAAGTCTGCATGCCATAATGTTGGCTCCTCATCGGGCCTAGACCCGCATGCCATAATATATAAGGAAAATCCAACTCGTCTCTCGGGTTGCCACCCTACAGCGTGCCCCCGGATCGTCATCCGAAGTCGATATACCAACCATATTCCCAAGTCACAAAGTCTCTGAATATGGCAGTACTAGGAGAACCTAAGTCCCCCAAGAGTCGCGAGCAAACGATTCTGAACACGTCTGAGTCCTATCCCTATCCAGGTTTCCTTCCCGTGGCTCGCGTAAAACATCTCAATGTCCTACCAACCACATATCCCCTCACTGGAATACCACATGACCACACAAGGATCATATACATGCCACAAGGGCCGCCACAAAGGCCAAACAAATGTCCTAAAGAGGACCGCCACCAAGGCCAAACAAATGTCCTAAAGAGGACCGCCACCAAGGCCAAACAAATGTCCTAAAGAGGACCGCCACCAAGGCCAAACAAATGTCCTAAAGAGGACCGCCACCAAGGCCAAACAAATGTCCTAAAGAGGACCGCCACCAAGGCCAAACAAATGTCCTAAAGAGGACCGCCACCAAGGCCAAACAAATGTCCTAAAGAGGACCGCCACCAAGGCCAAACAAATGTCCTAAAGAGGACCGCCACCAAGGCCAAACAAATGTCCTAAAGAGGACCGCCACCAAGGCCAAACAAATGTCCTAAAGAGGACCGCCACCAAGGCCAAACAAATGTCCTAAAGAGGACCGCCACCAAGGCCAAACAAATGTCCTAAAGAGGACCGTCACAAAGACACTCTGGCTAAAAAGCCCGTCACAAAGACCATCTGTCCCGAAGGACCATCACAAAGACCATCTGTCCCGAAGGACCGTCACAAAGACACACTGGCTAAACAGCCTGCCACAAAGGCCAACAAATGTCCTAAAGAGGATCGCCACCAAGGCCAAACAAATGTCCTAAAGAGGACCGCCACCAAGGCCAAACAAATGTCCTAAAGAGGACCGTCACAAAGACACTCTCTCGCTAAAAAGCCCGTCACAAAGACCACACAATGTCTAAAAAGACCGCTGCACACGGCACACTGACTCAAAAGTTCGCCACTAAGGCCACACACAAGCCACTCCAAGGCTCTCCACCGCTAAAATGGACAAATTCTAACTCCCGTAAAACTTTCCATATTTAGCACTTTCCATTTTTGGAAACTTTCCACTTTTGGAAACTTCTATTTCAAGAAACTTTCCTCCAAAACCCCGCCTCAAGGAAACTTTGTACCCCGAACACCACCTCATCTTGTTACTGAGTCACACAACCAACCACCCCAAGCGACCGAGTAACAAGAGAGATCGGCTGGAATACTCCATTCCCGCTCCAGCCATGGATTACAGATGGGACCCGGCTAAACAAGCTCAAGTCGCGGCTTGCTTCTCATACCACTTCTTGAACCTTGCCTTCATCTTTGCCTCAGGCTCCCAAGTCTGCTCCTCAACACCATCACAGTCCCACAGGACTCTCATCAAAGGAATCTTCTTCTTCCGAAGTTCCTTGATCCTCCTCTCGAGAACCCTCACTGGTCTCGCCTCCAAAGTCATGTTAGGCTGAAGATCCTCAGGAATCTTAGCCAACACCTCCTCTCCCTCACGGAGACACTTCCGCAACATAGACACATGGAAAACCTTATGGAATGCACGCATCACCTCAGGTAACTCCAATCTATATGCCACTGGTCCAACCCGCTCAATCACCCTGAATGGACCCATATACCTCGGACTCAACTTAGTCTCTGACAATGACCTGTTCGGACCCCGCAACATGGCCATCTTGAGGTACACTCTGTCTCCTACCTGAAACTCAAGATCTCTCCTCCTCTTATCGGCATAACTCCTCTGCCTATCCTGAGCCTCCTTCATGTTCAGCTTGAGAACCCGAATCTTCTCTGAGGTCTCCTGAACAAAACTAGCACCAAACATGCTCCTCTCCCCCACCTGAGTCCAGCATAATGGTGTACGACATGGCCTCCCATACAAAGCCTCATAAGGAGCCATCTTAATACTCGCCTGATAGCTGTTGTTGTAAGCAAACTCTACCAGGTTCAGGTGATCTGCCCAATGGCCACCCCAATCCAACACACACATCCTCAGCAAATCCTCCAGCGTCTGGATCGTCCTCTCAGACTGTCCATCTGTCTGGGGATGATAAGCTGTACTCATATGCACCTTAGTGCCCATCTCTGCCTGAAATGCCTTCCAGAACACCGAAGTGAACTTAGAATCTCTATCAGACACAATGCTCGCTGGCACCCCATGCAACCTGACAATCTCCCTCACATACTTCTTAGCCAAGACCGCTGCTCCATCAGTCTTCTTAATGGCCAGAAAATGTGCTGACTTAGTCAACCGGTCCACAATGACCCAAATAGCATCAAAGGTCCGTGACACTGACAATCCTTCTACAAAATCCATCGTGATCATATCCCACTTGCACTCTGGAATGGATAGACTCTTTAGTAATCTGCTTGGAACCTGATGCTCAGCCTTCACCAGCTGACACACGTCGCACCTCGCGACCCATCTAGCTACAACCTTCTTCATCCCGACCTAATGATAGTACCTCTTGAGATCATGGTACATCTTAGTCGCTCCTGGATAAATAGAAAACATGCTCGCATGAGCCTCCCTCAAGATCTCCTATCTCAAATCCTCATCCTTGGGCACGCAAATCCGACTGTGCACCAAGATAGTACAATTAGCTGAGACCTGATACTCTGAATCAATATCCTTAGAGACATTCACCAGCCCCAAATCCTTCTCCTGAGCCAACCACACCTTGCTCAGAAGATCCGCTCCATAAGCCGCCTCCTAACCCAATGGTTCTTGAGAAACCGCACACAAGCTCAACGCACTGATCTCTCCTACCAGAGATGAAAACTTCATCTCCTGGTCCTGTAGTAACTTGTCAAACCAAGGAAACTCCTGATCTCAGTGACATTCTGTAGTCTAGGCCAATCCCTGATAGCCTGAATCTTCTCCAGATCTACAGAAACTCACTCTACAGAAACAATGTGACCCAGAGAACCCATCTCACGCTGCCAAAAACTACACTTGCTCAACTTAGCAAACAACTTCTGCTCCCGAAGCTTCTCCAGAACTGCCCTCAAATTCACTGCATACTCCTTAGGACTCCTAGAAAATACCAGGATATCATCGACGAAAATGATGACAAACACGTTCAGAAACTCTTGAAACACACTGTTCATCAATCTCATAAACACGGTTGGTACGTTAGTCAACCTAAAAAGGCCTCTCCACGAACTCATAATGCCCATACCGCATCCTGAAAGCCGTCTTTCTCACATCTGCCTCATCTATCGGTTTCTGATGATAACCCGACGCCAGATCTACCTTAGAGAACCAAGTAGCACCCCTCAACTGATCCAACAACTCATCGATCCTAGGAAGAGGGTACTTGTTCTTCACAGTGACCCAGTTCAAACCCCGATAATCAATGCACAACCGGAAACTCCCATCCTTCTTCTTGACAAACAACACCGGCGCTCCCCACGGTGATACACTAGGACGGATGAATCCCTTACTCAACAAATCCTCTAGCTGCTTCTTCAGCTC
>NC_025693.1:11353087-11378041 GCF_000633955.1 Camelina sativa
CACACTCTGCACACTCCGGAGTAATGAAGCTATGAGAAGCTCCAGAATCAAACATAATGTGGGACTTAAACCCGCCCACCAACAAGGTCCCTACACAAACATGTGTTGAGAACCTAACACTTTATCACAGGAGAACATAAAATCTGACCCTACTAAATTCACAAAGATTAAGTACCAGAAATTATACCTGTGATCGCCCCGGCACTGGTTCCACCAGTCTCCACTGTCGTGTAAGCACGTGGCGTCTGCTCAATCCGTGCCACCTGCTGACCTCCAGACTGCACCTGCTGCAACGCTGCCACTGCTACCGGCTGCAACTTAGGACAAAAAGGCCTGATGTGCCCTGTCTCCCTACAATGATAACATACCCGAGGTCCTGTCGTTGGAACACTCCTCTTGGGACAACTAGCAACCTTGTGATCCTTGCTCCCACAACCGAAGCAACCCGCACCACTCGGCTTCTGTGTAGCCTCCCACTTCCTCTTGGTTCCCTGAGCATGCCTACCGCCCCTGCTAGAACCACCTTGCTGCTGAGCCTTACTAGGCTGAACTGCTGGAGCTACCGCCACTGACTGTGCCCGGATATCCTCCTCAATCTCTGCTACAGTCTCAACCAGCTCTGCACGCGTAGCATAACTCCGCCCTCTACAGTGAACTCTCAACTCATCACGTAGAGCCCTCAAAAACCTCCTGATCTGAGCCTCCTCAGACTCCAAAGCCCGACCCCCATAACAAAGAAGTCGACTGAACTCCAAGTCCAGCTCCCGCACTGACCGTGTCCCCTGAGACAACTGAAGGAACTGCACCTCCAACCGATCCAATGCCTCTCTAGGAAAATACTTGCAGTTGAACTCTAAGACGAAGCCAGCCCAAGTCATCTCCCGCTGCACTCTCCTAGCAGCCACTGATCTCCACCACAACTCAGCATCACCACTCAAATAGTAGACCCCTATGTCCACCCAAAACTCCTCAGGACATCTCAGAATATGGAAGTTACGTTCCACACTCATCCTCCACGCATCCGCAACAGTAGGATCTGTACCACCCGAAAACTTCTCAGTGAACAGATCCTTCATCTCCTTGAGCATAGACAAATAATGTCTATGTGCTCCCACATCCGCAACCACTGGCTGCCGCTCTTCCGCCACTACTGGTGGCACTACCTAAGCTTGAGCCGGTACCACTGGTGGTAACCGCTCTAACACCTGTGCTAGCATAGCCGCAAAGTCAGTACCAGGGACCCCACCCGATGGGACTCCCACACCCGGAACCCGAGCATCACTGGCCACTGGAGCATCAACACCGCCCCCATTTGCCACACTCACGGAATCCCCCGGAACACCCTGCGACTCGCCAACACCCTCAGCTGTCACACTCTGGTCCTCGGTCTCACTAACCACTGGGACTCTGCCCCTACCACGACCACGTCCGCGTCCACGACCTCGACCAGCCACAGCATCCTCTCTAACCATCTGCACTACCATGAACAGAAGGCTAAGCAAACAATTTCTAATATCACACAGAAACATAAACTCACCGTGGAATCACACACTCGGCTCGAAAAGGATGTTCTAGGACTCCATGCCACACACAATTGACTAACTCACATAATCAATCAAGACATGCAATCCCAAACATCTACAACAGAAACCTAGTGAACCCAAACCTAGAACCGTAAGGGCTCTGATACCAAAATGAAACGACCGACCCCTTTTTTTTTATTTAATAAATAATAATAATAATAATAAATAGAACTACAACTAGTGGTCCCATACCCACTAGCCACCTAACCACAAACACATTCAACAGCGGAAATAACCAACCAATATTCAATAATAATCCAATAATAAAATATAACCATATTCCAACATAATCAATATCCAAAACAACAGGAATCATAGAACCAGCAACCTAGCAATGTTCTAATGACCCAACTCTAGCAACCTAGCAATGCCAGACAACATAAAACCGAGTCCCTAGAACATCCTCCTCTTCATTGCCTTGATTCCACGATCACACTTTGCCTTTACCTGCACCACAAACACATATTGCAATGCATGAGTATTTTATAAACACTCAGTAAGGCAATCCTCCCATCTACTGGGCTATACAAACAAGCAATAGAGTATCAATAACCAACACACAACAATCAACAAACGACAAATAACAAACCAGGACTCAGCATCAACCGATGCCACACATGCATTGATCGATGCCAAATGGGGAAGCATCGATCGACGCAGAAGCTGCATTGACCGATGCAAGTGTAACTTGCATCGACCGATACCCAATCTGCATCGACCGATGCATGCTCGACGTAACACGAAAACCCTAAAGTTTACGCGCCGTCCTTGCACTTGCATCGACCTACGCAAGATATGCATCGATTGACGCTACGTTGAGCACCGTGAATTCCCCAAAGCTTCTCGCCGGATCTTCGTTCCTACAACCACAACACTCTATCCCAAGCCACAAGAAAGCTTCCTAACGTCCATAGCAACGAACTAACAAGCCTAACATCACACAACAAGCAGATTAAAGAATCCTCTAGCGTAGATAAGCCATGGTCATGCACTTACCTTTGCCAAGACGAATCTTAACCTCAAACAAACAAGAACAAGCCTCTAGGAAGCTCCTACAACGATCCCAGCTACAGATCTCACCAAGAAACGCCACAAATCTCCAGAAATCACCAAGAATACCAAGAACACTTATCTTTCTCTTTCGTTTCTCTCAAAAACGGCCAACCACGCCTAATGAGACAAAACACGATCTTAAGGGTTTCCTTTACCCAAAACGCAGCGTTTGACTTAAGTCAAAACGCAGAGAATTGAGCCAGCGTCGACCGGTGCTCCTACTGCATCGATCGATGCACACCCTAAACCGGGATTCCGGTTCGCGGGTGTTACAATATAGCACTATAACTAGAGGTATGGTTATGTTTAACACCTTAACTTATATCTCTATGGTTTTAAATGTTTACCAACTTATCTTATATATCTTTAGTACGTTGTTTAAATTATTTAATTTAATTTTGCAATAATACACAGAGAGATTGTCCACTCAAGCATCAAAAAACAACATTTTCAGAAGAAATGTTTCTGAAGTCTCAAAAATGACAGATTTAGATGAAGAAGAAGAAGAGCAACAATATGAGCAGCTGGACTCAAATAGCGTTATAATTTTTTTTTTAAATAACTATGATATTTAGTATCTGTGGAATATTTAAGAAAAAAATATACTCCTATTATTTTGTAGAGATTGAAGAAGAATACGATGATCAAGTGTTTTACTGTAGTAGTCAAGGAGAAGACAATTCATCATCATCTGAATATGCTTCTGATGATGAAAATGTTGTTGATCAATTTACACCACCAGTGTCATCTTTTAATGCAGCTAAACAACGTTATGATATGCTCACCCTGTTTGAGGCAAGTTTTAAAAAAGTATTCGGAATGGCAACTTTAAGTACAAAGAATACAGTTAATTTCTAGGCAGGTATTATTTTTAACTTATATTTTTAAAGTAGTTTATAAACAAAAAGAGTTGTCAATGAGGAAACATTACTTATTGGCAGGATATGAAGATGATGGTGATCCTGATTATAGTTGTACTTATTGTGGTGCAATATTATGGTATGGAGAGAGGATTGACAGAAAAAGAAGGACTAATAACCCAGTCTATAATGGATGTTGTATGCATGGACAAATTGTTCTACCTATGCTAAAAGAGTCGCCAGAGATGTTATGAAATCTACTAACAAATGAAGATGATTTGTCACGTCATTTTCAAGAGAACACTATACCTTACAACATGCTTTTCTCATTTACTCCTTTGGGTGGGAGGGTAGACCGGTCTGTTAAAAAAGGATGTGGTCCATCAATGTTTGCTTTGCAAGGGGAAAACTATCATTTGATGGGATCTTTAAAACCAAAGCCTGGTGATTATGCAAAGTTTCAACAGCTTTATATTGTTGACACTCAAAATGAAGTCCAAAACATAGTGAATGTTAGATAGAAACGACGTCGTTTCTTACGTGGCATCTATGTAAGCAGTCACTAACGGTTTCTTAACACCGTTACGGCTTGTGTATGTTTTTACACAGTTTTTCGAGTTGATGCAGTGAATTAGAATTTTATTCAAGTTAATGTATGGATTTGCTCAGTGTCATAGCTAGGGTATGAATTCAACATACCCCCTTAGCTGATAGAAACAGGAGATTTACTAATGTTAGATAGAAACGAAAGAAAAAGCTTCTTTTCATCAAAACGACGTCGTTTCTATCTTCTTCTTCCTGTTTTTTACCTTCTTCCTGAGGTAATAAAAATATTTTAGTTTTTAAAAATTACATAATTTGTATATAATCTGTATTAGGAGATTTACTAATGTCTACTTTTTAAAAATTTGAGCAAAGAAGACCGTGTATGGAATAAGGATGGGAAGAAAAAATTCAGGCCAGACCTTGTGGAAAGCTTCATTAAATTGCTTGACGACGTTAATCCTCATGTACAAGCTTTTAGAATGGCTAGAGATAGGTTTGATATGGAGAAAGAAGAAGCAAACTTCCATATGAGGATTATCTCAAGTCGCAAGACTGATGGAAAATCGGTATATTCATACCCCAGCTAAGGGGGTATGTTGAATTCATACCCTAGCTATGACACTGAGCAAATCCATACATTAACTTGAATAAAATTCTAATTCACTGCATCAACTCGAAAAACTGTGTAAAAACATACACAAGCCGTAACGGTGTTAAGAAACCGTTAGTGACTGCTTACATAGATGCCACGTAAGAAACGACGTTGTTTTGAGAAACGAAAGAAAAAGCTTCTTTTCATCAAAACGACGTCGTTTCTATCTTCTTCTTCCTGTTTTTTATTTCTCGACTCGGGTTCCAACTCTTGATCTCATGGCTCGTGACGGGATTCTTCCCATCGACTCAGTCACTTTCTCATCACTCCTCAAATCTTGTATCCAAGCATGCGATTTTCGCCTCGGAAGGCTCGCCCACGCTCGGATGATGGAATTTGAAATCGAGCCTGACTCGGTTCTATACAATTCGTTGATCAGCTTGTATTCGAAATATGGAGATTCGGCGAAAGCCGAGGATGTGTTTATGACTATGGGGAGATTTAGTAAGCGAGACATTGTTTTGTGGAGTGCGATGATGGCTTGTTTCGGTAACAACGGTAGAGAGTTAGATGCGATTAGGCTTTTTGTTGATTTTTTGGAGTTGGGTTTGGTGCCTAATGATTAGTGTTACACTGCGGTGATACAAGCTTGCTCGAATTCGAGATTTGTTGGAGTTGGGAGAGTGATTTTAAGGTTTTTGATGAAGACTGGGCATTTTGAATCTGATGTTTGTGTTGGTTGTTCTTTGATTGACATCTTTGTGAAAGGAGAGAATAATCTTGAGAATTCGTATAAGGTATTTGCTAAAATGTCTCAATTAAATGTTGTTACTTGGACTTTGATGATTACTAGGTGTATGCATATGGGGTTTCCTAGGGAAGCGGTTAAGTTCACACTAAGCTCCGTGTTTTCGGCGTGTGCTGAGTTGGAGAATCTGTCGTTGGGAAAGCAATTTCATTCTTGGGCTATTAGATTGGGACTTGCGGATGATGTTGAGTGTTGTTTAGTTGATATGTATGCGAAATGTTCTGCGGATAGTTCGGTAGATGATTGCAGGAAGGTGTTTGATAGAATGCAGGATCATAGCGTTATGTTGTGGACGGCATTGATTACATGTTATATGCAAAACTGTAATCTTGCTATAGAGGCTATTAATCTCTTTTGTGAAATGATAACACAAGGTCATGTTGAGCCAAATCACTCCACTTTCTCAAGCGCATTCAAGGCGTGTGGAAATATTTTGGATCCACAGGTAGGTAAACAGGTTCTTGGTCATGCTTTCAGAAGAGGACTTGCTACGAATAGTAGTGTTGCAAACTCGGTTATTAGCATGTTTGTTAAATCTGATAGGATGGAAGATGCTCGAAGAGCTTTTGAATCTTTATCTGAGAAGAACTTGGTCTATCAGAGTTACCCCAAATCGCAAACTGAACAAAAAACCCGAGTCGGGAAATGAAAAAAGAGAGGAAGAAGAAGATAGAAACGACGTTGTTTTGATAAAAAAAAGCTATTTCTTTCGTTTCTCAAAACGATGTCGTTTCTTACGTGGCATCCACGTAAGCAGCCGCTAACGGTTTTTTAACACCGTTACGGCTTGTGTATGTTTTTACACAATTTCTCGAGTTGATGCAGCGAATTTGAATTTTATTCAAGTTAATGTAGAGAATACAACATCCCTACGGCCTCTGAAGTTGCTGCACTGATTCCCGGATGCGAATATGGATAAACGAGATATTGTTCTTCAAAAAAGAAGCAGAAAATTACTAAGAATTCATGAATGTCATGTCGCATATCTAGCCATACAGTATCCTTTGCTGTTTCCCAGAGGAGAAGATGGCTACAGACTTGGTATTAAGAAGACAAAGACAACAAGAGGCATGAAATCAAAGAAACAGACAAAGAATAAGGAATCAAAGAAAAAGAGATAGAAGGATGTAAGTATGAGACAGTGGTTTGCGTATAGGCTTCAAGAAAGGAAAAATGAGAAACACACCCTTCAAAGATCAAAGCGATTACTACAACAGTTTCTTGTTGATGCTTATACGATGATCGAAACTAATAGGCTCAGGTACTTGAACAAAAAAACAAAAGAAAATTCGAAGGGCATACAAGGAAGATTTGAGGAAAGCAGCATAAGCTGGAGACGACAAACTAAGCAATCAATGAGACTCTTTCATGCTACCCGCTTCTTTCGTTGGGGGACCAAGGTATATGAGGCAGAGCTACCTTGATGCAATGGCTACATGTAAGAAGTTTGGGTTTCCAGACCTCTTTATTACATTCACATGCAATCCTAAATGGCCTGAAATTGTAAGATTTGTCAATGAGAAGAAGCTAAAGGCTGAAGATAGGTCAGACACCATTTGCAAACTATTCAAGCTCAAGCTTGAGAATCTAATGGATGACATCACAAGAAAACATATTTTTGGGAAAACAGTTTTAGCTTTAAATTATTTACCTTTTTCATTTTTTTATAAAAAAATTTCTCTTTCTTTTATAACATTACATATATATACATATATAATATTTATATTATTGTGCAGCTATGTACACAGTAGAGTTTCAAAAGAGGGGTCTTCTGCATGCTCATATTATCATATGGATGGATCCTAAATGCAAGTCCCCTACTGGAGACAAAATTGACAAGTTGATTTGTGCTGAAATTCCAGACAAGGAAAAAGATCCAGAACTCTACAATATAATATCAGAATGTATGATTTATGGTCCATGTGGTAGTGCTAACCCATCATCTCCTTGCATGGAAGAAGGCAACTGTTCAAAACTTTACCCAAAACAGAATGTTAATACCACTAGCATGACAAGGAAGGTTACCCGTAGAAGAAGGAAGGATGGGAGTTTTATCGAGAAGAATAGTTTCAAATATGATAACCGATATGTTGTCCCTTACAATCGGACTTTGTCGCTTAAATATCATGCTCATATTAATGTGGAGTGGTGCAACCAAACAGGTTCAGTGAAGTACTTATTTAAGTATGTTCACAAAGGTAATGATCGAGTTGGTGTCATTGTTGAACCAAATAAAAAAAAAGTTAATGAAGAAGGTCACAAGAATCTCCAAAATGAAAATACTACCATCATTAAAAGACGAAACACAGGATTACTTTGATGGCAGGTAAAAAAATTGTTGTTTAAATTTTCAATTTCTGTTTATATTATTCATTCTAAATCAGCTTTTTAAACCCTTATTCAGATATGTATCTGCATGTGAAGCTATGTGGAGGATTTTAGCTTACCCAATACATTATAGGCAAACCGCTGTTGTGCCACTCACTTTCCATGATGAAGGCAAACAACCTATTTATTTCCGAGAAGGTGAGTCTGCACAGAATGTCATGGATCATGACTCTCTTGATGAATCTCAGTTTCTTGCTTTATTTGAACTTAATAAGCGTGATGAAGAAGCTGGAAAGTTATTATACGAAGAAATACCAAGCAAGTTTATTTGGGATGGGAAGGGGAAATATTTTTTCAGGAGGAAAACAAGAGCATTTGCTATAGGGAGAATTGACTATGTGCCTCCGACAATAGATGATGCATATCATTTGAGGATACTTCTCAATTCCATCAGAGGTCCTACCAGTTTTGATCACATTAAAACTGTGAATGGTGTCGTTCACAAAACATATCGTGAAGCATGTTACGCTCTTGGGTTGTTAGATGATGACAAAAAATATATTGAAGGTATCAAAGAAGGACAGTTCATGTGTTCTCCAAAGTTCGTTCGTAAAATGTTTGTCAGGATGCTTCTCTCAGCCGTTTTAAGTACTCTTCATATTGTATGGGAATAAACATGGGAGATGTTATCTGAGGACATATCAAGGCGGAAAAGAAAATAATTAAAGCGACCAGGTTCGTAACATTTACTATCTTATTAAGATACATTTTTTATTATGTTAGATGTAGTATCTAAATTTATAAATCTTATTTAACATAGCTTACATTGACTGATGAAGAAAGGAAAATATTTTGTCTACAAGAGATAAACAAACAGTTGAAAAGAAATGATTCTTCACTTGAGTCTTTTAAAACTCTGCCCCAGCTACATAATGAGAATATTCCTGTTTTAAACCAGTTAATAGCTGATGAACGGAGATTCATCAATCAAACTGATTTTAAAAAGAAGCATCTGGAGTGGTTAAATATGCTTACGGAAGAGCAGAAGAAGATATATGATTAGATCATAGACTCTGTTTTCAAAGATAAAGGTGGAGTATTTTTCTTATATGGTTTTGGTGGAACTGGTAAAACATTCCTTTGGAAAGTTTTATCTGCAGCTGTAAGGATCAATGGAGAAATAGTGTTGAATTCTGCATCTAGCGGTATACNTCAGAGGTCCTACCAGTTTTGATCACATTAAAACTGTGAATGGTGTCGTTCACAAAACATATCGTGAAGCATGTTACGCTCTTGGGTTGTTAGATGATGACAAAAAATATATTGAAGGTATCAAAGAAGGACAGTTCATGTGTTCTCCAAAGTTCGTTCGTAAAATGTTTGTCAGGATGCTTCTCTCAGCCGTTTTAAGTACTCTTCATATTGTATGGGAATAAACATGGGAGATGTTATCTGAGGACATATCAAGGCGGAAAAGAAAATAATTAAAGCGACCAGGTTCGTAACATTTACTATCTTATTAAGATACATTTTTTATTATGTTAGATGTAGTATCTAAATTTATAAATCTTATTTAACATAGCTTACATTGACTGATGAAGAAAGGAAAATATTTTGTCTACAAGAGATAAACAAACAGTTGAAAAGAAATGATTCTTCACTTGAGTCTTTTAAAACTCTGCCCCAGCTACATAATGAGAATATTCCTGTTTTAAACCAGTTAATAGCTGATGAACGGAGATTCATCAATCAAACTGATTTTAAAAAGAAGCATCTGGAGTGGTTAAATATGCTTACGGAAGAGCAGAAGAAGATATATGATTAGATCATAGACTCTGTTTTCAAAGATAAAGGTGGAGTATTTTTCTTATATGGTTTTGGTGGAACTGGTAAAACATTCCTTTGGAAAGTTTTATCTGCAGCTGTAAGGATCAATGGAGAAATAGTGTTGAATTCTGCATCTAGCGGTATACCCTCTCTTTTGTTAGAAGGTGGCAGAACAGCTCATTCAAGGTTTGGCATTCCTCTTGAAGTTCATGAAACGTCAATGTGCAGAATGTCAAGGTCTTCTGATCTAGGTGAATTAGTCAAAGAAGCAAAGTTGATCATTTGGGACGAAGCTCCAATGATGAGTAAATACTGCTTTGAGACTTTAGATAGAAGTTTGAAAGATATAATGCGTGATCCAGAAGATAAACCTTTTGGGGGTAAGGTCATTATTTTTGGTGGTGATTTCCGTCAGATACTTCCTGTTATTGTTGGTGCTAGTCGAGAGCAAATAGTTAACTCATCGCTCAACTCATCTTACCTTTGGAATAATTGTAAAGTTTTAAGGCTAACAAGAAATATGAGGTTGCTGCAAAACATAACTCAAAATGAATCCAGGGAGATTGAAGACTTTTCANTCTGGAGTGGTTAAATATGCTTACGGAAGAGCAGAAGAAGATATATGATTAGATCATAGACTCTGTTTTCAAAGATAAAGGTGGAGTATTTTTCTTATATGGTTTTGGTGGAACTGGTAAAACATTCCTTTGGAAAGTTTTATCTGCAGCTGTAAGGATCAATGGAGAAATAGTGTTGAATTCTGCATCTAGCGGTATACCCTCTCTTTTGTTAGAAGGTGGCAGAACAGCTCATTCAAGGTTTGGCATTCCTCTTGAAGTTCATGAAACGTCAATGTGCAGAATGTCAAGGTCTTCTGATCTAGGTGAATTAGTCAAAGAAGCAAAGTTGATCATTTGGGACGAAGCTCCAATGATGAGTAAATACTGCTTTGAGACTTTAGATAGAAGTTTGAAAGATATAATGCGTGATCCAGAAGATAAACCTTTTGGGGGTAAGGTCATTATTTTTGGTGGTGATTTCCGTCAGATACTTCCTGTTATTGTTGGTGGTGGTCGAGAGCAAATAGTTAACTCATCGCTCAACTCATCTTACCTTTGGAATAATTGTAAAGTTTTAAGGCTAACAAGAAATATGAGGTTGCTGCAAAACATAACTCAAAATGAATCCAGGGAGATTGAAGACTTTTCAAAATGGATTCTTGATGTTGGAGAAGGAAGACTTAATGAGCCAAATGATGGAGTTGTTGATATTGACATCCCAGAAGAATTGCTTATCACAGAAGTAAACTCTCCAATTGAGTTGATCATTAATGCAGTATATGGTAATTCGTTACATACTGCCAAGGATGCCAGCTATTTTCAAAGCAGAGCTATTTTGTGTCCTACGAATGATGACGTCAACACTATAAATGACCACATGATATCCATATTAGAAGGTTAGTAACAGATTTCTGCTAATATTCTCTATATACTATATACTGTATGACGTTTCTGGATTTTTAAAAAAAAAATATTCATAGTTTTGTTTTAATCGTTGATTGTTTAACAGGTGAGGAAAGGGTTTACTTAAGTTCATGTAGTATTGATCCTGCAGATAAAAGGAATAAAGACAATCCTGCATATAGCCTGGATTTCCTAAACTCAGTTAGGATTTCTAGAGTACCAAACCATGCTCTTCGTTTGAAAATTGGTTGTCCAGTAATGTTGTTACGCAATATTGATGCTCATGGAGGTCTAATGAATTGAACAAGACTACAGATTACACAAATTGCTGATCATGTTATACAAGCAAGAATAATCACAGGTACGGGAGTTGGTAAAATTGTTCTTTTACCAAGAATGGTATTAATACCATCAGATACCCGTTTGCCTTTCAAAATGAGACATAGACAATTTCCAATAAACGTTGCTTTTGCAATGACTATCAACAAAATTCAAGGTCAATCTCTCTCAAATGTTGGCTTCTACTTGCCTAGACCTGTTTTCTCTCATGGCCAGCTATATGTAGCTATGTCCCGTGTAAGCAGTAAATCAGGATTGAAAATTTTCATTACTGACCCAAAAGGAAAACCTCAAAAGAAAACAAGGAATGTCGTCTTCAAAGAGGTTTTCCAAATATTTGATCCATCTTCATGCATACCTTCGTAAGATTCTGTTTTTACTCTATTTTCATTCTTTCAAAATGTATAGCTTTGTTCGTCGTTTATATTATTTTGTCATAGATTTTTTTTTTGCAAGTTTTCTTTTACATTTTCACCCATCAAATAAATTTCTAAAATCTTATTATTTATGTACTCCACCAAATTCGTTTTATCTCATATAGACATATTGAGTTTCGTTTATTTAAATTATTTCACATATTTATTATATTTCAAATTCTACTACTATATTATTTCCAATTATTTAACCATGTTTATATTATATTATATATATAATATTAGAGAAGTTGAATAACTAAGTACAGTCATTATATTCGTTATAAATATTTACAAAACTAACTGGACATTATTTTTAGATTGAAGAAATTATAATAATATATACACATTTATAGAAACAAAAGCATAAGGCTACAGCTAATACAGTAGGTTACAATACCAAAGGTATTAGATACTCGGGAGGAGAGGATAGAAGCCAGAGGTAATGATATAAGAATGGAAGGTAGTCTGTGTGAGAGTCAATATCGTGCTCACTGCAATCAAATGTCAAAAATAAGTACATACTAATTTGTAATAGGTTGAAAACGGTGAAATAATCTGAAAAAACTGATACAGTATTATTAATTTCAAGTTATATTAAACATTTTGGCCCGTGCTATAGCACATGTTACTACCTAGTTTTAATTAATTTTATATCTATTGTATTATAATAAAACATAACTTTTTTATTTGGTTAGATCAATAGATCTTCCCATTAAATCTACGTCCGAAACATATATACTAGATTAGGCCCGCGTATTAACGCGAATATAAAAAAAAATATTTTAAATTTTAAATTGTATTTAAAATATTAATTTTATTTCATTTGATTTTTTAACCGGATTTAGAGTTCACACACTCCATCTTGCAATACAATTTTTTGTATTTTACATGATAATAAAATTAGATTTTAATTCTATGCACTCAATCCCAATGAGTAACATTTAAAATTTTCATATCAAAGAAAAATGTGCATTATATCAAATTTATATAGGGCATTCTCAAAAATACCCTCTTTTCCATATCCCTTTTTTAAAAATATCCCTACATGTTGACCATTTTTAAAACTACTCCTCTTTATATACAAAATGACCGAAAACCCGAGAAAGAAACTCGCCGAGACCTCACACAGATCTGGCGGAAACACCGAGGAAGCTTCTGAGGAGGAGTGCCGAAAGATTGCCGGAGTAATCCAAACAATGATGAGGGAGCCTGAGGAAAGTTGAGGCTGAGAATAGAGTATTCCGGGAAGTACCGAGAGAGGCTCTGCAACACATGCTAGCTGGGAGACCACATAAACTATTCCGGTGAACCATCTCTGCCATTTCTGTGGGAAAAGCGAAACAATGAAGGAGGTTATGTCCTTTAACCAAACCAAAACTAGCGAGAGAGAATAGCATGAGCAAATAATAAGGGAACAGACCCGACGCCGGGAACCCATGGCTATGCCTACGTCAGAGAAAGAGAAGTAAATGAGTGCCTCGGGAATCACGCCTGGGAGAGAATTTGAAATTCAAAAGATGTCTCCGGTTCAAATTAAGTTTAAAGGGGTTTGGTATACTATCTATCATATTTAGTAAATTTACTTAATGGGAAAATTCCCAAAAAAAACACCAACTATTTAATATCTGCCAGAAAAAAACATGAACTTTTTTCGTTGTCAGAAAAATACGCAGACTATTTTTTAGTTGATAAAAAATACACGAATTATTTATTTTTTTCAGTTTCTCCTCGTCTCCTTTTCGACCGTTGACAGTATTGTAACGGCGTTACTATTTTTGAAAAAAAATCCAGAAAAAACACAAACTATTTTTTTGTTGCCAGAAAAATACATGAACTTTTTTTTCTTTGCTTGAAAAATACTTAATTTTCCATTTCTTATTTTTCTATTAACATTGTTAGAGATCATAACTTATAACCTTCTCTGCTCTCTTGAACTTCATTCAAATTTTCATTACTATTTAGGATAACAAAAATAAGAACAAAAATACACAATTAGATTAATCAATTTCTAAATTTCTCAATTAGTGTTGTTTTTGGGTTTATACTGACTTTACAAATTTTGAAACTTCATCAACATTTCTCTAAAATTTTATGAGATCTCCACCTTTGTAGACTTTTGTATACATTTAAAAAAATATGCATCTCTTTAGTTTAGTACCTTTTATGATGTTTATAGCCAGTGTAAATCATCAAATGGGCTGGTGTACGCAAACTTGATCGAGATCATAGATTATAGCCATTTTGTGGGACATCAACTCTTGTAACCTAACAAGATTCACCATTTATTTATGCAAAAACAATACTAATTGAGAAATTTGGAAATCGATTAATCTAATTGTGTATTTTTGTTTTTGAATTTAGTTATCATAAATAGTAGTGAAAACTTGTATGAAGTTCAAGAGAGCAGAGAAAGTTATGAGCTATGATCTCTAACATTGATGGAAAAATAAGAAATGAAAAATTATGTATTTTTCAGGCAAATAAAAAAAGTTCATGTATTTTTCTGGCAACAAATAAATAGTTTGTGTTTTTTTCTGGGATTTTTTTCAAAAATAATAACGCCGTTACATTACCGTTAACGGTCGTAACGGAGACGAGGAGAAACTGGAAAAAAATAATAGTTCGTGTATTTTTTATCAACTAAAAAATAGTCTGCGTATTTTTTTGGCAACGAAAAAAATTCATGTTTTTTTCTGGCAAATATTAAATAGTTGGTGTTTTTTTGGGGAATTTTCCCTTTACTTAATTAATCAAGCACATCATCAATTAAGAAAAGGGAAGGGAGAGTTGCTTCTTTGGGTGAGTGGACACCGTCAAACCGAGCAGATTGTAATGATTGTTATAAGTTCTCATTTGATTTTTGATTTGTTACATTAAACTTACCCTACATATATAGTAAAACCAGCTTGAGCATATATATATAAGGAAAATCCTAGAAAAAAACCCCAAAGTGACACCAGCTCCCACTTTAAACCTTGAAGGTTTTGCACTTCCACTTTTATACCTCAAAGTAATAATATTGCTAATATAATACCTCAAATTGACTTATATATTCATCGATCAGAAAATTTAACAGAATTTTTAACTTTGTAACATTGTTTGTTTTTTTAAAATAAATCATGATTTTATATAAATTAAAAAAGATATTCTAGAAAACTGAAGGAAAAAAAGGAAAATAAACATAAAAGCACATTCATGGTGAAAAATTTTCAGAACTTGTTCAAAAGACATATTTTGTCCCAAAACCAAAAATTGACAACGTAAAACCATAAAAGTTTTCATCATAAAACAGAAATTGAAAGAAATGAACATTCAAAGAGGAGGTTGAGGGTCATTGTTAGACATATCATACACTTTGTCTCCAAACACTTGAAATGGCAAACCAGTGAATGGACTCCAAAATGTTCCAACTCCTCTTGGAACGTTTTCCACTTTTCTTGTCTTTAAAGGTCGTCCACGCTTCTTGCTTTTTGGTTTGTTGGAGGAGAATGAAGGCTGTGGTGCACTTGAAGAAGCATGAACTGCAGAACTTGATTGATCCGGTTGAAGCAGCTGAGAGCTAATTGCAGTAGAAGTTTGATCAATAGTGCTAGATTCATTGTTGGTAGTGGATGAGAGCCAGCAGCTGAATTGACTCTAGGTTTCCTTGTCTTTGGTTGGCGTAGTGGCTGAACCTAATTCATGGAAATAAAACAAAGAAATTTAAAACTAATTATTAAACATTGGTCAATCAAAAAGACAGAGAAAATACCTCAACTGACGGAAGTTTACGAGGTCTACCACGTCTGTTTTTTGGTCCCTCCACAACAACAATTTCATTTTACAACCACTCTTAATATGACCAGCTTGACCACATTGGCTACAATGTGGTATCCTCCCATGTCTGGTTGATTTTCCTGCATTTTGGAGTGATTCAAAAGGTTCTTTTTTTCTGTCACGATTCTTTGGTCGACCTCTTGGCTTGCGAATGTTAGGAATCCCAATCGGAGATTTCCATGTTTTTGTCCATAGTTGCTCACCATTGACTGGTTTTATATTATCCACATATGTGTTCTTCAAGTAAGAGGATTGGTAATAATCAGCAACGTACTTCTCAGGATTAACTTGATTGTCGTCTAAAACACATACAGCATGTTTGCATGGTATGCCTAACAAACATAGATAACGAGACTCATATTAATATCATGAAAAAAGTAAACTCAAATTTAGGTTCACAGAAAATACCTATTAGATCCCATCGGCGACATGCACATTGATGTGTTGCCAAGTCAACTGAATAACCAATGTTGAACTCTGTAACCTCATGCAAGTAGTTGCTGCTGCGTAATGTCCTACAATACTTCTTATCCTTTCTTGCTTTCTCCAATATAGCAAGTGTGATAGGTGTGAGATGGGAGTCTAACTTGAATTCTTTTAACCACCTGTGAGATATCCTTGTCATAGCTTGTCTTCTTATATCTTCCAACATTGTTATAACATGCTTCGTTCTGGCCATTTTAATGGTCCTATTGAAAGCTTCTGAGAGATTGTTGTGGACGTCAGCACAATGAGATTTCGGGTTGAAAAATGCTCTACACCACCTTCTTGGCTGTCACAAGCAACGCCTCATATGCAGCAGGATCATATGCATGTACCATCTTCATATTTTCTTCATATTCTCCTTCATGATAGCTGTAAGCAACACCCCAAAACAAGTTTTTATACTCTGACCTGTTGAATGATTTTTTCCAATTAGCATAGATATGTCTTGCACACATACGATGCTCTGCTTGAGGAAGTTCAGCATCAACCGCAATAACAAGACCCTGAAAGAAGTTGTCAACAGATTGAGGTTTAGGAATCATCAATCAAAATATATTTTCTTAATAAATTTCCAAAAGTAAAACAGAATGTTACCTTCTGTTTATCAGAAATGATGGTAAGATTTTTGCCAATTCCCAGGTTTAAATCCAACTTCAGCTTCTGTAGAAACCAGCCCCATGTATCTTTATTTTCCTCTGTACAACTGCCCAAGCTATTGGATACATTTTGTTATCTGCATCTCTACCAACAGCTGCAAGTAGATCACCCTCTAAATCCTACTTCAAAAAGCAACCATCCAAGCCAATCACAGGTCTGCAACATTTTTGCCAACTCTCCCTAAACTCTTTAAAACAAATGTAGAACCCATTAAACTGTTGTCTATCATTGATGTCAACTGTTAATATCTCAGTGGTTACATCCTTGTTAGACAGTCTAATCTTTTTCTCATAATCCCATAGTTTGCCAAATTGTATTGTTTGAGCTTCAAGGACTGAGTCTAGAGCAATTCGTCTTCCTTTGTAGCAATTTGATATGTTAACAACAATGTTATAGCGTTCTTTGTTAATGTCTTTTATCGCTGTAGCTGGTAAGTTAACATTCCTTCTTATCTCTTCTCTAAACAGTCCTCCAATCACACCTTGTTTCAGCATTGAAACCCGACTTGATTTTCCATGATTATGCTTGTAGTGACATGCCTTCACCATCCACTTATTCAACCTAGGCTCCACTGAACAATACACTCTCCAACTACACTTCTTAGTGCGACAAATGGCAGCTATCCTATTTGCTTATGACTTGGCCATCTTTATATCATATTGAGTATTCAAAGAATAACGTAATAATTGATCCTTAACCTCCAATCCACTGTTGAACGTTTGAAACAACCAGATATAAGGCTCTGTATTTAAATCTCCATGATACTTATGATTCTTCTTTTCTCGTTCTGGATTTTTCCATTGCTCCCACTCCTCTTCTGACTCTACTGGAGTATCTGGATAATTTACATCCTCTAAGCCAAACTCTGGATCTGTTTCTTCTTCTTCTTCTTTGTCTTTTTATTTTTTTGCATCTTCTTCAGCCAATTTACGCATAGCTTCATCTAACCCTGCAGTTGCCTTTGTACCTTCCTCAAACACTGTCTGAAACCTATCATCATTAGCCCTATTTCCTGCATCTATCACAACATCATCTCCATCATCGACCTCTATCTGACCCTTACCTTCATTCTGGTTCTCATTCAAAATATCAGTTCCACCATCTACTTCTTTTTCATTGTTAACAATCTCTTTCTCAACTACATGTGTTTCATCTTCATATTCTTCAGGGTCATTTTCTTCCTTTGGCGGCCTGTCATCATCATTACCTGATTCATAATCTACTTCTTCTTCCATCCTCTCCTCTTCATCAGCTTCATATCCTTTTTCTCCTATCCCCTCAGCCATTATACTTGTTCCATCAACATAACCAATCAAATGATCTGGACAACCATGCTCGATAAATACATCAACCTCACCTGTTGATTTTGCAGAAGAATGTAGCTCGAACATGTCAAAATTTGAGCTATCAAACACATACTTCATCATCTTCATCTTCTCTCTTGCATATTTGAACCAAATGATACTTATTGGCGCCTTAACACGTTCAGACCTACAATAGTCTTCAAACTTCATCCATCCAACCTCCGCCAATTTCCAGAAAACACTTTTACAACCCAATTCATGAAGATAGTTGTAATCATCTTCCACTTTCTCCATTTCTCCACCATAGTGAATTGTTAGTTTAATCATCTCCTCACTGCAATTTTGATATGAAACCACACAAAGACACACTTAGACTCAGAAACACAAATTCTATCGATACATTACATGCTCAAAACCCAAAAAACTTAAACCCAGAAATTTTTCAAATCAACTGGGAAATCACAAACAGTTATAATCAATTAAAATTTTGACAGGCTGAAACAATTCTTACCCCATTTCAACCCAGTAAAATACTTTCTTCTTCGATTCTCTTTTTATACTCTACGTATCTCTCTCTCTCTCGCATCTTTTTTTTCTTTTCTTATGAACTCCCCCAAACGATTTGGGGATTTTATCATTTTAATTATTTTAGTTTATTTAAATGTTCGTTTTATTTATTAAAAAAAAAAAATCAGATGCATGTGGCCATTACATCCAATAATACAACGACGTTAACTATTGTTAACAGTTCTGTTAACAAAGTTAAAAATTCTGTTAAATTTTCTGATCGATGAATATATAAGTCAATTTGAGGTATTATAATAGCAATATTATTACTTTGAGGTATAAAAGTGGAAGTGCAAAACCTTCAAGGTTTAAACTGGGAGCTGGTGTCACTTTGAGGTTCTGTCCTTTACCCAAACCAAAACTAACGAGAGAGAATAGTAGGAGCAAATAATAAGGGAACAGACCCGACCCCGGCAAGCCATGGCTATGCCGGGGTTAGAGAAAGAGAAGTAAATGAGTGCCTCGGAAATCACGTTTGGGAGACAATTTGAAATTCAAAAGATGTCTCTGGTTCAAATTATGTTTAAAGGGGTTTGGTGTACTATCTATCATATTTAGTAAATTTACTTAATTAATCAAACACATCATCAATTAAGAAAAGGGAAGGGAGAGTTGCTTCTTTGGGTGAGTGGACACCGTCAAACCGAGCGGATTGTAACGATTGTTATAAGTTCTCATTTGATTTTTGATTTGATACATTAAACTTACCCTACATATATAGTAAAACCAGCTTGAGCATATATATATATAGTAAAACCTCTATAAATTAAAAAAGAAAAAAACTATATATGTATTAGGATTCCTGAAGAATAATATATTGTGGACAAATAATATTTATGAAGAGATCATAACAAAATGAATTAGACGACAGTAAAATTTGTTAGAATTTAAATTCATTCACTTGTGAAAATATTAATTAAAATGACAACCATATATTTTCAAAAATAAGAAAAGGTGTTGAGAAATTGTTTGAAGTACCCTTTTGTAGTTACCCATTTTCTTGTTTATTTTCATTTTTGTCCTATTTTACCCAAACACAATATGAGATGTTAAAATAACTTAAATTTTTATTTTATTTTTAGGTTTGAATTTTCTATTATACATTTAGGGTATAGTTTTGAGGGGGTAGAGTTTAGTATTTGAAGTTTAGGAAATAAAATTTAGTCATTTTGTATATAAAAATTGTATTATTGAAAATGGATAACAAGATTGAGTATTTTGTAAAAGGTATAAAAAAGGACTGAAAATACCCCAAAAGTGCTCATGGTTATTTGTGGGAAAAGAAATGTCTAACTAGTAATATTTAAATTCAAATATGATAGTAATGTCTAGTTCATGTTTCTTGTTGTTTTAAAAATAAAATCTCATTAACTCAAATTCAATTTTTAAAAAAAAAAATGGTGTAGCAAAGAAAAATAACATTTACATTTATGGTTTCTAGCAAACTCATAATTATGTGATATCTAAAATTTTATAAAAGAATTGTATATATATAATTTGAAGAGATCTTGTGACACCCCGGTTTCAGAGACTGACAGAGAGGTTTAAAAGAATTGAATTGGCCACCTATGTCATTAAATTGCAGTTATCTTTTCGGTCAAGGGTCCTGAGAGAACTCCACAGTTAAGCGTGCTTGAGCTGGAGTAGTGAAACGACCCGACCCATTTTTTTATTAATAAAATAATAAATAATAATAATAATTAAACTACAACTAGTGGTCCCATATCCACTAGCCACCTAACCATAATCACAATCAACAGCGGAAATAACAATTACCAATATCCAATAAATATCCAATAATAATCCAATAATTATAACATAACATTATCCAAAATTCAACCAACTGGAATCATAGAACCAGCAACCTAGCAATGTTTCTAATGACCCAACTCTTAGCAATGTCAGACAACAACCAATCGAGTCCCTAGAAAATCCTCCTCTTCATTGCCTTGATTCCACGATCACTCTTTGCCTTTACCTGCACCACAAACACAAATTGAGATGCATGAGTATTTTATAAACACTCAGTGAGGCAATCCTCCCATTTACTGGGCTATACACACGAGCAACTGTAATTTCAATATTCCAAACAATCAACAAACAAAGCATACAAACCAGGAAAGCAAACATCATCTCGCTGGAAGGGAGGTGTCGACCGACACCAGCCAAGTGTCGATCGACACTGGCTCTTGGTGTCGACCGACACTATCCCACAGTGTCGATCGATGCCGCTTCACTGGTGTCGACCAACACCAATTGGTGTCGATCGACACTACCTCTTCAACCACGATTCGCACGAAGCCGAGAGTCGAATCTCGCTCCCAAACTCCACCAAATCGCCCAATACTCAAAACCCAAGCCATATACATCCATAGGAACCTGTAGCAATCAATCCCAACAAGAAAAACACACAAACACAGAAACAAACAAGCAAGAACAAGGAATCACTGAAATGACCGACCTTTTTTTTTTAATAATAAATAATAAATATAATATAGTAAATAAACTACAACTAGTGGTCCCATAGCCACAAGCCACCTAACCAAAATCACAACCATCAGCGGAATAACCAATCTCAATATCCAATAATATAACCAATAAATATAACATCAACAATATCCAATAATCAAATAACAGGAAACAGAGAACCAGCAACCTAGCAATGTTCTAATGACCCAACTCTATCAACCTAGCAATGCCAGACAACATCAAACTGAGTCCTTAAAACATCCTCCTCTTCATTGCCTTGATTCCACGATCACACTTTGCATTTACCTGCACTACAAACACATTGAGATCCATGAGTATTTGATAAACACTCAGTGAGGTAATCCTCCCATCTACTGGGCTATACACACAAGCAATAAGATCTCTACATGCCACAATCAACAATCAATAAACAAACTAGGCAATATACAAAGCATGCAACATCCGTCGTAGCTGAAAGAAGGGTGTCGACCGACACCAAATGGTGTCGATCGACACTGACAATCTGGTGTCGACCACCACCATACTGGTGTTGACCGACACTGATGTGATCATGGGATCGGTCATGCGTCCGGGACGTTCGAGCTGGACCTAGACACCTCTCGGACATGCGTAACACCGTTGGACAACTTGGAGCCGGCAATCCTAGGATCATTCCCGGTGCAACCACTCGGACCAAGAGCTCATACAAGACTCCAAGATCAAGCACCGCGTGCAAGCGTTCATCTAAGAAGACCAAGAAATCGATTCGGCCAAGGCAACCATTGGCTAGGTCGTCCGGCCTTCGTCCTTACCCAAGGTCGAGGGCGCCAAAGACGTTAGAATCATGACTTGTACACTTTTTCCTACTTCGGGTTTGTCCCAATGGGTTTACCGAAGGGGTTTTAACGAGGCAACGAGTTCTGATGCACAACGCCGCGTTTTGAAGCCAATGACGTGGTTCCCGCGTCCAGCCTAAGGACGTGGCCTATTTTATCTTTTTCCCTTAAGCTTTGCGTTTTGGACTTGTCTAGATTCTTCCTTTTTGAACGTTGGAATAGTGTGACGTGTGTGACCTTGTTTAAACCACAATGAGGGACGACGTGTTCACCGTCTGTGGAGACGCGTCAAGGGCAAACGTGTGCGGACCATAGCGAGTCCGTGTGTCCTAGGCTCCCTCTAAACCTTCACACTATTTAAACTCTTCTCTTATCTTGTTAAACTCAGACTTGAAGATTGAATTAATTTCCAAAGAGAGAATCTTTGTTTCTTGTCTCGCCTCTCTCCTTAGCCCAAGTCCGGGACTTGGCTACCGAGAAACCCTAGCTGATCTCGAACCGGGTTCGACATCGACCAGTTCGACCGTATCACAAGCCGAGCCATCTCTCCTGTGCCGTCGCATCATCCCACCCATCTATCTGTCGCGTCCGTCGTCCATCCGTACGCTGCGTTCCATTCGACCATTTCCTCGAGAATCGATCGGTTTGAGTTTCTTACCGAGACGTTCCCCCCATCCGACCATCTTTCTCGGGTTAGTCGAGTCGAGTTATTTCATCGGTAAATCTTGTCCCGCTTCCGTCCATCACGTCCGGAGATTCTCATCGGTCGATCCCCCTCGTTCCACCTCGTGAACCACTCTCGATCCTTTCCGTGTTTCCCCCGTTTCGTCTCGGTCCATCCGCATCGATCCGTTCTTACCGAGCCGCAACCAAGACTGCTCGATCACCGATCGAAGCCGCGACCAAGAGATTATCTCCTAATCCGCTTGTCTAATTTCCGTCAAACTCGGTTTCCACCGTTTGTTTTCTCTCTAGACTTTTATCACCGAGCCTTGTCTGAGGAAAACTGCTTCTAGTTTGACTTGGCCGAAGATGTTCGGATCTGTCCGATCCGCATCGCATCCGACAGCACATCAAACACCATGCCCGACACTCTCGAAAACCCTAATTTGTGTCGACCGACACCTCCACATGGTGTCGATCGACACTTGCCAAAGTCTCGAGCCGTCCTCGCGTTGGTGTTGACCGACACCCCAACTGGTGTCGACCGACACCGATGCCGACCATCAATTTCCTTCGATCAAAAACTCCGAATCTCGCCTCCAATCTTCTCCAATCCGCTCCATGCGTTCCCAGAAGCCAAAACCAAGCCATAGCAGTGACGAAATACCATAGAGAACTCAAAGAAACTACCACATAAACACCAAATCACAGAAAAACTAAAGATCTTAGCTTAGATAAGTCATGGTCATGCACTCACCTCTTTGCAGGAACATTAAGACCAATAACAACGAATCCAACCCTCCTAGCAAGCTTCTAGATCCTTCCTAGCTCCAAAACTCTCATGAACAGCCAGGAATCTCACTAATCTCTCTCAAAATCTCAGGAACAATGCTTTTCTCTCCTTTCTCTCAAAACCAACAAAGCGGCAACAAAATAAACATCCAAAACCCTTCTTGTGTCGAAACACGCTTAAATAACCCGGTTCAATTGTTTCCTAAAACCACACCAAACCAAATCGATTAAAAACTCAATCTGGTCGAACTNTGGCTAAACAGCCCGCCACAAAGGCCATACATTGGCTAAACAGCCCGCCACAAAGGCCACACAATGTCTAAAAAGACTGCCACACATGGGCACACTGACTCGAAAGTCCGCTACTAAGGCAACACAAGCTCCTCCAAGGCTCTTCACCGCTAAAATGGACAAATTCTAACTCTTGTAAAACTTTCCATTTTTAGCACTTTCCACTTCTGGAAACTTTTNTCGTCCTCGAATCTCGAACAACCATCAGCCAAAGACTCCCGTGCAACCGACTCCACGGCCCGCACTCCTCCAATCGATCTACAGAAGGTCACCTCTAGGCTATAGACTCACGCTCCGNAACTTCTATTTCAGGAAACTTTCCTCAAAAACCCCGCCTCACGGAAACTTTGTACCCCGGCACCACCTCATCTTGTTACTGAGTCACACAACCAACCACCCCAAGCGACCGAGTAAACAAGAGAGATGGGCTGGAATACTCAATTCCCACTCCAGCCACGGATTAGAGATGGGACCTAGCTAGAGAAGTTCAAGTCGTGGCTTGCTTCTCATACCACTTCTTAAACCTTGCCTTCATCTTCGCCTAAGCCTCCCAACTCTGCTCCTCATAGTCCCACAGGACTCTCATCAAAGGAATCTTCTTCTTCCGAAGTTCCTTGATCCTCCTCTCGAGAACCCTCACTGATCTCGCCTCCAATGTCATGTTAGGCTGAAGATCCTCAGGAATCTTAGCCAACACCTNTCGCGGATGTTATAATTCTCCCCCACCAACATAGATTTGTCCTCGAATCTCAAACAACCATCTGTCAAGGACTCCTGTGCAACCGTATCTGCGGCCTGCACTCCTCGAACCGATCTATGAAAGGTCACCTCTAGACGATGGACTCACGCTCCAGGCATTATCTGCTCTCAACTTTTGGACTTTCCTTTACTTATAGGTCTAAACCTTGAGTTTTTATTGGCTCCTCATCAGACCTAAGTCTGCATGCCATAATATATAAAAAGGAAGTCCAATATTTGTCTCTCGGGTTGCCACCCTACAGTGCGCCCCCGGATCGTCATCCGAAGTCGATATACCAACCATATTCCCAAGCCACAAAGTCTCAGAATATGGCAGTACTAGGAGAACCTAAGTCCTCCTAGAGTCGCGAGCAAACAATTCTGAGCACGTCTGAGTCTTACCCCTATCTAGGTTTCCTCCCCGTAGCTCGCGTAAAACATCTCAATGTCCTACCAACCACATATCCCCTCACTGGAATACCTCATGACCACATAAGGATCATATACATGCCACAAGGGC
>NC_025693.1:11380360-11381991 GCF_000633955.1 Camelina sativa
TGCTCCATCAGTCTTCTTAATGGCCAGAAAATGTGCTGACTTAGTCAACCGGTCCACAATGACCCAAATAGCATCAAATGTCCGTGACACTGGCAATCCTACCACAAAATCCATAGTGATCATATCCCACTTCCACTCAGGAATGGGTAGACTCTTCAGTAACCCGCCAGGAACCTGATGCTCAGCCTTCACTAGCTGACACACATCACACCTCGAGACCCAACTAGCTACATCCTTCTTCATCCCGACCCAGTGATGGTACCTCTTGAGATCACGGTACATCTTAGTCGCTCCTGGATGAATAAAAAACCTACTCGCATAAGCCTCTCTCAGGATCTCCTGTCTCAACTCCTCATCCTTGGGCACACAAACCCGACCGTGCACCAAGATAGTCCCATTATCTGAGACCTGATACTCTGAATCTACATCCTATAAGATTTGCTCTATCAACTGCTTCCAAACCCAACGGTTCCTGTGAAACAGCACACAAGCTCAAAGCACTGATCTCTCCTACCAGAGACTCCATCTCCTGCTCCTGAGCCGAAGCTACCCTCTTCCGACTCAGAGCATCTGCAACTGTGTTAGCCTTACCAGGGTAATAGGCTATCTCCAAATCATAATCCGCCACAAGCTCCATCCATCGCCTCTGTCTCAAATTCAGCTCAGGCTGAGTGAATATATACTTCAGGCTCTTATGATCTGTAAACACTTGTACCTTTGCACCATAAAGATATGATCTCCAAATCTTCAGGGCAAAAACTACAACAACCATCTCCAAATCATGAGTAGGATAGTTGCCCTCACGCTTCCGCAACTGCCGCGAAGCATAGGCAATCACCTTCCCATGCTGCATCAGCACACACCCCAAACCAACTCTAGATGCATCAGTATAAACCACATAGAGTTCTCCCTGCTCAGGCAAAACCAATATTGGCGTAGTAGTCAACATCTCCTTAAGGCTTTCAAAGCCCTCCTCACACTCCTGTGACCACACAAAAGGAACATCCTTCCCTGTCAACTTAGTCATAGGGCGTGCTCTACTTGCAAAAACCTGCACAAACCTCTTGTAGTAACCTGCTAGACTAAGGAAACTCCTGATCTCTGTGGGATTCTGCGGTCTAGGCCAATCCCTGATAGCCTGAATCTTCTCCGGATCTACAGAAACCCCCTCTGCAGAGACAATGTGACCCAGAAAACCCATCTCACGCTGCTAGAAACTACACTTGCTCAACTTTGCAAACAACTTCTGCTCCCGCAGCTTCTCCAGAATATACCAGGATATCGTCGATGAAAATGATGACAGACACATCAAGAAACTCCTGAAACACCCTGTTCATCAATCTCATAAACGCTGCTGGCGCGTTAGTCAACCCGAAATGCATCACCACAAACTCATAATGCCCATACCTCATCCTGAAAGCCGTCTTCCTCACATCTGCCTCATCTATCGGTATCTGATGATAACCCGACGCCAGATCTACCTTGTAGAACCAAGTAGCACCCCTCAACTAATCCAACAACTCATCGATCCTAGGAAGAGGGTACTTGTTCTTCACAGTGACCCGGTTCAAACCCCGATAATCAATGCACAACCTGAAACTCCCATCCTTCTTCTTCACAAATAACACCGG
>NC_025693.1:11382247-11395518 GCF_000633955.1 Camelina sativa
TCTCCTGCGATCTGAATATCAACTCCTCTAACTCGTCCAACAACTCTCAGGAACTTGCCTCCTGCAACTCTGACAACTCATGTACGCTCCCCGGGATCCCCTCTGATTCCCTCACTCTCTGCCAACTGCGGAGTAATGAAGGTGTGAGAAAATCTTGAATCAAACATAACATGGGACTTAAACCCGCCCACCAACAAGGTCCCTACACAAACCTCATTTGTTGAGAACCTAATAGTTTATCACAGGAAAACATAAAATATGAACCTACAAAAAATTCGCAAAGCTTAAGTACCAGGAATTATACATGTGATCGCCCCGGCACTGGTTCCACCAGTCTCTGCAGTCGTGTAAACCCGTGGCGCCTGCTCAATCCGTGCCACCTGCTGACCTCCAGGCTGCACCTACTGCAACGCTGCCACTGCCACCGGCTGCAACTTGGGACACATGGGCCTGATATGCCCTGGCTCCCTACAATGATAACATACCCGAGGTCCTGTCGTCGGAACACTCCTCTTGGGACAACTAGCAACCTTGTGATCCTTGCTCCCACAACCGAAGCAACCCGCACCACTCGGCTTCTGTGTAGCCTCCCACTTCCTCTTGGTTCCCTGAGCATGCCTACCGCCCCTGCTAGAACCACCTTGCTGCTGAGCCTTACTAGGCTGAACTGCTGGAGCTACTGCCACTGACTGTGCCCGGATATCCTCCTCAATCTCTGCTACAGTCTCAACCAGCTCTGCACGCGTAGCATAACTCCGCCCTCTACAGTGAACTCTCAAATCATCACGTAGAGCTCTCAAAAACCTCCTGATCTGAGCCTCCTCAGACTCCATAGCCCGACCCCCATAACATAGAAGTCGATTGAACTCCAAGTCCAGCTCCCGCACTGACCGCGTCCCCTGAGATAAATGAAGGAACTGCACCTCTAACCGGTCCAATGCCTCCCTAGGGAAATACTTGTGGTTGAACTCCAAGACGAAGTCAGCCCAAGTCATCTCCCGCTGCACTCTCCTAGCAGCCACTGATCTCCACCACAACTCAGCATCACCACTCAAATGGTAGACCCCTATGTCCACCCAAAACTCCTCAGGACATCTCAGAGTATAGAAGTTACGTTCCACACTCCTCCTCCAAGCATCCACAACAGTAGGGTTTGTACCACCCGAAAACTTCTCCGTGAAAAGACCCCTCATCTCCTTGAGCATAGACAAATAACGTCCATGAACTCCTGCATCAGCAGCCACTGGGTGCCGCTCCTCCGCCACCACTGGTGGCACTACCTGAGCCTGAACCGGTACCACTGGTGGTAACCGCTCCAACACTTGTGCTAGCATAGCCGCAAAGTCAACACCAGGGACTCCACCCGCTCGGACTCCCACACCTGGGACCCTAGCATCACAGGCCACTGGAGCATCAACACCGCCCCCTCCGGCCACACTCACTGAATCCCCCGGAACACCCTACGACTCGCCAACACCCTCAGCTGTCACACTCTGGTCCTCAGTCTCACTAACCTCTGGGACTCTGTCCCTACCACGACCACGTCTGCGTCCACGACCACGTCCGCGTCCACGACCACGACTAGCAACAGCGCCATCTCTAGCCATCTGCACTACCATGAACAGAAGACTAAGCAAACAAATTTCTATTATAACACAGAACATAAACTCACTGTGGAATCACACAGTCAGCTCGAAGAGGATGTTCTAGGACTCCATGCCAAAGACAATTGACTAACTCACATAATCAATCAAGACATGCAATCCCAAACATCACAACAGAAACCTAGTGAACCCAAACCTAGAACCGTAAGGGCTCTGATACCAAAATGAAAGGACCGACGTTTTTTTTAAATAATAAATAATAAATATAATATAGTAAATAAACTACAACTAGTGGTCTCATACCCACTAGCCACCTAACCACAATCATAATCATCAGCGGAATAACCAATCTCAATATCCAATAATATTACCAAAAAATATAACATCAACAATATCCAATAATCAAATAACAGGAAACATAGAACCAGCAACCTAGCAATGTTCTAATGACCTAACTGTAGCAACCTAGCAGTTCCAGACAACATCAAACTGAGTCCTTAAAACATCCTCCTCTTCATTGCCTTGATTCCACGATCACACTTTGCCTTTACCTGCACCACAAACACATATTGAGATGCATGAGTATTTGATAAACAATCAGTGAGGCAATCCTCCCATCTACTGGGCTATACACACAAGCAATAAGATCTCTACATGCCATAATCAACAATCAATAAACGAATCAGGCAATATACAAAGCATGCAACATCCATAGTAGCTGAAAGAAGGGTGTCGACCAACACCAGATGGTTTCGATCGACACTGACAATCTGGTGTCGACCGACACCATGCCCGACATTCCCAAAAACCCTAATTTGTGTCGACCGACACCTCCACATGGTGTCGATCGACACTCGCCAAAGTCTCGATCCATCCTCGCGTTGGTGTCGACCGACACCCCAACTGGTGTCGACCAACACCGATGCCGAGCATCTATTTTTTTCGATCAAAAACTCTGAATCTCGCCTCCAATCTTCTCCAATCCGCTCCATGCATTCCCAAAAGCCAAAACCCAGCCATAGCAGCGACGAAGTACCATAGAGAACTCAAAGAAACAACCACATAAGCACCAAATCACAGAAAAACTAGAGATCTTAGCTTAGATAAGCCATGGTCATGCACTCACCTCTTTGCAGAAAGATTAATACCAATAGCAACGAATCCAAACCTCCTAGCAAGCTTCTAGATCCTTCCTAGCTCCAAAACTCTCAAGAAAAGCCAGGAATCTCACCAATCTCTCTCAAAATCTCAGGAACAATGCTTTTCTCTCCTTTCTCTCAAAAACAACAAAGCGGCTACAAAGTAAACTTCCAAAACCCTTCTTGTGTCGAAACTCGCTTAAATAACCCGGTTCAATGGTTTCCTAAAACCACACCGAACCAAATCGATTAAAAACTCAATCTGGTCGAACCAGAATTTAGTGGTGTCAACCGACACCCCCTTGGTGTCGATCGACACCCATCCCCAAAAACCAATTTTTGGTTCGCGGATGTTACAATCACTGGTTTAGATCAGCCATGGTCATGCACTCACCTCTCTATAAGAAGATTCTGACAAACAGTAACGAATCCAACCTTCCTAGCAAGCTTCTACCTCCTTCCTAGCTTCAAATCTCTCAAAAACAGCAAGGAATCTCACGAATCTCTTCCCAAAATCTCAAGAACACTTTTCTCTCTTTTGTTTTTCTCAAAACCGGCAAGACAACCACAAAGCACGACCTAGGTGATTTTCTCACTTTAATATCTCGGTTCAATGGTTTTCCTTAAACCAAACCGGTCCAAATCGATAATTAACTCGAACTGGTCGAGCCAGAGAATAAGTTGTAACATCCGCAAACCGAAATCCTGGTTTAAGGTTTGCATCGGTCGATGCAATAGGTGCATTGGTCGATGCATGTTCCGTTTTTTGCGGACAAGTTTAAGTTAAACGCTGCGTTTTGGGCAAAGGGAAAAGGAAAACCCTGAAATCGATTCTTTTGTCTCATTAGTCGAGTTTGGCCGCTTTTGAGAGAAACGAAAGAGATCAAGAGTGTTCTTGGTGATTTATGTGGGTTGGTGGCGTTTTCTGGTGAGATATGAGGCTTAGAACGTTGTAGGATCTTGCTAGGAGTGTTTTATTGCTTGCTTGAGGTTCAATTTCGTCTTGGCAAAGGTAAGTGCATGACCATGGCTTATCTAAGCTAGAGATCTCTCTGATTTGCTTGTTATTTGTTGTTAGGCTTGTTAGATTGATGTTTGGGACGTTAGGAAGGTTTCTTGTGGCTTTGGAACGAGTTTTTGTGGTTGTAGGAACGAAGATCCGGCGAGAAGATTCGGAGGAAAACGATGCTCAGCATTGCATCGGTCGATGCACATTGTGCATCGGTCGATGCAGATGCGAGGATGGCACGTAAACTCTAGGGTTTTCGTGTTATGTCGAGCATGCATCTGTCGATACATGTTGGTGTCGGTCGATGTAGAGTCCTGGTTTGTCTATTGTTGATTGTTGATTGTTGGTTGATGGTTAGAGATGTCTCTATTGCTTGTGTGCATAGCCCAGTAGATGGGAGGATTGCCTTACTGAGTGTTTATAAAATACTCATGCATTGCATTTTCTGTTTGTGGTGCATGAAAAGGCAAAGTGTGATCGTGGAATCAAGGCAATGAAGAGGATGATGTTCTAGGGAATCGATTGGTTATTGTCTGGCATTGCTAGGTTGCTAGAGTTGAGTCATTAGAAACATTGCTAGGTTGCTGGTTCTATGATTCCTGTTGTTTGGTTATTGGTTATGTTTTGGATATTGATTATGTTATAATATTGGATTATTATTGGATAATGGTATTTGTTATTCCGTTGTTGATTGTGATTGTTGTTAGGTGCCTAGTGGGTATGTGACCACTAGTTGTAGTTTAATTATTATGTTTATATTTATTATTATTTATTATTTCAAAAAAAAAAAAAAGGGGTTGGGTCCTTTCAGTTTGGTATCAGAGCCCTTACGGTTCTAGGTTTGGGTTCACTAGGCTTTGTGCTGTAGATGTTTGGGATTTGCATGCTTTGATTGATTATGTGAGTTAGTCAATTGTGTGTGGCAAGGAGTCCTAGAACATCCTCTTCGAGCCTACTTTGTGATTCCATGGTGAGTTTATATTTATGTGTTATGATAGAAATTGTTTGCTTAGTCTTTTGTTCATGGTAGTGCAGATGGCTAGAGATGGTGCTGTTGCTGGTCGTAAACGCGGACGTGTTCGTGGACGCGGACGTGGTTGTGGTAGGGGCAGAGGCCCAACAGTGAGTGATACTGCGGACCAAAGTGTGACAGCTGAGGGTGTTGGCGAGTCGCAGGGTATCCAGGAGGATTCCATGAGTGTGGCCGGAGGGGGCGGTGTTGATGCTCCAGTGGTCGGTTATGATAGGGTCCCCGGTGTGGGAGTCCCAGCGGGTGGAGTCCCTGGTGCAGACTTTGCGGTTATGCTAGCACAGTTGTTGGAGCGGCTCAGGCTCAGGTAGTGCCACCAGTGGTGGCGGAGGAGCGGCAGCCAGTGGCTGCAGATGCAGGAGCACATGGACGGTATTTTTCCATGCTCAAGGAGATGAAAGGTCTCGTGACTGAGCGGTTTTCGGGTGGTACAGACCCTACTGCTGCGGAGGAGTGGAGGACCAGTGTGGAACGTAACTTCCATACTCTGAGATGTCCTGAGGAGTTTTGGGTGGACATAGGGGGTCCATCATCAGGTTGGTGATGCTCAGGTGTGGTGGAGATCAGTGGCTGCTAGGAGAGTGCAGAGGGAGATGACTTGGGCTGACTTCGTCTTGGAGTTCAACCGCAAGTATTTTCCTAGAGAGGCATTGGACCGGTTGGAGGTGCAGTTCCTTCAGTTGTCTCAGGGGACACGGTCAGTGCGGGAGCTGGACTTGGAGTTCAGTCGACTTCTATGCTATGGGGGCCGGGCTATGGAGCCTGAGGAGGCCAAGATCAAGAGTTTTATGAGGGCTCTTCGTGATGAGTTGAGGTTCCATTGTAGAGAAGGTAGTTATGCTACGCGAGCAGAGCTGGTTGAGACTGCAACAGAGATTGAGGAGGATATCCGGGCACAGTCAGTGGCGGTTAGTCCAGCAGTTCAGCCTAGTAAGGCTCAGCATTATGGAGGTTCTAGCAGGGGCGGCAAGCCTATGCAGGGAACCAAGAGGAGGTGGGAGGCTACGCAGACGCAGAGTGGCGAGGGTTGCTTCAAGTGTGGGAGCAACGATCACAAGTTTGCTAGCTGTCCCAAGAGGAGTGCTCCGACGGCAGGCGTTCGTGTATGCTATCATTGCAGGGAGCCAGGGCACATAAGGCCCTTGTGTCCCAAGTTGCAGCCGACAGCAGTGGCAGCGTTGCAGCAGGTGCAGCCTGGAGGTCAGCAGGTGGTACGGATTGAGCAGGCGCCACGGGCTTACACGACTGCAGAGACTGGTGGAACCAGTGCCGGGGCGATCACCTGTATAATTTCTGATACTTAAGCTTTGTGAATTTCAGTAGGTTCAGATTTTATGTTTTTCCGGTGATAAAGTGTTAGGTTTTCAACACATGAGGTTTGTGTAGGGACCTTGTTGGTGGGCGGGTTTAAGTCCCATGTTATGATTGATTCTGGAGCTTCTCATAGCTTCATTACTCCGGAGTGTGCAGAGAGTGTGAGAATCAGAGGAGATCCCGGGGAGCATACATGAGTTGTCAGAGTTGTGGGATGCAAGTTCCTGAGAGTTGTTGGACGAGTTAGAGGAGTTGATATTCAGATCGCAGGAGAGTCGTGGCCAGCGGATTTGTTTATCAGTCCAGAGGAGTTGTATGATGTTATTCTCGGGATGGATTGGTTGCATCGGCATATGGTGCATTTGGATTGCCATCGTGGTAGAGTGAAGTTTGAGCGTCCAGGAGGGAAGTTGGTTTTTCAGGGGATTACACCGACTTCGGGGAGTCTCGTGATCTCGGCCATCCAGGCTGGGAAGATGATCGAGAAGGGCCGTGAGGCTTATTTTGTTACTATATCTACGGTTAGCGGTATTCCGGTAGTGGAGGAGTTTGAGGATGTGTTTCAGTCATTGCAGGGATTACCACCATCTCGGTCGGATCCTTTTACTATTGAACTGGAACCGGAGACGACGCCGTTATCCAAGGCTCCTTACAGAATGGCTCCAGCAGAGATGGCAGAGCTGAAGAAGCAGCTAGAGGATTTGTTGAGTAAGGGATTCATCCTTCCTAGTGTATCACCATGGGGAGCGCTGGTGGGTGCTACTTCGTTCTCCAAGGTAGATCCGGCGTCGGATTATCATCAGATACCGATAGATGAGGCAGATGTGAGGAAGACAACTTTCAGGACGAGGTATGGGTATTTTGAGTTTGTGGTGATGCCTTTCGGGTTGACTAACGCGCCAGCAGCGTTTGTGAGATTGATGAACAGCGTGTTTCAGGAGTTTCTGGACGTGACTGTCATTATTTTCATCGACGATATCTTGGTANCAAGTTTGCTAGCTGTCCCAAGAGGAGTGCTCCGACGGCAGGCGTTCGTGTATGCTATCATTGCAGGGAGCCAGGGCACATAAGGCCCTTGTGTCCCAAGTTGCAGCCGACAGCAGTGGCAGCGTTGCAGCAGGTGCAGCCTGGAGGTCAGCAGGTGGTACGGATTGAGCAGGCGCCACGGGCTTACACGACTGCAGAGACTGGTGGAACCAGTGCCGGGGCGATCACCTGTATAATTTCTGATACTTAAGCTTTGTGAATTTCAGTAGGTTCAGATTTTATGTTTTTCCGGTGATAAAGTGTTAGGTTTTCAACACATGAGGTTTGTGTAGGGACCTTGTTGGTGGGCGGGTTTAAGTCCCATGTTATGATTGATTCTGGAGCTTCTCATAGCTTCATTACTCCGGAGTGTGCAGAGAGTGTGAGAATCAGAGGAGATCCCGGGGAGCATACATGAGTTGTCAGAGTTGTGGGATGCAAGTTCCTGAGAGTTGTTGGACGAGTTAGAGGAGTTGATATTCAGATCGCAGGAGAGTCGTGGCCAGCGGATTTGTTTATCAGTCCAGAGGAGTTGTATGATGTTATTCTCGGGATGGATTGGTTGCATCGGCATATGGTGCATTTGGATTGCCATCGTGGTAGAGTGAAGTTTGAGCGTCCAGGAGGGAAGTTGGTTTTTCAGGGGATTACACCGACTTCGGGGAGTCTCGTGATCTCGGCCATCCAGGCTGGGAAGATGATCGAGAAGGGCCGTGAGGCTTATTTTGTTACTATATCTACGGTTAGCGGTATTCCGGTAGTGGAGGAGTTTGAGGATGTGTTTCAGTCATTGCAGGGATTACCACCATCTCGGTCGGATCCTTTTACTATTGAACTGGAACCGGAGACGACGCCGTTATCCAAGGCTCCTTACAGAATGGCTCCAGCAGAGATGGCAGAGCTGAAGAAGCAGCTAGAGGATTTGTTGAGTAAGGGATTCATCCTTCCTAGTGTATCACCATGGGGAGCGCTGGTGGGTGCTACTTCGTTCTCCAAGGTAGATCCGGCGTCGGATTATCATCAGATACCGATAGATGAGGCAGATGTGAGGAAGACAACTTTCAGGACGAGGTATGGGTATTTTGAGTTTGTGGTGATGCCTTTCGGGTTGACTAACGCGCCAGCAGCGTTTGTGAGATTGATGAACAGCGTGTTTCAGGAGTTTCTGGACGTGACTGTCATTATTTTCATCGACGATATCTTGGTACATTTGATAACACTCTAATTTACATGTTGTTAGCATCTTTTTTTGTCCATATTTTGCATTGTCAATACCTCTAACTTAGCATTTTTAGGTCATTTACTGTAAGAATCAAGTTTTAGAGCATTTAGGGTGTTGCATTTCTGCATTTGCATATATTGGATGAAAACAGGTGCTAAAGAGCCAAAAATGGGGAAAAACAAGGACAATTCGAGCATGTACCCAAAGGAGCCATCGAGCTACAAGAACAAGTCCGAACCCCCACACAATCAAAGAGGATCCAAGAGCACGAGGAGCAACCCGAAGATCCACCCGAGGAGTTACCCAACTTCACCCTCGTGTACTCCATCGAGTAGACCATCGGGCAGGTCTTGGAAGCTAGGTCAAATGTGTTTCCATATATAAACCCCCTCTTTCCCTAGCTCGCAAACGAGCTCGCCGCAGACTCAACATTTTCTTCTTGTTTTTGTACTTTTATTTTGTATTTTTTCTTAGATCTTTATCCCATACTTTTCCTACTATATTCTATCTTTTAATATAATGTCATTTTCGTTTATTATGATTGCCTTTTCATTCGTTTCTATGTCCGAGTAGTGTAGCAAAGTTTCTAGGGATGAGATAGATGATTAGGTGTTATTGATCGGTTAGGATGCTTTAGTTGATTGTTATGATTGATAGATTTCCTTCTAGGTTGATGTTCTTAATGCGGTCAACAGACCGAAAGGTTGAGATTAGATCTAGGGCGTTTACAATGCTACAGGCCGAAAGGAGTAGTTAAAATACTTGATTAGGTCAATGCTAGAGGTATACTTAACTTTGAGTGACAAAATCAGATGAGTCTAAGTTTACTGACAAAAATGAATTGTTCTTAATGCCTGCTTGTTCATATTGCTAGTGCGATAGTGTGGTAGTATGTTCAAGGTTGATTGTTGCTAGTGCGAAAGTATGGTGACAAGGTTTTAGAGGTTCATTGTCTAGGAAATAATTGCTTGAGGCATGTAAGGCATCCGTACTGGTCTAGAACACTTAGGATTCGATTACCCCCATCCTTAGGAACTTTCGTATTTCATTTCTTGCATTTTCTATACTTACTCCACCACTTACCCGATCAGGCGATAACCTGCATCGAGTAATACCTCAAGCTGTTCATAATTTACTTGCATACTCGATCACTCCACTCGATCCTGTACTCGATTGCTTGCATCGAGTTCTTAGGTCGTGTGGTTTACTTGTTTATATTCTTTTACTTTGTTTATATTAGGACTGTTAGAACCAAAACCTTAATTGCTTGGCTTGACTTGTATTATGCTGATCATATCCTTCCTGCTAGCAATACACAACCATTTGGATTGATAACCATTTGTACTACAACTGCATAGGGAATTGATACCCTGGGTGAAAACCTGTCTATCAATTTGGCGCAGTTGCCATTTGGTTGTTTTAATTTTGCTACGTTTAGAATTTCAGGACTTGCTAGATCAAGTTCATTTGTTTATATTTGTTTCGGATACTAACTTGTTTGCTTTCGCTTTTGTTTGTTTTGAATCTCAGGTACACCCCGAGCACCCACCCAACCTGTCACTCGATCACCTGGATCGAGTTGATCCTCGTGTACACACTCGGTACTTACCTGTGCATGCAAACCTGATCCAAGGGTAGCCAGAACCTGAGTCCTTTCATCGAAAACATCGACAGACCTCGGCTACTCAGACACCAGCAAGTTCAACCGAAACCAGCAATCATTGAGGAGACGATGAATAATCAGAACAGTCCACCAGCTCCTCAAGCAAGGACCAACATAGGAGCAGGAGATGCTCCGACTACTCACACTCAGAGGAATGGCATTGTGCCACCAGCTGAGCAGAACAACAATTTTGAGATCAAGAGTAGTCTTATCCAAATGATACAGAGCAACAACTTTGATGGATTGCCAATCGAGGACCCATTGGATCATCTGGATGAATTTGATAGGTTCTGTAGCCTCACTAAGATAAATGGAGTCAGTGAAGATGGATTCAAGCTCAGGCTTTTCCCATTCTCTTTGGGAGATAAAGCACAAGGCTGCGAAATGAGATTTCCGGCTTTGTACAGAAGAACAATGAAACGTTCAATGAAGCTTGGGAACGTTTCAAGGGGCACACTACTCAATGTCCACATCATGGCTTCAGTAATGCTTCATTGCTGAGCACACTATACTGAGGAGTAGTCCCCAAGATACGGATGTTGCTGGACAGCGCAAGCAATGGTAACTTCCTCAACAAGGATGTTGATGAAGGTTGGGACCTAGTTGAGAACTTGGCTCATTCTGATGGCAACTACAATGAGGAAAATAATCGCTCTGTGCGATCTACAGGAGAGGAAGATGCCAAGTATAAGAGGGACATGAAAGCCCTCAACGACAAGCTCGATCAGCTCCTCAACCAGCAGAAGCATGTACATGATATATCAAAGGAAGAGCAGTTTCAACAACAAGATGGGGAAACTATGCAGCTAGAGGATGTTAACTACATCAACAACCAAGGAGGTTACAACAGAGGGTACAACAACTTCAAGCCGAATCCTCATGATCAAACCTACCCATCTGCAGTTCAAGGGAACCAGACCCAACAGAAGCCTTTTGTCCAGTATAACCAAGGCTATGCACCTAAGCAGCAATACATAGGGACCTACAACAAACCACCTGGATTCCAACAACAGCAAGGTCCACCGAACCAATCACAAGAAGCTGAGTTACGAGGTCTTATTCAGCAAATGATTCAGCAACAGGCTACAGCTTCTATGGACATCGCGAAACGGTTCGCGGAAATGAGCAACAAGATCGACTCAGGATATAATGACCTCAATGCAAAGTACGAATCACTCAACACAAAGTTTCGATACCTTGAAGGCCACCACAACAACCAACCCGCACCTAAGATCAATCAACTGTCGGGTAAAGCTGTTCAAACCCCCAAGGATTATGCGACTGCTCAGGCCATTTTCCTGGATGATGACTATGAGGATTACCTCACTGGGGACAGTGATGATCAAGATGGGGAGGATGTGGAAAACTTAATGAAAAATGAGGCCAAATACTATATATCCGAGTATGAACCCGAGCCTTCACCCGAAGAGACTGATCGAGTTGATGATCGAGCACTGGTTCGAGAATCACAAACTGAAGAACAACTCGAAGTGGAACCCGATGACCTACACGATGGTGTTGATCGGATGATGCATCGAGTAGATGTGGAGAAAGGAGATCAGCCTCAACCACCTGCACTGGTAGGAGGGGAGTTGGAGGAAAGGTTCAATGCTGCACTTGACATCTAGTTGGAGGCGCTTGCAGAGCGTATGGCTAAGCGCAAAGCTCCACCACCTAAGCTTTTGCCCCCACACGAGCTTCAGCAGGAAGCTGCTAAGGAAGCAGCTAGATTGGAGGATGAGGTTAAGGAAGCTGTCAAGGAGATCAAATTTGAGATTCTGAGAGGTGGAGTTTGCTTGGATCCTGAGGTGAGAATTGAGGAAAAACTTGAAGATCCTGGCTCTTTCACATTGCCTTGTTANCATCTGCAGTTCAAGGGAACCAGACCCAACAGAAGCCTTTTGTCCAGTATAACCAAGGCTATGCACCTAAGCAGCAATACATAGGGACCTACAACAAACCACCTGGATTCCAACAACAGCAAGGTCCACCGAACCAATCACAAGAAGCTGAGTTACGAGGTCTTATTCAGCAAATGATTCAGCAACAGGCTACAGCTTCTATGGACATCGCGAAACGGTTCGCGGAAATGAGCAACAAGATCGACTCAGGATATAATGACCTCAATGCAAAGTACGAATCACTCAACACAAAGTTTCGATACCTTGAAGGCCACCACAACAACCAACCCGCACCTAAGATCAATCAACTGTCGGGTAAAGCTGTTCAAACCCCCAAGGATTATGCGACTGCTCAGGCCATTTTCCTGGATGATGACTATGAGGATTACCTCACTGGGGACAGTGATGATCAAGATGGGGAGGATGTGGAAAACTTAATGAAAAATGAGGCCAAATACTATATATCCGAGTATGAACCCGAGCCTTCACCCGAAGAGACTGATCGAGTTGATGATCGAGCACTGGTTCGAGAATCACAAACTGAAGAACAACTCGAAGTGGAACCCGATGACCTACACGATGGTGTTGATCGGATGATGCATCGAGTAGATGTGGAGAAAGGAGATCAGCCTCAACCACCTGCACTGGTAGGAGGGGAGTTGGAGGAAAGGTTCAATGCTGCACTTGACATCTAGTTGGAGGCGCTTGCAGAGCGTATGGCTAAGCGCAAAGCTCCACCACCTAAGCTTTTGCCCCCACACGAGCTTCAGCAGGAAGCTGCTAAGGAAGCAGCTAGATTGGAGGATGAGGTTAAGGAAGCTGTCAAGGAGATCAAATTTGAGATTCTGAGAAGTGGAGTTTGCTTGGATCCTGAGGTGAGAATTGAGGAAAAACTTGAAGATCCTGGCTCTTTCACATTGCCGTGTTCGATGAGACTTCAGATCTTCAAGAGCTGTTTGTGTGATCTTGGAGCTTCGGTCAGCATTATGCCGCTTTCAGTTGCTAACAAGCTGGGATTCACTTATTTCAAACCAAGTAAGCNACATCGCGAAACGGTTCGCGGAAATGAGCAACAAGATCGACTCAGGATATAATGACCTCAATGCAAAGTACGAATCACTCAACACAAAGTTTCGATACCTTGAAGGCCACCACAACAACCAACCCGCACCTAAGATCAATCAACTGTCGGGTAAAGCTGTTCAAACNCTTCATGATCCTGGATATGGATAAGGAACCAGATGATCCACTGATTCTATGAAGACTATTTTTGGCAACAGTTGGTGCGGTGATCGAAGTGAAACAAGGCAAGATCAAGATAGAGCATGGTGAGCATTTCAAGATGGAGTTTGATGTGAAGAAA
>NC_025693.1:11396028-11401214 GCF_000633955.1 Camelina sativa
GCATCGAGTAGATGTTGAGAAGGGAGATCAGCCTCAACCACCTGCACTGGTAGGAGGGGAGTTGGAGGAAAGGTTCAATGCTGCACTTGACATCCAGTTGGAGGCGCTTGCAGAGCGTATGGCTAAGCGCAAAGCTCCACCACCTAAGCTTTTGCCCCCACACGAGCTTCAGCAGGAAGCTGCTAAGGAAGCAGCTAGATTGGAGGATGAGGTTAAGGAAGCTGTCAAGGAGATCAAATTTGAGATTCTGAGAGGTGGAGTTTGCTTGGATCCTGAGGTGAGAATTGAGGAAAAACTTGAAGATCCTGGCTCTTTCACATTGCCTTGTTAGATAGGACTTCAGATCTTCAAGAGCTGTTTGTGTGATCTTGGAGCTTCGGTCAGCATTATGCCGCTTTCAGTTGCTAACAAGCTGGGATTCACTTATTTCAAACCAAGTAAGCTGTATTTGGTTCTAGCTGATAGAACGGTGAGACATCCGATTGGCATTCTGGAGAATCTGCCTCTAAGGGTTGGGAGACTGGAAGTGCCTACCGACTTCATGATCCTGGATATGGATAAGGAACCAGATGATCCACTGATTCTATGAAGACTATTTTTGGCAACAGTTGGTGCGGTGATCGAAGTGAAACAAGGCAAGATCAAGATAGAGCATGGTGAGCATTTCAAGATGGAGTTTGATGTGAAGAAAGGGGTTAAGAGGCCAACCATAAATGGTCAAGCTTTCTCCACCAGGACCAAACAAAGGAAAATGCTACATCTTGAAGAGGTCAAAACCACATTTGCCATGGAACCTGGACAAAACCTGGAAGATCTTTTGAACCAGCCTACTGTAGTGGAGAGGATTCCAGAACCTCTTCCACATGGATCCCATGCTTAAGGAGCATGAAGAGTCAAGCTTAGTGACTTTAAACAAGCTCACTTGGGAGGAAATCCCAAAGGTATCCTTTAATTTTAGTTTATTTGCTTTATTTGCTTTTATTTAATTTTCTCTTTTTGCAAGTTTAAAAAAAAAAAAAAAATAGAAAATTGGAAAGAGGGAATTGGTAAACCCGAGGGACAACCCGACATCGTACTTGACGCGCCTGGTCGTGTCCCTTCTCGGGTAGCGAGTGGAGTCCAAATTCCGCAAGGAAGCCCACTCTCGGTGAAGCCCACCAACTGAAACCCTAGCCTATTTAAGAGAGTCGAACCCTTCTCCCTCTCCATCACCGATAAGTCTCCCTTATTCTCTTAAGCTTTTCAATTTCCATAAGTTTCTATTCTTCTCTCTCGATTCCAAGCTCATTCCATTTTCTTGGGAGACTAACCCTATTAACCTCGAGAATTAGCCATTCGTTTTCTTCTCAAGGAATCGACATGGAGCCAACCGCTAAAACCTACCAAAGGAAGGGAAGAAGATCCACCTCCGCCGCTGCTACAACCGGAGGAGACACCAACAATGTTCGAGAATCACAAGGGAGTCGAAACGTTCCACATTCCCAACCGTTGGGTGGACGTTTAGCCTCCCCTACCCGATGCACAACTCGATCCACCACCCGACCTGATGCTCGTGTAACCGATCGAGTAGGCCACCAAGTTCGCTCACCGAGTCCAATGGCGAGTGCTGTCCGCCGTTCTCCTCGACGTAGGGACCTGGCTACGTCCGAAAAGACACTTACCGACCCTATGGAAGTCGATTCTGATGCTGGAGGAGAAGAACAAGGTGAGGTCCAAACCTCTCGATCAAGGAGTAGAGCTGCAATTGCAAGGGGGAAGAGACCGGCTTCGGAGAAGGCTGAGAAGGTGGTTGAGAGAGCAGTTGAGGAAGAAGATTAACACACCAAGGAAGAGGAAAGAGAAAGAGAAGAGGAGCAGAGAGATAGAACCCCCCAAGCCTCGCGGAGGCTGAAGGAAAAGGAAGTAGACACTCCGGCGAGACTATTCAAGGTCTTCCGGAAGATGAGCTTTGTTGGTACCCGATACCCTCACCGTGAGACAATGAAGCAATTGGGAATCGCTAGAGATGTAGAATTTCTGTTCGATATGTGCCACCTGGGCCAGATGATGCGATCCCACCTAGAAGCATATGAGGAGGAGACGGTCCACTTCCTTTCAACCTTGAAGCTGCACTACCCGATGGGGGGATCGGGTTCATCACCTTCTCCGTGAGGAACAAAGACTACCGACTCAGTTTCAAGGAGATGGAGAAGCTGTATGCTTCAAAGCTGGTAGTGGGGAAGGTATGGAGGTCAACAAGGAAGAGACGAGGTCCCTATGGCTGACAATAGGAGACAAGCACCCCTACAAAACANAGTCGAAACGTTCCACATTCCCAACCGTTGGGTGGACGTTTAGCCTCCCCTACCCGATGCACAACTCGATCCACCACCCGACCTGATGCTCGTGTAACCGATCGAGTAGGCCACCAAGTTCGCTCACCGAGTCCAATGGCGAGTGCTGTCCGCCGTTCTCCTCGACGTAGGGACCTGGCTACGTCCGAAAAGACACTTACCGACCCTATGGAAGTCGATTCTGATGCTGGAGGAGAAGAACAAGGTGAGGTCCAAACCTCTCGATCAAGGAGTAGAGCTGCAATTGCAAGGGGGAAGAGACCGGCTTCGGAGAAGGCTGAGAAGGTGGTTGAGAGAGCAGTTGAGGAAGAAGATTAACACACCAAGGAAGAGGAAAGAGAAAGAGAAGAGGAGCAGAGAGATAGAACCCCCCAAGCCTCGCGGAGGCTGAAGGAAAAGGAAGTAGACACTCCGGCGAGACTATTCAAGGTCTTCCGGAAGATGAGCTTTGTTGGTACCCGATACCCTCACCGTGAGACAATGAAGCAATTGGGAATCGCTAGAGATGTAGAATTTCTGTTCGATATGTGCCACCTGGGCCAGATGATGCGATCCCACCTAGAAGCATATGAGGAGGAGACGGTCCACTTCCTTTCAACCTTGAAGCTGCACTACCCGATGGGGGGATCGGGTTCATCACCTTCTCCGTGAGGAACAAAGACTACCGACTCAGTTTCAAGGAGATGGAGAAGCTGTATGCTTCAAAGCTGGTAGTGGGGAAGGTATGGAGGTCAACAAGGAAGAGACGAGGTCCCTATGGCTGACAATAGGAGACAAGCACCCCTACAAAACAACAAGCTCCAAATCCGCTCAAATAAGGAGCCCTGTTTTGAGGTATTTTCACAAGTCCCTCGCATGCACTCTTTTTGCTAGAAAAGAGACTGGGAATGTGAACGACCATGAGCTTCAGTTGTTAGATGTTGCACTGTGTGGAGTTTTGGATAGTGCTAGGGATGGAACACCGCTAGTAGGAGACATAGCTGATACTAGTATGTTGTTCGTGCTACTCGATCAATTCTTGTACTTGAAATCGTGGGCTGTGAAAAAGAGAGAAGGAGGCGGAGAGATATCTATTGGGGGACTAGTCACACCGATCTTAGTGGCATGCGATGTGCCCTTGAAGGGAGTTGTTCACGAACCAAGGTGGCTGGATGCGAACTACCTCGTGCTGGCGAGATTTTTGGCCTATAAAAGGCCTAATGACATGATATTGTTCAAATTTGTCCATCCAACCGCCGGAGCTGCTCAAATGGTTTTACCAAATGTCATATGCACCAAGGTTCGGCTAGGAAACAACATTGACTTCACATACCGTTGGAAGAGCTATACAACCCGGAGGAGGAGTCCGAAGCTGAGAAGAGAGAGGAGACCGAGCAGAGACAAGGAGATAGCTCAGAGGAGTTTGATTTTGAGGAGTATGCATGCTCTCAAAAGCAACCAGTTGGAGTGAGAGAAGCTCACAAGAGAATTTGCTGGCTGAAGAAGATGAACAAGTTCTTGGTGAAGAAGGTGAAGGATCTTGCCAGTTCGGTGAAGATAATGGGAGGTCAGATCAAGGAGTTGCAAGACAAGGTAAGCTGTGCTTCAGCTCCCACCTCGGCACAAGCACCTACTTGGATGGGGAGAAGCGGACCGCTAGGAGGAACTCGAGGACTGCCACCTCCGGAACCTCAAAGAGCATCATCATACGAGCCCCGAGCTGAGGAGGACATCACCCGACCAGAAGCATCGAGGAAAAGCCATTCTGACGCCTACCCGACTCCCAACGCGATGGGATACACGATGCACTATCCGATGCACCCATCGAGCACCCAATCGGGTGATTATGTTGGACTTTTTCCTCCACCGTACCAGATGCCATTCACAATGCCATACACGATGCACCCTGTGAGTGGATACACGGGTGATCTTTCTGGACCTCTTCCGCCATTTCCATCTTACTACCCGATACCCTACCCGATGAGCTACGCGATCCCACCCTCGATCAACACCTCGGATGCTGGTCCGAGTAAGTCGTCCGTGCAAATTACTGAGCCCTCTGACGAGCAAACACCGGCACCTACTGAAGTCGGAGACGACCCTGGCTACACGTAGGTAGGANGCCCGCGAGACCCGCCGATTTTTGGGCATGAAATTAAGGGCCCATGCCCAACCCGCTACTATACCTAACGGGCCATGCCCGCGGGCCTAAGGCCCAATTGACACCCCTACACGTAGGCAAGTATGGAGGCTGCTGCAACCTCTTTCTTCACCAACCCATGAGGTACCAATTTCATCCAACACTTGTATATACCATTGTATTTAGTTTAATTAATTTTGTGTGATTCTTGGATTATTTTCCAACTTTTATTTACACAGGGACTGTGTAATTTAAGTTTGGGGGAAGGTCCTAGAATGTATTTAACATTGTGTTTTATTTTCTTATTTTTATTATTTCAAATTTTTGCATGCTAGTTTTATTCATTTGAGTCTGCATTTATGTGCATTAAAAAACCCAAAAAAATTTGGAAAATTTTCATAAAAAAATAAAAAAAAAAGTGTGTTCATGTAGTTGCATTTACATATTAGGATTGAGTCTAGTTTGTTTCATATAGGATTGTTGCATATGCATCTTAGGGGACAATGATTAAAACCACCTTGTTTAAAATCAAACCTTAGGATTGAAGCTATAGCCCTTAATCACAGTTCATTGTTGCTAGATCAGTCTTTGGAAAAAAATGAAAAATCTTTGCTTAGACCCTTTGTGTCGATTGAATGCTTCCTCCACTTGCTTGAACATTAGAACATCTCTATATTATTGGATTTAATTTGAACTTTAATTGTCTTGCTTATGGAACTTGAATACTTGCTCAT